>NC_080795.1:5410000-5737000 GCF_028018385.1 Neofelis nebulosa
GGGGCTGCCGCGCTAGGGAAGCAGCCGCAGGGCAACACCTGCCGCGGCCGGATGCGCCGGGCCCGCGGGCGCACACACCTGCGCGCGGGCGGCGCTCGACCCGGCGGGGACCCCGGCGTCCCCGGCCCACTGTTGTCCGGGCTCGCCGCGCGGCCGCGGTGCCAGATGGGGGAAGGGGACCGGGCGGCGACAGCACTTACCTGGCAGCACCTCCTCCTCCACCGGCGGCAGCAGCAGAGCCGGCAGCCCCTGGCACCATCTTCCGCCGCCGCCTCGTCCGCGGCGGCGGCTACCAACCGCCCATCGGGCACCGCCAACCGACACAACCGCCGGCGTCCCAGGTGCCGGTCGCGGCCCCGAGCTCCGGGCGGGAGGGAGGGGTCGGGGCGGAGAGGGGACGCTGTCAGGCCCCTCGGCTCTGGGTCAGGGGCCGGGGGGCAGGGGGCCGCGGCCGGTCAGAGCCGAGGGGCCGGGGCGATACGGAGACCCCCCAAGGCAGCGCCGAGGGCTCTGCAGGGCCGCGGACACCGCCGCGGTTGGGTTTGTTATTGTCGACTCCGTCCCTTCCTCCGCGGAGCACGCCGGGAAACGGTGGGCGGGGGGTGGGGCGCGCCGGGCGGCCGGGGCGGCGCAGAGAGGCGCGCGCAGGTCCGGAAGTCGGCAGGCCGCCGGGAAAAGGGGGGCGGCTCCGCCCTCAGTCGCGGTCGGCCGGCCTGCGACTTCGCTGTCCTCTTCTGACCCGGGGACACAGCTGGGGCGCCCTTTGGCGGTGCGAGCCGCGGTCCGGCCGCGGACTGCCCCAAGGTGATTTTGACCTTTCTCGCCACCGCGAGTTGGCCTGAGGCGGACCCCGCCGAATTTTGGATTAGCCCCAGGTCAAACAGCTTATCTCTTTCCACCTGTCGCGGAGGAGCGGGGCCCACGGAGGTTGTGTGCCCTCGTCGCCCGTCCGCATACCGGGCAAGATCTGTAAGAGGATGACGTACCTGGCTGTGGCCCGGCCAGCCTAGATTGCCACCACCACACCCCCACCGCCGGGACTTGAAACAGCTGATAAGTGGCTCGGGTAACTTCGAGTGTGGGGCGGCACGATTTTTCTCGGACCAGGTAAGCCCAAGAAAATGTCCAAGAGACCAGAAGGAGTTAAGGCTTGGTCGATTGGAGTGAAGGTGTAAGCAGCACGACCCCCCAGTTTTCAGCTTTGTAAACGGAGTTGGTTCTCAGGTGGGTTAGCGTGAGTTCCCGAGGGGACACGATTTCCGGGGGATCCTGAGTGTGTGCGGATGATCGGCCACAAGCAAGGGCTCGAAACTACAAGGCTTTGGGTATGAAAATGTGGTGAGCAGGAGTTACTCGTAGAATGATTATGCAACACTCTTTAAATTCCTGTTCTGTCGAGGCATGTCTGGTACAAGTGAAAGCCGAGAGGTGCTGTCGCTGTCGGAGCGCCCTTGAGTTGGGTTTACGTAGAAATGAGCATTACCACCGTTTTCAGGAGCACCGAAACGGAGCAAATACTGTTAGGAAGCAAAGTTTGCAACCCTTCGTTTATCACGGTGGAAACTGGTTTAAAACAAAACAAAACATTGGACTGGACGACTGGCAAGCATGAGGGATTTTTAGTTTCCATCACACTTGCCCGGTATCTGAAAGTTTTATTTGAGAAGAGCTTTTCTTTGTTTTCTTACTTTTTTTTTTTTTTTTTTTTTTTTTAGCCACTTTGTGTTTTAGTTTACATTCCTGTATATTCCCGAGAGAATCTTGTCTGGCAAATTATTTTATTTGTTTCGTTTTTATTTTTTTTTTTTAAGCTGGATTTTTTTTTATACACCCAGCAAGATAGAGCTGAGAAATGAAAATTAAGAGGTTAAATTGTTCATCTGGGCGCCTGGGTGGCGCAGTGGGTTAAGCGTCCGACTTCAGCCAGGTCACGATCTCGCGGTCCGGTGAGTTCGAGCCCCGCGTCAGGCTCTGGGCTGATGGCTCGGAGCCTGGAGCCTGTTTCCGATTCTGTGTCTCCCTCTCTCTATGCCCCTCCCCCGTTCATGCTCTGTCTCTCTCTGTCCCAAAAATAAATAAAAAACGTTGAAAAAAAATTTAAATAAATAAATAAATAAATAAATTGTTCTTATGCCTCGGGAGGAGGCACGAACTGGCAAGACCAGAGAAAGACGCTGATTTTATCAGTCACCTTATAGGAACGGGCACACAGAAACTAGGTAGTGAGGAAGATTTGGCCAAAAATTGGTTAAGCAAAACACATTGGGCCTCTAAAGAATATACCGGTGCTTGAACTTCTCTTAGCTGTCACTGACACTCGTCACTCCAAATACCACACACTACAGCCCGGAATGTGAAAACATCACTGAACTATGCCGGTGATAATCTCTTAAATAATAAAATGTTTTTCAATGTTATTTGTCTGACTTCTTTCTTTGGAAAACAAACAATTCAGTCCTCATCTTCTCCTAGTCATAGTTTGGAAGAAAGGACCAGAAGTGATTGGTTTATACCTTAAAGGTTGTACATCCGCTCCAGAATATAAAGGTTAAAAGTTCATATGCGTTCAGTGGTGTTTCTTAGTGATACATAACATTAGCCTTGTTATGTATATGGAGGCATCTGGAGTAAATACTCTTACAAATTACTGATGCTTATGTCCATAGTAGTAAGTTTCTTTTTTCTTTTAATTTTTTTTTTTTAACGTTTATTTTTTTTTGAGGCCGAGAGAGACAGAGCATGAACGGGGGAGGGTCAGAGAGAGGGAGACACAGAATCTGAAACAGTCTCCAGGCTCTGAGCTGTCAGCACAGAGCCCGACGCGGGGCTTGAACTCACGGACCGCGAGATCATGACCTGAGCCGAAGTCGGACGCTTAACCTACTGAGCCACCCAGGCGCCCCCCATAGTAGTAAGTTTCAACAGGTTACATCTTCTTTCCTCCGAGGACGACGTTGAAAACTCTGTATTCTCCCTTCCTTAGTAAATTAAGACAACAAAACTTCCTCATGCAGCATTACTTTTCTACCAAGCTGCTTGACTGATAAGAAGTCCACACTCTATAGCCTCATTTCCACCTGCTGCACTTTTCTCGCCGAAATGCAAACAGATTAATAGGGGCCTCCAAATTATTGCGTTAAATGGACAGTGCTGATACTTTCTTTGAGCTTTCTCAAGCACTCGCTTCTTTTTATTCACTCTTTAATTTGCTTCCCTTTTGCAGTGTCTCCCTCTTTGCTCTTAAATCTCTGTCCTTTCATTTGGTCCTCTTCCAGATTATCAAGTAATTATAAAACGATGTAAATGATGCAAATATTCCCAGTGGGAAAAGAGGTGAGAGGCTTAATCTTGTCCTCATTACATGATTTCTTAATTTAATAAACATCTGGGGCTTTTAATAGATTTATAGTGAGGGCAAAAGAGAGTGGTTGTCTTTAGGAGTATGTAGGGGTTACACAGAGTCTATAGAGAAACACTGTTAAGTACTTCAAATCAGTTCGAATCTTTAAAATCCTGTTTTTCCTTCAGGTCTCCATTTCAGGGTCACTTTCTCAGGGAATCCTTCCCTAACATGTCTGCAGTTCCTCTAGATTATTCTTTCACTATCTAACATGCTGAAATGTAAGTTCTTTTTTAATAGAGGGAACTATTTCCCCAATATGTGGTATACACACAAACATTTGTTGATGGTGCCCTACGCTTTTTTGGGGGCCTTCAATTTATACTTAGACTCACCCCTCAACTAGTCTGTTATTTACACCATCCAGGACCATGTTGGTCAGGTGTCTTTCCTAGCGGCCTCACTGGTTTTGTTTTGCAAATTGGATACAATTTAAGCTTTTTAACATAGCATCAGAGCCTCTTCATTTTGTAGCTACCCATCTCTCCAGCTTACCTCCTGGCACTTTTCCCCTTTACACATGTGAGTTTCCTCATCCAGGAAATGTTCCTCCCTCCTTGTTCATTTCTCACTCATTTTTTTCAAACAGCTTGGACACCAGCCCGCTTCTAACTTCTGGGCAGTATAGTGATCCACTCGGTCTGCTGCCTCTGCTCCATACCACACAACTATAAATTCTTGTCTCCCCTCTAAGTCTATGAAACCCTGAGGTTTAGGAACTATGAATTATTAATTTTTAAGCTGCTAGAACTTTCTAGAGAGATTGGCACATAATTAGCAATTAATAAAATACTTGTATTGAAGGTTGACTAAGAAGTTACTGTGGAAAGTTGCTGTCCTCAAATATCTCAAAAGCCTGTGCAGGGGACCATTCAAACATCACTGTGGTCACAAGTTTAAATGACACTATTTCCTTACCCAGAATACATCAGGATATTGGGGAGATTGCAGTTTACAGCTGAATTTTGTTAACTCTGCCTGATTGGGGATTTTATTCTGCATGCATTACGAATTTCTCAACCTAGCATAATTGCCCTCATTTTCTCTTAGATTATGTTCAAATAGCCAGCAACTGCAATTAACGTAATTTGGCTTTTTTCAAAGAATGGGTTAGAGTTAACCATTTTTAAAGGTTAGCTCCTTTTAAAAAAGTTTTGGCTTTCATTTTTAAGATCATAGCTAATGATGTATAAAATGCGGTCATACACTACTTAGAGGCTCTGGCACTATGATTGTCAAGTTAATATTCTCAGTACTGTTTACAGATGTTAAAGCTGCCCTACTCAGCTGGTTTGTTGGTACTCACATATTATTAATGATAATGATGCTAGTTAACTTATGAGTGTGTGTCTTCAAAGCTAGTGATGAGTGTAATGGGCCAGTGAACAACACTGTGTCTAACGCTGCAACACATACAACACTTCCAGCCTGCTTCGTTGCCCAACAGATTTAAATTTTTTTTTTAACGTTTATTTATTTTTTTTTTTTTGAGACAGAGAGAGACAGAGCATGAACGGGGGAGGGTCAGAGAGAGGGAGACACAGAATCCGAAACAGGCTCCAGGCTCTGAGCTATCAGCACAGAGCCCGACGCGGGGCTGGAACTCACGGACCGCGAGATCATGACCTGAGCCAAAATCGGCCCCTTACCGACTGAACCACCCAGGCGCCCCCCAACAGATTTAAACCAATAGATTAGCACAAACTATTTGTAGTCATTTTTCACATTAAGTTCTTGTCTTTCATTATTTTGAAGAGTTTTTCAACCAAGTGTCCAAATACACAGCTGAAATGTCCTAAAGCAGAAGCTTATCAGTTCTACAGATACAGAGACAGATAGACAAACATCAAGTGGTAGTTGGACTTCAGGTGGTGCCTTTCAAACTTCTTTATTGTGACTCACAATAAAAATTTACGTTTTAGGGGCGGCTGGGTGGCCCCGTCCATTCAACGTCCGACTTCAGCTCAGGTCATGATCTCGCAGTTCGTGAGTTCGAGCCCCGTGTCGGGCTGTGGGCTGACAGCTCAGAGCCTGGAGCCTGCTTCAGATTCTGTGTCTCCCTCTCTCTCTACCCCACCTCTGCTCACACTCTGTGTCTCTCTCAAAAATAAATAAACATTAAAAAAATGTTTAAAGATGGGAATGCAAGCTGGTGCAGCCACTCTGGAAAACAGTATGAAGGTTCCTCAAAAAACTAAAAACAGAACTACCCTATGACCCAGCAATTGCACTGCTAGGCATTTATCCATGGGATACAGGTGTGCTGTTTCGAAGGGACACATGCACCCCCCATGTTTATAGCTGCACTATCAACAATAGCCAAAGTATGGAAAGAGCCCAAATGTCCACCGATGGATGAATGGATAAAGAAGATGTGGTTTATATATACAATGTAGTCTTACTCGGTAATCAAAAAGAATGAAATCTTGCCATTTGCAACTACGTGGATGGAACCAGAGGGTATCATGCTAAGTGAAATTAGAGAAAGACAAAAATCATATGACTTCACTCATATGAGGACTTAATTTAAGAGACAGAACAGATGAACACAAGGGAAGGAAAACAAAAATAATACAGAAACAGGGAGGGGGACAAAACAGAAGAGACTCATAAATATGGAGAATAAACTGAGGGTTACTGGAGGGGTTGTGGGAGGGGGGGATGAGCTAAATGGGGAAGGGGCATTAAGGAATCTACTCCTGAAATCATTGTGGCACTATCTGGTAACTAATTTGGATGTAAATTTTAAAAAATAAGAAATAAAATCAAATTTAAAAAATTAAAACATTATATGGGTGCCTGGATGGCTCAGTTGGTTGGGCATCCAACTCTTGATTTCTGCTCGGGTCATGATCTCACGGGTTCTTGAGTTCGAGCCCTGTGGTAGGCTCTGTGCTGATAGTGCAGAACCTGCTTGGGATTCTCCCTCTCTCTCTGTCTCTCTCTCTCTCTGTCTCTCTCTCTGTCTTTCTTTCTCAAAATAAACTTAAATACATTTTAACATTGTGACTCGGTGCATACATACAGGCCTCTGTCACTGAAACCATGTTTTATGAAAACAATACTTGCGACTCACTCCAATATTTTCTATTCTGTTTTTGTTGCAATGCTAATCTTGACCCACTAAGTTGATTTTACCACCCTTCAATGGCTTGGAAGATCTTAGATTTGGCAACAGGCCGCAAACCTTGAGATATTTTGCCCCTGGTTTTTCCATCAGCGCTTCCTATGCAGACTACACCCCTGGATAGTAAAGTTTGTGATTATGTTTATTTAAAAAAAATAAATAACCTAACTGAAGCTGGTGCAACACTAGTGAGTGTATCTTAGATGACAAATGTGGGCTTTAGGTGCAGACCTATTTGTCTTAATAGCTTTATCCAGTTTCTATTCATTTTCTCCATTTTTACAGATGGGGAAATGACGGGTTAAGTAACCAATTCCTTCTAGGTAATGTCCTGCAGCTGGAAACTGTATCGGCCAGTATAGGAGCCCAGCCAATTTGACAGGCTGTAGCCTTAAGCACCACGTTATGCTGTCCCTTAATCTCCTGCATTCCTAGAGGGGAGAAAAATTGAAATTTTAAGTCTAGCAGTAGGCCACAGAATCTCAGCACTATTCACATTTTGGGCCAGGTAATTTTTTGTTATAAGAGGGCTGTCTTCTACATTTTAGGATATTTAACAACATCCTTAACTTCTACCCGCTAGATGCCAGTGGCACCCCCAGTTATGCCAACCAAAAATGTCTCTGGATGTGTTGTAATGTTCCCAGAGTGACCAAATCGCTTTCTTCCCAGAACCACAGACTAAAGCATGGTACATTCATACAATGAAATGCATTGCAGGCTTTATCTTGTAGGGAAATATTTAATGACAAAGGAAAATAAGTTAAAATACAGAACTACTGTACTGTTTTTCAAGGTGCACTCTTTTTGGTATGTTCACATCTCTGAAATCCGGATGCATTTAACAATGAATAGGGTCCTGCAAGCTTCTTGATACGGGAAACCAAGGCAAATGAAAAGTTTCCTTACTGCCTACAGCCCATTGACAAGTCCTTGAAACAGGCAGAGTCACCTTGCCTCAGTCATGACTTTGCTAAGGGCAAAAGGCAATCTTAGCTTAACATTATCCCATCCCCCAGGATCCTGTAAGTCTACTTTAACATATAAAAATTCCTTTGGAAACTTCTTTATCTCTACCCCCACGAGCTCTATGTTGGCAATCATACTCCAAGCTTATGGCCCACTGATGATAGACATCTGAAGGGTCCCATGACTGAGGTTTTACTGGACAGTAATAAGTGACCTTTTCCTAAACAATACCCCCCCCTCAAGGTCCTGGAAACCTTTCTTCCAAAATTCCTTAGAGACTTATGCTATCCCTAACCCTTTCCCAACCTGAAGGTCTATAACCAGTCATCCGTGACAAACCCAGTGTAGCTCTTTTTGCCCATAGGTCCTGTCCCCGTGCTTTAATAAAATCACATTTTTGCACCAAAGACGTATCAAGAATTCATTCTTGGCTGTCAGCTCTGGACCCATACCACCGCTCCAAAACCACATCATTGTTACCCAACTGCCCTTCACTACCTGTTTACGCAAGATATCAAAAACACTAGCTTAGAAAAAAAAAAAAATCCTAAAAACAATGATGGAACATTCTTTTGAACACAAGGTGTCAAAAGTTTGTGGAGAGGGGATGGGAGACGTAATGCATCAGACGTGGTGGACAGCATACCAAAAAGCAATCCAAAGCCTGCTCTAAGAATTACAAAGCCAGCATAGGAGACTTAGCACCATGACTTGACTCCATGATGGATTTTCAGGAAACACCTGTTGCCAGTGCTTTCACTGGTGAAAAGATGAATTCTATGGAAAAAATAAATTCATTTTACTTAAATTTCCCTTTTTATTTATTGTGGGAGAGAGAGAGAATCCCAAGCTGGCTCCGCACTCTCAGTGCAGAGCCCAACACGGGTCTCCATCCCAGGATCATGATTTGTGCTGAAATCAAGAGTCAGATGCTCAACCGACTGGGCCAACCAGGCGTCCTCTATTTTTTTTAACTTTTAATGTTTGACTGCCTTGATCATATGAAATCTCTTTTTCTACCCAAGTTTATATTTAAATCCCAACTAGTTAACATACAGTGTAATATTAGTTTCAGGTATAGAATTCATATGAAATTTCAATAAAAACTGTCACTGTCTCTTCTGGCCATTATTGTTACTGAAACTAATTTTATTGCATAGAAGAGTAGAGTGTTAAAAATAAATTATCCACTCTAAGTGTCAAATACACTATACAGTGACAAGGCCCAGGACTTACTTTTTTCACTAAGCTCTAGAGGGAATTCTAACGCAAACTTAGCCTTGGGAAACAGAAGAGTAAATCTGTAAAGATCCTTTGATCCTACTAAATCTTCCTTCTGCTTTAAATCCACTGGTACCACCCTCTCTGACAATGAATTCATCAGAAACATCCTAATCTATTCACAACACTTTCTGAATCTTTGTACCCTTATCAAGGGATTGATTTGAACTTGTCATTCTTAAATGTTCCTTAATTTTTTTTTTGAATTGCACACATTGTTTCTATACAACTGAAGCATAAGGTTGTTTGCATTTAGAAATTGGAAAGCCTGAGATCTTATTTGGATTTAGAAGATCACTTAATACTTACGATTTCAGTTTCCCCCGTGTTCACAATACCTGTTTTAGCTTCCCCACACTACTCTACAGGTTAGAATGAAAACTGCATGTAAAATTTACTGCACTTTGAACATTTTGTACAGTCGCAGAATAATGCTAACAGTGGCTGCTCACACCTTTTGAAAACTACAACCCCATCAGTTCTTAAAACTGATGAAGTGTTTTCGTGCATTTTCATACAAACATCTAGTTGTATTTAACAATAAAAGAATGACTTCAAAATATTTCTTAATTTTATACCTTGTTATTTACATTCATATTGTAAGTTTTTTGTCTCCTTTCCTTCTCCCTTTCGTGCCTTTGTACCCCCGAGGTACTGGAAACTGATGAAAGAGAGTTGGTTATGTTAAATGCCTGTCTTTTCCTGTCCGTATTTAAGGCTCCAGGGAACTACTTGACGTTCCTGTTTCAAGAAGGTTGAAAATATCCAACAGCGCCAAATAAGCTGAGCATCCAGCCTTTGAAAAGAAGTTACGGTATGGGTGTCTTCAACACAGTGGATAGTACAGATTCAAAAGAAGCAAAAAATCTGTATTAAGTGATTAAAGACATACATTGTTTTCCTATTTCATGAAACTCAGTAGTATTAACTCTTTACATGAAAACATTTTTTATTATATTTCTGTGTACTGGCAATAAACATTTGAAAACATGAAACTGAGAAATTTTCATTTATTTTTTTTTAATTTGTTAATGCTTATTTTTGAGAGAGACAGAGACAGAGACCAAGCACCAAGCGGGGGAGGGGCAGAGAGAGAGAGGGAGACACAGAATCTGAAACAGGCTCCAGGCTCTGAGCTGTGGGCACAGAGCCTGACGCGGGGCTCGACCTCACAAGCTGTGAGATCGTGACCTGAGCCAAAGTCGAATGCTTAACTGACTGAGCCACCCAGGTGCCCTGAGAAAATTTCATTTAAATAGCATCCATTTAAAAATATAGTAGGAATAAATTTAGCCAAAGAAATTCAAGACGTGTACACCGAAAATTGTAAAACATTTTTTGAAATGTTGAAAGAAATTAAACATCCCATGTTTGTGAATCACAAGACTTACGGAGATGGTGATACTTTTCCAACTGATACACAGGTTCAACACGAGAAATCAACCGCTATAAATTTAAAGTTAATTGGTTTCCAAAGAGAGTACCAAGACATTTCAATGGAGGAAGAATAGCTTTCTCAACAAATGGTGTCGGGGCAACTGGATACCCACATGTAAAAAAAATAAAGTGGGGCTCCCATCTCATACCATGTACAAAAATTAAACTGGATGGAAAACCTATGTAATAGCTAAAACTATAAAACTCTTAGTAGAAAGCAATAGGAGTAAATGTTTGTGAACTTGGATTTGGTAATAGTTTCTTAGATATGACACCAAAAACACAGTCTATACATGCACATGCATGTTAGATAAATTGGACTTCTCAAAGTTTTAAAAACTTGTGCTTCAAAGGACACCATCCAAAAATTGAAAAGATGATACAGAATGCGAGAAAGTGTTTGTGAATTACCTATCACATAAAGAACAAGTATCCGGAATATATAATGAACTCTCACAACTCAATAATAAGCAGACCCATTTTTTTCAAATGGGCTTAAGATCTGAACAGGCATCCCTAAAGATATACAAATAGCCAATAAGCACATGGCAAGATGCTCAATCTCGGTCATTATGGAAATGCAAATTAAAATTGCAATGAGATACCACTTCACATCCTCAGGATGGCTGAAATCAAAGACATAAGAACAAGGATGTGGAGAAATTGGAACTAATATATTACTGGTGGGATTCTAAAATAGTGCAGTCACTTTTGAAAACAGATTAATGGTCCCTCAAAAGAGTTAACAGAGCACCACATAGCCCACCAATTCCACTCTTAGGGGAATAAAAATATATGTCTCCACAGAAACTTGCACATAAATGTTCAAACTGCATTACTCATAACAACAGTTGGAAACAACTCTGATGTCTATCAGCTGATCGATGGATAACCAAAAGGCGTGTTCATACGATAGAATATATATGATGCAAGAGTTTCAATGCCTTAGAGTAAATAGAATCACCATACGACCCAGTATTTCTGCTCCTCGGTATATACCCAAGACGGCTGAAAACCTGTTTTCCCAGCAAAATGTCACAAGTGTTCACGGCAGCAGTCTTGACGGCCAAAAAAGAATGTAAGCATCCCAAATATCCACTGATGAATGGATACACCAAATGGCCCATGCATGCAGTGGAGTATTATCTGGCCACAAAAGGAAAGAAGCACTGAATCGTGGTACAACACGGGTGAGCCGTGGAAATACACTAAGCAAAGGATCTAGTCAGAAAAAGCCACGACAGAAAGTACGTGAGTGGTTGTCAGGGGCTCTGGAAAGGGCTGAAGAGGGTATGGTTGCTGGTAGGCATGAGGCTTCTTTTGGGAGTGTTGAAAATATTCTGAAATCACATAGTGGTGGTTATACAATCATATGAATATACTAAAAGCCACCACATCGCACACTTTAAAATGGTCAATCTTTGGTATGTGAATTATATTTCAGTGTAACTGTTTCTTAACATTTTAAAATTCCATTTAAAAAAATATAATGAGATAAATAGCAGAGAGAGAATAGCCCCATAAATCACCTGTTGCTAAGCTTGGTTCATTGAACCATCACTGAAGTGATTTAAAAGTACTTTATGTATGTATGTACGTATGTATTTAGAGAGGGCACAAGTGAGCGAGGGTAGAGAGAAAGGGGGTTCACCCGAAGCATGGCTTGAACTCCCGAACCTTGAGATCATGACCTGAGCAGAAGTCAGATGCTTAACCCACTGAGCCACCCAGGTGCCCTAAAGTTACTTTAAAATTGGAAGTCTGATTTAACCCTCACTTGAGGTGGCAGTCCTTCAGAAGGAAAATCTAATGGAAATGTAATCGATAGCCCTGGGTGCAGGCAGTAATAAGGTGGTGCATTGTCCACAGTCGTCAAACAAACAATTCAGTCTGCTTTTATCATCACCAGGTACCATTAATCTTAAACGGTGCCAGTGAAAAAATGCTCTCTAAAAACTACTGTTACTCCAAGTCAGGGTTTCCCGGTCTGTTGTCATTTGGGGCCAAACGGCTGTCCTGTTCATCTTCCCATGTTTAGCTGCATCCCTGGTGTCTACCCACCTGATTTCAGTTAGTAGTCTCCTACCCACAGTTGTAATAACCCAGAGTGCCTCCGGTCATGGCCAAATGTCCCAAGAGACAAAATCACCAAGACAGAGAACCACTAATGTAAATTCGAAATAAATGCTGTGGTTTCTATTAACGTGTAATAACCCACATATGTAAGCCTCAAAAGAAAGTACATTTTATTACTTATCTTTTTTTTTTTTTTTTGATGTTTATTTATTTTGAGACAGAGAGAGAAAGTCAGAGTGAGAGCTGGGGAGGGGCAGAGAGAGAAGGATACACAGAATATGAAGCAGGCTCAGGTTCTGAGCAGTCAGCACAGAGCCCAACACGGGGCTGGAACTCATGAACCACGAGATCATGACCTGAGCCGAAATCAAGAGTTGGTTGCTTAACCAACTGAGCCACCGAGGTACCCCTATTACTTATCTTTTAATAAACATGATCTTCTGTGGGGAAGTTAATTCATGTCTCCAACTCCTATGGTACTATATAAACCCTACCTATAAACAGTAGACTCAAAATATACAATGATAGCACCATGACCGTAAAGATGCCTAAACACAAGCTGAGTAACTTAAATTCTGTCATTCTGTGTGCAGATCATTCTTAAAACCTTGAAAACCTTTTTTTGGAAGCATTTCTATATCTTTTTCCTTTATAAAAAAATGTATAAGGAAAAGTATTACTGTATTACATTTTTTCCTTTTCTGTATCCTAATTATTTTAACATTTCATTTAAAATTTTTTTAAGTTTATTTGAGAGAGAGAGAGAGAAAGAGCATGCACAAGTTGGGGAGGGGCAGAGAGAGGCAGAGAGAATCCCAAGCCAGCTCCACACTCTCAGCACAGAGCCCAGTGTGGAGCTCGTTCTCACGAATCACGAGATTATGACCTGAGCCAAAATCAAGAGTCAGACGCTCAGCCGACTGAACCAACCAGCCCCTCATTTAAAAAAATTTAATGGCATATTTTTCAATGTCTACATTTTTACCTGGCCCATATTATCTTTCATTTTGTGATTAATAAAATCTTCTCATTCAGAGGAAGAAGGTGCTAAGAATGATGTATACCAGGTGTTAAATGTGCTAAATACACCGTTGATTTAGGAGAAAGAGAAAGTAGCGAAGGAAATCGAGAGAGTATGTGTGAGGTGTCATGGCTAGGTGCTTTCTATATACCTTATTTAGTCTAACACAACAAAACTGCCATTTACTTAGCAGGAAACTGAAGCTCGGGCTTAACTTTTTCTCAAATTCTATTTAAACATGTATTGGCAGATTTTTCTGCAGTCTCAGTCTTAGTCTGGTTATTGCTCTCCCAAAACCGAACGATATAATGGTGTATCACTTGTATAATATAATTAGTAACTTTTTAAAAATGTTTATTTATTTTTGAGAGACAGAGCATGAGCAGGGGAGGGGCAGAGTGAAAGGGAGACACAGAGTCCGAAGCAGGTTCCAGGGTCTGAGCTGTCAGCACAGGGCCCGAGTGGGGCTCGAACTCACAAATCGTGAGATCATGACCTGAGCCCAAGTCAGACGCTCAACCGACTGAGCCCCGCAGGCGCCCCTAGACTGGCCTCTTTTAAGTGAATTCTGTCCCTAGGGCAGAAAGCTAAATATGAGAAGGAAGTATGTGTGGCATTTTTGCCTTGGGCTCACAAATTTCCTAGTGTGGCCTCAGTAAAATTAAGCACAGTAAGTACTCCTTTGCCCCAGCCACAAAATGCAACATATGCAAATATTAAATAATGTCCTATGCTGAAACTTGCCATCTGTGGTTAATCAGTGTTATAAAGTTCTCACACAGAAGCTGCCCTTGTTGTGATATGAAAATCAGCTGGGGAATCAGAATGTATGGACTTGAGCTTTAAATAATTGGTTTGTCCTTTTAACAAAGCAACCTAGCCAGATTTATTCTTGACTCAGTAAATATAGACAGGGTGTGGTGGCCCTTAACCAGCTGGGTGTATCTCTGCAATTCAAAAGATGACTCATGAGGTACTGTTTACATTTAAAACTAGAAAAATTATCCTCGCTGTGTGTTGTTTCCTTGACTAACCAGGGATTGAGGCTATTAATGCCAATTATGAAAACTGAAAAAGTCCAGAGTTTAAAAGCAATAGAAGGCTATTCTTCACCAACCCCTCTCATTTACCTCCAAGGTCTTAAACTGACAAGAGGACCGGGTCTGGATTTTCCCGGGTGTTCAACTTTGTCTACGCCTTTCCTTCAACACTGTGATTCATAGTGGGGAATATAAGCTATAGTCCCTCAGTTCATACCAGCTTGTTTAGTTTGCTTTGCAATCAGTTTCTTATTATTCATGGATTTATTAGTTCCTTCCTTCACTCAAGCAATATCGTGAACCAGGCACTCTAACAAGGATGAAGTGAAAAATGGGAATTGCATGGGAAAAATGTAATTGTCCTTCAGTGGGTGTGTGGACGTGTAACTTACAGTATATTCAATTTATACAACTGCATACTACTCAGTAGATACAATGGCATGAACCGTGGCCATGTGTTCCGCTGTGATACCTCAAAAACGTAATATTTAAGTAAAAAATAAAGACATTTGATAATATGCAGTATTGGAAAGGGTGTGAGAAAATGGGCACTTATTTCTTCTTTAAGGAAGAATAATGACAACCCATTATGATTAATATCACCATGAAAGTGTCAGCTCTATTCCATAGACCTACTTCGTGTGTGGGAACTGACATGTGAACAAGAATAGTCACTACAATATTAGTTGCTGTAGTAAAAAAATGGATTATTCATTAATAGAGGACAGGGTAAGTAAATGATGGTTTATACATCCAGTGCATCTGGGACAAAAGAGTAAGGAATCTCCTTATACATTTTATGTAATAATTTGTAACATGCAATGCTGCATGAAAAAAAAAACAAACAGGTGCTTAACGGTGTGCTAGCACTTAAGTAAAAAAAGGGGGGGACATATATATATCTTTGCTTAATATGCATAGAACATCTCTGAGAGAATACAGAGGAAACCGGAAACGCTGATTGCTTCTAGGAAATGGAACTGGATGTTCCAGCACTTTGTGGGAAAGAAACTTTTCACTGTATACTCCTTTTGAACGATATCTATTCGTAAAAGGAAAGGAAGATTGAAAGTTTTTAAAGATAGGGACACCTGGCTGGCTCTGTCTGTTGAGCGTCCGACTTCGGCTCAGGTCATGATCTCGAGGTTCGTGAGTTCCAGCCCCGCATCGGGCTCTGTGCTGATGGCTCAGAGCCTGGAGCCTGCTTCGGATTCTGGGTCTCCCTCTCTCTCTCGCTGCCCCTCCCCTCCTCATGCTCTCTCTCAAAAATAAGCATTTAAATTTTTTTCAAAAAAATAAAAGATAAAAAAGAAAGTTTTTAAAGGTAATGTTGAGTGGGGGCAAAAGGTAAAACAAAAAATAATATGCAGGTAATCAAAATCCAGACACACACACTGGAATGAAATGTACCACAATCAGGAGGGCAAGGAGAGAATTGAAATAAGATAGGGTGACCCGGGGAGCTTTAGTTATATATGTACTATTTCTTTTTTAAAAATTCTGAAATGCAGGATTCCCAGGTGGCTCAGTCAGTTAAGGGTGAGAGTCTTGATACTGTCTCAGGTCATGATCTCACAGTCATGAGATCCAGCCCCGAGTGGGGCTCTGCGCTGACAGTATGGAGCCTGCTTGGAATTCTCTCTCTCCCTCTCTCTCTGCCCCTCCCCTGCTTGCACACACACTGTGCATGCTTTCTCTCTCTCAAAATAAATAAACATAAAAAAAATCTGAAAGACGTACAGTCATAGGTTAAGATGTGTTAAAGGTGGGTAATGGATAGGTTGGGTATTCATTACCTTGGTATCTATACTTTGGTGTTTGCTTGAGATAGTTCCTGTTTTTAAAGGGAAAGTTGTGATCAGGTCTCCAGGACATATGAATATGTGTTCACATATATTCATATTAAATGTTTATTTGTTGGCATTACCAGGGATCATAAAAATAAGGAAGAAACGGTTCCTCCCTTTTAGAGATTTAATCCTGATTAGGAGGCATAAGAATATTATTGAACAGGCTACCCAGCGGACAGGAGAGCAGGGTATGTCACCTCACCCCCCCTCCCTTCCCCTCACCTCCTCTCACCTGGAGTTTAGCTCGCCTTGTCTGTGGTGGGGAGAGGCATGAAGAGTTGTAACTTCCTACAGTGCCGAACTTTATATGAACTTCACCTCTCGCAGCACTGGACAGCAGATGAGGAAACTGGCCTTTCCCCTTTAATCTCATGATTTCTCATCTGGCCCAAGTAATGCCTCACTGCCTACTCTATTTTAAAGTGTCCTTAGGTGGCCTTTTAGGTCCTTCCAATGAAGATCCTGACCTACATGAGGGAGAATTGTGGGCGGACTAAGGACTCAAGCTGGCTTTGGAGCCTACGAATGCTTCCTACTGGCTAGATGATCTTGAGCAAGTACCTTATGTCTCTGTGACTCTGTTTCTTCAAATCTAAAATGAAAACCATATCATGATCCCAGGGTCGTGGGATGCAGCCCCGTGATAGGCTCTGTGCTGAGCATGGAGTCTGCTTAAGATTCTCTCTCTCTCTCTCTCTCTCTCTCTCCCCCTGTGCCCCTCTCCCTGGCTCCCGGACTCATGCACTCCCTCTCTTAAAAAAAAAAGCGGGGGGGGAAACCTGGGTGGCTCAGTCGGTTGAGCATCCAACTTCGGCTCAGGTCTTGATCTTGTGATCCGTGAGTGGCTCTGTGCTGACAGCTCAGCCTGGAGCCTGCTTCAGATTCTGTGTCTCCCTCTTTCTCTGCCCCTTCCCTGCTCATGCTCTGTCTCTCTCTGTCTCTCAAAAATGAATAAACGTTAAAAAAAAAATTAAAAAAAAAAGATTGTGTAAAATGAAAACCGTAGCACTACTTTGTCAGGATAGTGTAAATAACACTTAAAAAGAGTTGGAGATGATACCTACCCTGTGGTAAGTGCTCAATTAATTCTGTCTGTTATTCACCCTAGATATAATCTTTCCTGTTTTAGTTTATGCCTTTGCTCAGGCCACCGCTTTTCCTGGAATTTTCTCTGGCCACCTGTCAATAGGCTACCAGTTTTTCAAAATTCTTTTTTCTGAGTCTGCCCAACTGAATGTCATTTCTTTGTCCTCCGAAACTTCATGGAACTACAAACCTTCTAGGGTGCTTTTTACTCTGCCTTTCTGAAGTTATCTGGGAACTTGTCTCCTTTCCCATTTTATAGATCTATAAACGCACACAAACGCACACACTGACAATGATCTAGCAGAATTCTTGCTGAAGGCAGGCCAGGGTGATCAGACATCACCTGGGGGATGGTAGAGGTCACATATATATCTATCTCCTTACAGATGTTTTTCGAAGTATATATATGCATGCATACACACATACATCACTAGACAGATTTTATTGAATTTCTTTTGATACCTTTATGTACTTTATGTTCCATGTACTTTCTCTGTAAGCCTCTTTGCCATAGACATCTTTCCCACAAACATTTTTTTTTCCATTTTCGCCAAGAACATTTTTGCTGCATAATTGGCTAAAAGGCAAATTTTCTATAAAAGATAAAAGATAACTGGTTGACAGTTTGGTTTCATTTCTCCATTGATGCAGTGCTCCCGTTTTTATATATGTCTTCACAGTGGTGCAGAGTTTTGAACCCCCATTTCCCATTGAACTTGGGAACATCTATCAATGGACTGGGACAAAATGCCAAGAACAAATGACAGTGTAGAAGGCTTTCACAATGCAAGACTAAGCTCAGTTACAAACCCACATCCTAGTATTTGGAAACGGCTACCTCTTTTAATAAAGGAAGAGATTTTAGTGAAAAAAGAACAAAGTGTGATGCTGAATGAGGGGATGAATCGATAAGCAAAAAAAAAAAAATGTTTAATACTGTGAGAAATGAAATGAAATGGGCCCATGCATGACAAGAGTTTTAAAATGGAGCTGGCAGGACATTAAGGACAGGGGCCTGATGTACGTCCCCGGCAGGGGCACCATGAAATTTTGGACTGGGCCAAACCACAAATATTCCAAGGATTCAGCCTGGACACCTGCAACCTGCTACAGTAAGACATTTTGCTTCGTAACAGCCTTAGCCACCAGTTATATTCAGTCAAGATTACTTTTCTGCTGTCGACACCAATCGGAAATTCTTTTGTAAATAACATACATATGTGTTCCCTTTTGCTTTAAAAACCCATGACTTCTGTTCCCTAGTGGGACACTATTTGGACTGCCACCGAAATCTGTGTGCCCAAATTGCAACTCTTTGATCCTAAATAAACGCTCTTGCTTAAATCACTCGCGGACAGTTTTAGGTTGGCACTACCACGAACAAAAGGCTTTGGAGACAAGTGCTTAGATACAATCCACAAAATGAATCAGGGATTGGCACAGTACTCCATGAAGCTACACACACTTTAGATGTATTCAAATGCTGTTTTCAATTTTTTGACAGTCTCTTTAAATGTCACTCATCTGTCACGTTGCACCACGTCCTTTTCAATGAATGTCCTTTTCTGTGTGATTTTACGTCCTACAGCAAAATTGCCTCATGGTCAACTAGTTACGCGGCGAAAATGGCTGTGGAAAAAGTGCTCGGGGCAAAGATGCTTACAGCGAAAATACTGGACATACTTTGTAGTATTGCATCATATGGAATATTTCTATATCCATCTGTCCCTGCAGTTTACAATCATACGATTATTATGTGGAAATGTGGTTTTTTTCCCTTTCCTTCCCTTTATTCCACATTAAGTCACAAATAAACTACGCACAATCATAAGGTTGCTCCATATAGCCCAAGGTCTAGGGAGTGAAGAAACATTGCTGTGATTTCTATCTCTGAGGAATCACCTTCTGGAAATACTATTTAGAACACATGAGTGCTTTTTTTGCTCTTTCTCCTTTGGGCGTGTTGGTTTGGCCACACTTTGTCTCCCTTCACTTGCCCCTTTGGTCTGTCTAACCCAGTGACAGTTCTCTCCTTTTGCTTGCTTTTGGTGTAGTGTTTTTTCATAACCCTGGCTTTTAGGAAAATTGGTTGCCAGAAAGTTAGTGTTTATTGCCCCCAGCTTTTGTTTCCATTTTTTTTCTTAATCACCTCTTTCCTCTCTCCCATCCTTCAATTTCAGGCTCTTAAGAAAAAGGTAATCATAGACGTTAGTAAAGATATTCGCATTTTATATCGTCTCTTATACTTTTGTAAGAACCCTGTGTTCTAATACGGAGTTTCAGCAATCATCTGAGTAACCAGTGGAAACCTCTTGGGGTCTGGAGTGTTCTTACAATCCGAATTTAAAAACCCATAGACCTGTTTGCATGTTTG
Source organism: Neofelis nebulosa (assembly GCF_028018385.1). Lineage (NCBI taxonomy): Eukaryota > Metazoa > Chordata > Mammalia > Carnivora > Felidae > Neofelis > Neofelis nebulosa. The sequence continues at coordinate 5,429,662 of NC_080795.1, forward strand.
ACCTTATAGCTATGCCGTAAGCCTCACACATCACCTTACAACTGCTGTATCTCTCCATGGACTCCGTGAACTACCTCCAGGGTGGAATATTACTTTCTGGCAATACACAATGTTACAATTCCCACGTATATGGTCTCCCTACAGGGCTAGCTGATGGAGCTAGATGACATTATACATGTTACATTATATATTCTGCAGAGTTTTACTCAGTTAACTTTAGATAGATTAATGAAATTGCCAATATCTGATGACCCTTTGACCAAGGGTCTCTCTCCTTGACCAAACTTAAATCAGACTCCTCTGAATCCTTTTCCTTAATACACCTCGACTTTCGGGCTTCCATGTTTGTCTCTGTGTTGTCCTGTTTTAGCAAGAATCCTGCTGAATCGGTTTAGCCAGTGTCCCCGTCCTCAATATCTGACCATCCTCCCTATCCAACTGGGGTCCTTATTCTCTAGCAGCCCCAAGTGATCTCTGATTGCCCTGGCCTGCCCTCAGCAAGCATACCGCCAGGTCAGGTTAGCTAGACTCTCCCACTATCCCTGAGGTTTCTTCTTAGTAACTTTTTACCTGCTGACCCCCACCCTGTCCCTTTGCTATCCAGAGTTGAGGCCGATCTCTCTCTCCTATTGCAAAACTCACCATAGTAGTCCCTATACCTATCACAACAGTCCCCCTGAGTAAAGTCTGATTTACCGTCCTCTAACAAGTGTCATTGAATAATTTTGTTTTCTTTCAACACCTTTCATCTGTTCAACCTAATGCATGTTAGGCGTTGTAAGAGGCCCAGTGAACTCAGTGGTCATTAAGCCCAAACTCACAGGAGGCAACTGTCCCCTTAACATATATTGTTTTCTCTCCTCTTCCTTCCTGCCTCCTTTCTTCTCTCTTTCTCCCTCCCTCCTTTCATCTTATCTTTTTTCTCTCTTTGTCCTTTTCTCCTTTTTCATCCCACCATGTTCCAAGAAGACGCGATGTGAAAACTTTGTTCTCATTACAATAGCAAAGTCAGAAGTAAATGTTATGGCTCACGGTACGAGTTACCTAGATTTCTCTCTCATTATTTAGACAACCGATTTCTTAAATTTGCCATTCTTGGGAGAACACCTAATTCTGCGTGATAATGGATTTTAAGACACTTGAACGATATCTTTTATCTTTTATCTTTTTGGATAATGACTTCTATTACATTAAGGGATAGTTAAGTTTGAATTCCTATGATCACTTTTGTTTTTCCAATTAATTGCTTTGCTAGTTGAGATTTGATAAAATGAATTTCATTCCCAAGAGGTTTTCTTGTAGATTTTTAAAATAATGTATACAGATATTACCTAATATAAGGTTGCTTTTTTGTATTTTTAGTGCACAGAATCTAATTTCCAAGGGAGAAATTTGCTCTTTACCCCATCGACTACTGGGAACGAACTGTTTTATAGAGTTTGCCCACTCATGCAAAGAATTATTGCAATACATGGTCTTAAAGAGGAGAGAGTAAACCATACTGCATATTTTTCAAAATAACACCAGGGGTCGCTGTGGGCTAGAAACCTTCAAACATGTTCAGACATGTTAATCACAAAATTTTTATCTGAATACTTGCTAATTGATGAGATCACAGTTCATCCCTGGTTTCATAACAGCCCATATTACCTTTAATCACCTTTAAATTGTCCAATTTTAATTCAACAGAGAAAAACCTCTCCCTTTGGACTTTTTAGAAGCACAGCCACAATAAGATCAGTAATAACTAAGTGTTATACTTCCAAGAAAGCCAGGAATCCCTTTTTTTCCATCAAAATTAGGTATGATAACATAGTTCAGTAGACAAAGTCAGATTTAAAATCAAGAAAGACGAATTTTACATCTTTCATTTCCAAATCTTACCTTTGCTGCATGTAGCATAACCTTTTTGCCTAAATTTCCATTTGGTAGGGAGAGACTAAGTTAGAGGATTTCTAAAATCCTATCCAACTGGTAGTTTTGTGATAACACAATTAAACTTGAAGTCTACTGCTTTCAGTATTTTTTTTTTTAATGTATATTTTTATTTTTGAGAGAAAGAGTGTGTGCGCCAAGTAGGGGAGGGGCAGAGACGGAAGGAGACAGAGGATCCAAAGCAGGCTCTGTTTGCACTGACAGCAGAGAGCTCGATGCGGGGCTCAAACTCATGAACTATGAGATGATATCCTGAACTGAAGTTGGTTGCTTAACCCACTGAGCCACCCAGGTGCCCCTGCTTTCAGTATTCTTATATCATATAGCAGGTCACAGAACTTTCCTCAAGTTCACAGAGGGCCATTTTGCTTTGGGATGGGGTTGGGGAAAACTGAACTAAACCTAGGGCTATTTTAGAGAGGTAAGTCCAAAAAAGAGACAGTTCTAGGATTCATGACCAGAGAGGACAAGCCTAAAATCTTCCCTTGAAAGGAGCTAAGTCTCCACAAAGCTTGACTCTAACGCTTTCCTTCAGGTCATATGTTCGCACACACTTCCATGTCCATTAAATACAATATGACTCCCTCTCCATCCAGCGGTGCTTACCCTCTATTCCCCAACAACCCCCCGGGACACACCCAAGCCAATGGATGAAACCAATGAAACGTTTCTTTACGTCAAGGTCTTGAACCCAGAGTTTTAGAGGACTTCCTCAGGGTTTTTTGGTTTTTGTTTTCTTGTTTTTGTTTTTTTTTTTTTCCGGCCATGTCTTCCAGCTTCTCCAACTGTCTTTGCTTATGCCAGTCTTCTTCCAAAGGACTGTCACCTTCCATAAGTTGATAAATCACTTTTCATTTCCCTGCTAACGTGCATTCCCTCAACGCTTTTTGCTCCTCCTTTATTACCTAGTCCCAAAGCACGAATTCATGTGCTTAGTGAACTTTCACAGAAATTAGTGTCACTAAGCTATTGTCTGCCAGCCACCTTACCACTCTCACTTCACTTCATGCACATTAATCTAGTTATTATACACAGGTATTCTTTGCATCTGCAGTAAAATTTTAAACTTGCATGACAAGTGGCCGAGTCACATACTTTAGCGCGGACCCTCAATCAATATCCTGGCAGAGAACAACTTTCAAAGTAAATCTGGTGGACAGAATAATTGTTTATTTTGACCTCTCAGGATTTCTTGATAGCTTTATGGATGATTAATTATATTAATGGCAGAATTTCGTCCTTTTGGCCACATCTGATTTACCTTGGTTTCACTTAAATCTGGTTACATACTTCTTCGGGATTAGATCTCATAAAAACCCCAAACACTTCTCAGTTTTTCAAATGCATCAGGACCCTCTAAGTGAATAAAAAGGCGTTGCCTAGCAACACATTAGTCTCTATACGTGTTTAACAATAAATGGAAGAGAATCATTATCAATCCTAACAACAAGAGAATTCTTCTTAGTCTTATCTAGTTCAAAAATGGGGTGGGGGTGGGGTTATTGAGGATTCACAGATATTCTTTACGAGTATCTAGGTTTAATGATGGGGAGTCCACAAATCAGAGACACGCCTAAAGCTGGTTTCATTCCAGCTCGAGAAACGGTTGCTTTTCTGCTTCCTCCGTCCAAAAAGTAGTCTTTACTGAGTGGTAACTGCTGTCCTGGTGATTTTTTTCAACTTTTTTTTTTTTTTTTTTTTTTTTTTTTTTTTTTGGACAGAGAGAGACATAGCATGAACGGGGGAGGGGCAGAGAGAGAGGGAAACACAGAATCGGAAACAGGCTCCAGGCTCCGAGCCATCAGCCCAGAGCCTGACGCGGGGCTCGAACTCACGGACCGCGAGATCGTGACCTGGCTGAAGTCGGACGCTTAACCGACTGCGCCACCCAGGCGCCCTGTCCTGGTGATTTTATGGTGCTTCGCCTCGAGCAGTTTTATGAGACCTCACCCTCTCTTTCTTGAAACAAAGCTACAGCTTGTTTATCCATCGCACTCCAGTATGGAGCTTCCGCTGCAAGGCCTACCTTCCTGACACGATGGTGTTGCAACCCCTATTGGTAATTCCAGAGACAAATTGCTGTCGTTGGGAATGTAGTAGAGGAAAGGTGTGGAGACACTCGTTTGTATCTCGTGTTGAAACCCTCGGGCATTCACGACAATGCTCATCTCCCACTCTCCCCAGACGGTTGACAGCAGGATTAAAGGTTCGAGTGTAAGCGTCAGAACCATAGTCATAGTAGAAGGTAAGTGTGAAGGGAAAACCACTCCTGGGTCTCGTCCATTTGACATCCTACTGCAACACTGCTTCACTCACACACCAGGTGTGATGGTCGTCTACACATCAAGAAATTCTGCGACAGCAGTGGGGGGGGTCTTACAATATAATGCAATTATACACTATCTGCCTAGAAGGGCATTAGATCCCACAGGTTAAAGGTTCAGTCCTACAAGATTGCTCTCCCCCCAATTCCCCTTCTCGTGCAACACAGATATACAAATGAATCTTACTAAAGGCAAAGGGATGTAGGATATGTTGAGATCCCATCTACTTTGGTAATTCCATAGTCAAGAAAAGATATGCCCCACCATGGTCATAGCAGCATTATTTACAATTGCCAAGACAAAGAAACAACCTTAGTGCCCATCGACAAATGAGTGGATAAAGAAAATGTTGTACATATATAACAGAATATTATTCAGCCATAAAAAAGAAGAAAATCCTGTCATTTGTGACAACATAGGTGCATCTTGAGGGCATTATGCTAAGTGAGATAGGAAGACAGAGAAAAAACAAATACTCCATGGTACCACTTTTTTGTGGAATATAAAATAAAATAAAATAAAATAGTCAAACTCATAGGAACAGAATAGAAAAGGGGTTGCCAGTGGCTGGGGTGGGGGGAGGAAATAAAGAGAGGTTGGTAAAAGGGTACAAATTTTTAGCTTTAAGATGAGGTTATGGAAAAATTATTAAGTTTTTTTTTCAATTTTTAAGTTGATTTATTTATTTTGAGAGAGAGAGAGAGAGAGAGAGAGAGACAAAAAACTGACAAACCACGAGATCATGACTTGAGCCGAAACCAAGAGTTGGATGCTTAAACGACTGAGCCACCCAGGCGCCCCTACATTTGTGTAGAACAACTTGGATATACAAGTTTACTATTTCAACTGTAAATTTTTGAAATCTAGATATAGATTGGATATTTGAATAAAATCTAGGGTCTGAATTGAGATGTACTTCAAGGGTAAAACAGTGGATTTTGAAAGGTTGGCATGAAAGATTATAAAATATCTGGACAAAACTATTTCATATTAACTACACATTGAAATAATATTTTGAGTATATTGTGTTAAAATATATTAAAATTAACTTTAGCTTTTTAATGCGGCTGCTGGACAACTCGTAATTACAAATGTGGTTAACATTACCTTCCTACTGAAGGGTGCTGACCTAGAGTCATTTTTGGAGGAGCTCATATATGTTACATATTTTTCCTATAGTTTTGGGCATCCTTGAACTAAATTTTAGCCACATGTTTGAGGGTGTAGACCTTCAAGTGTTGGGGCTTCTCTTAGAATATAGAGCATATGTCTTATAATTTGATTTTCATGATTCTGATTAGAACACCAAAAAGGGCTGAATTCAAACAACTCCTTGTTTTGGTTGTATACTATTGAGATTTTCCACTTACAGCTCATTGATTTGCTTGTCTATGGATCTTTGCAGGGACCTTGGAGTTTCCTCCAAAAGGGTCAGAGGAGGACCTCGTGACTGTGAAGGAGAAAGTAAAATGTCCGTAAAATGCACATTATGTGATGATATGGCTTCATGTGTGTTCTCTTCAGTCATAAAAATCATATGCACTTCAGTGATAAAAATCACATTGCTGGGAGAGCCTGGGTGGCTCCGTTGGATAAGCATCTGACTCTTGATTTCGGCTCAGGTCTTGATCTCACAGGTTCGTGAGACTGAGCCCCGCATTGGCCTCCATGATGGTGCAAAGCCTGCTTGGGATTCTCTCTCTCCCTCTCTCTCTGCCCCTCCCTCACTCATGTGCATGCTCTCTCTCTCTCTTTCAAAATAAATAAACTTAAAAAAAAAATACATGTTTAGAAAAAAAAAAATCACCTTGCTGAAAATATTTTAAATAATGCCCGCAGGCCAGACATGATCACAGACATTTTCTGCATGACTCTAGTTTTTAAAAAGATTACTATATTTGAAAAAGCGTTTCTAAATGATCTTTGTGTTAAACATGTTAACGGAATTGTATTGCATGTTTGATATGCAATACATGTCTATTCATGTTAGCAATTTAATACAGCCATCAAATAATCAATCTACCAGGTCAAGATAAAGTTGATGTATTCATCTTAATTTCATTTCTGAAGAGGTAATATGCACATTTGGAAAAAATCAGGAGATACAAAGTATTCAGTGAAAGTATCTTTCCCAGGCCTGTTTTCTCTCCATCTGCTTCCCAACAACCTTCTAAAACACACACTTAGGTGACCACCTACCCAGTGTTACTATTTTTGGTGGATGTGGGCAGAGTTTCTCTAGCGTATTCCTATAAATCCAGATAGTCTTAAATTCCCCTTTTTATACAGAAAGAAGAATATTGAAAACATTTTTAAGCCTGTTGCTTTTTTTTTTTCTTTTTTTTCACCTCATGGCTTGGAGATCTTTTTGTGTCAGTAAATGGAGCCCTTCTGTTTCTCTGTTTTAGAACTATCTAGTATTCCCTGAGCAGATATCCGATAATTTATCCAACCGGGCTCCCATTGACAGACACTTGGATTGCTTCCAGTAACAATTTCACAGTGAACAATCTTGGGCACAGTCACTTCACATGTACAGCCACGGAGCTAGAATGACTGTGCGAAAAGTATAATCATCTTTATTTTTAGAGGATGTTACCAAAATGCCCTCCAAAATGGAATTTGGACTTTTACCGCAAGTATGAGTGTTTATTTCCCCATTGGTGTTTTCTAACTTTTACTTTGTTTGTTTGTGTTTCCTTACAAAATCACGACCAGGATACTAATGTTCACATAGTCAAGATATAAAACATTTCTGTCACCACAAAGATCCTTCCTTTGGCCCTTTTGTAGACATCCCACTTGCCTCTCACTCAAAGCCTCTCCTTAACTCCTGACAACCACTAATTTGTTCTTTGTTTCTATAATGTTGTCATTTGAAGAGTGTTATATAAATGGAATCATGCAATATATAATATTTTGGGGTAGGTTTCTTTCACCGGCACAATTCTCTAGCAATCCATCTAGGTTGTTGCATAGATCAATAGTATCATTCCTGTCTGTTGCTGGGTAACATTCATTGTATGCATGTTCCATGCATACATTCAGTTAGCCATTCACCCATTGAAGGTTATCTGGGTTAATCCTAATTTTTGGCTATTGCCAATAAAATTGCTATAAAAACTCATGAACAAGTTTTTGTGTAAACATACATTTTCATCTCTCTGGGATAAATGCCCCAGAGTGCACTTTTTGGTCACACGATCGTTACATGTTCAGATTCTTAAAAACTGCCAAAATGTTTCTCAGAGTGACGCTGCCATTGTTATAGCCCCATCCGGTTTCTCCAAATCTTCATCATCATTTAAAAAAAAAAAAAATTTTTTTTAACCTGATAGATGTGAAATAATATCTTGTTTTGGTTTCAACTTGCATTTCTCTAGTGGCTAATGGAGCTGAACATCTTTTCAGGTATCTATTTGCTACCTGTATATCCTCTCTGGTGAAATGTCTCTTTATGTCTTTTGTCATTTTCAAATTGGATTTTCTGTTTATTTTAGGGTTTGAAAGTTCTTTATATCTTCTAGATGGTAGTCCTTTGTTGAATATATGGTTTGTAAATATTTTCTGAGATCCTTTCTTGTTACAACACGGTGTGAATTATGTTTCTAAACCACTAGAGTGGAGATAAATTAGCAGATTAAAGCCCAAATTACACATTATTTTTAGTAGATTTTCAGTGCATACGTGAGATTGGGTGTTATGACAGAGTACTTTATCTTTTGATGTTTAATCAGTATCCATTATGCAGTTAGCATACTTAGTAACAGTTACATGTTTGCTTTTAAGTTTCTCTGAAATACAGCCTGCCTGATACTTGACATATTTAAGGAATCTGGGGCTTTAAATTATGATAATGACCCCAAATATGCTGTATTCCTTATTTTACTTAATCTACCCAACCACTGAAAGATACTATAGTTGACCCTTGAACAACACAGGGTGTGCTGTTGAAAATCCATATGTAACTTTTGACTGCCCCCAAACTTAACTACTAATAGCCTACCGTTGCCTGGAAGCCCTACTGATAACATAAAGCATCAATTAGCACATATTTTGTATATTATATATATTATATATTGTATTCTTGCAATAAAGTAGGCTAGAGAAGAAACGTCATTAAGAAAATCATAAGGAAGTTGGGGCCCTGGGTGGCTCAGTCGGTTAAGCATCCGACTTTGGCTCAGATCATGATCTCATGATTCATGGGTTCGGGCCCTGCGTCAGGCTCTGTGCTGACAGCTCAGAGCCTGGAGCCTGCTTCAGATTCTGTGTCTCCCTCTCTCTCTGCCCCTCCCCTGTTCACAGTCTGCCTTTCTCTCTCTTTCAAAAACAAACATTAAAAATATATACATAGTAATGTATTGTAAAAAAAAAATCTGTGTATAAGTGGACTCCATGCAGTTTGAACTTATGTTGTTCAAGGGTCAACTGTACTGTTACTTTTATTTTACAGATAAATGAATCAAAGCCTAAAAAGATTAACTAGCTCAGGTTGCACTGAAACAGAAATAAAATTTAAGCCAGGTCTCAATCATTCCAGAAACTCTTAGCTACCATTCAGTATTGTCTCTTTGGGGCTAGGTCTTGTTGTGGAATGGTCTGGCTTGCGAAGAAGTCATGTTACAAGTTATCATGTGCCTTCACCCAGAGAGGGTGTGAGAGAAGTACCATCAAAGAGGCTCTGATTGGATTTCCATTTTGACCAAGATGGATAAACAGGATTGAATTTGCCGTGAGGCCTGCCCTAACAGAGTTTAAAAGTGAGCTTCAACACAATCCAGTGGATTTCAAGTAAGTTACCTGCATCTTAGAACTGAAACCTACAGGTATTGAAAGGAACACCAAAAACCAACATCCAATAACATGAAACTGACAATGTTGGCATCTAATTGTAGGACTGGCTGGTGTACAGACAGATACTACACCATGTCCCGACGCCGAGGGGAAAAGAAATTAAGACACAGATGCAGAAATGACACAGCTAATACAATCAGCAGACAAGACACTAAAACATTGCTAAAAACGCACTTCGTATCTCAAGAAGGTTAGAGAAAAGCACGCGTGTGATGAAGAACAATGGAAATTGTAAAAAGACCCAAATTACACTTGTAGATGTGAGAAATGTAATATCTGAGACGAAAAACTGTAGACGGGATTAACAGCAGATAAGGCATCACAATACACCCCTTGAAAGGACTTGAGAAATTGAAGACAAAGCAATTGAAAATATCCAAACTGAAACTCAAAATGCAGGGGAAATGATTTTTAAGAAAATGAGTAGAGCAGGGGCGCCTGGGTGGCTCAGTCGGTTGAGCATCTGACTTCGGCTCAGGTCATGATCTCATGGCTCGTGCGTTGGAGCCCTGCACCCAGCTCTGTGCCGACAGCTCAGAGCCCGGAGCCTGCTTCGGATTCTGTGTCTCCCTCTCTCTCTGCCCCTTCCCTGCTCATGCTCTCTCTCTGTCTCTCAAAAATGAATAAGCAAAAAAAATGAATAGAGCAACATAACGTGTCCTAAAATACATCACACGTAACTAGTGTCTCACAAAGGTGTAGGTGGGGGTTCAGACAAAATGCTTGAAGAAATAATGGCTGAATATTTGAAACTCAACAAACCCCAAGTAAAAGAAACAGGAAGAGAAACCCAAGCAGGCACAGGACACTAAAAGTAGTTGACAAATCAGCACATGAAAAAATGCTCGTAATTATTAATCATTGGGGTCTTATAAAAAGAACTAACAGATCCAAAATAGAGTCACTCGTGCTCAGCCCCATGTCAGCAAACAGATTTAATACCTAACCTGACTGTAGGTCTCTTCAAGGAAAGTAACCTAATAACCAGTCAGTCTGGAATGGCCTGGTCAGGACTAGTGAGGTAATTTGCCTTATAAAGCCCTGCCTTTCCTTTCTTTCTTTCTCTTGTTCCCTTTCTGCCTAGGAAAGCCTTCCATTTTGTACAAGTCTTTGGAGTGCCTTTCTATTTGCTACACAGGATATTGTCCAATTCATGAATTGTTAAATGAAGCCAATTTGATCTTCAAATTTACTCCGTGGATTTTTGTTTTTTAATGAGGGAAATGAAAATTAAAGTCATAATGAGAAACCACTCCATACCAACTAAATGCTAAAATTAAAAAGACTTCCAATATAAAAAGTTGGCAAAGATGCGAAGCAACTGTAACTCTCACACTTTTCTGCTGGGAATATAAAATGGCACACCCACTTTGGAAAAAGTTTGATAGTCTTTTATAAAATTAAATGCTTCCATATGACTTAGTAGCCCACTCTTGTATTTAGCCATGAGAAATAAATTCCTATGTTCACATGACACCAGTACAGCAAATCCTCAAAGCAGTTTACACACAAAAATCAAACCCTAGAAACAACCCCAATATCCTTCAATTGATGAGTGGATAAGTAAATTACAGTATGGCCATTCAATAGATGTGTTAATATCAAAGGACCAAACTAAAGATTCAGGCAACAATGCGGAAAAATCTCCAAAGCATTATGTTAAGCGAAAGAAGTCCAACACTGAAGTATTCCCCTCACACTACTCCTGGCCTTACACAAAAGATTACATAGTGTAGGGTTCCGCCTAATCGAAATTCTAGAAATGGATAAACTATAGTGACAGAAAGCAGATCAGCAGGTTCCAGAGATGGAAGCAGGAGACTGACTTCAAAGTGACCCAGTGGAACTTTCTGGAGCGAAGGAAATATTTTATATCATAATAATTCGGGTGGTAAATACACAACTGAATACATTCGTCAGCATCAAATTCTACACTGAAGGTTGGTGTGTCTTATTTTTTGTAAATTATAGCTGATCAAAGTGAGAGTGAGAGGACATTCTAGAAGCTATGATCCCAGCAGTAAAATGGGGAAAATAGGGCAAAGTGGGAGCCTGAAATCTCTGATAAGCTCTGCTTGCTTTGAAGCACTGGTGAGATATTTAGGCTGAGACAGTGAACCCAACTGGTCTGTTTGCCAGGATGGAGTTGAGCTGGTTAACATTTGTCCAACCTGGGCAGAAGAGGGGAGTAAATGTGGTCAGTAAGGCTTGGGGCAGGGACAGAAAAGGGGAACAGGTCCCATGAGTGATTCAGAGAACTGCAAATAGATCATGGCCATTAAGTACGTTTTTGTAAAGAAGTAGATGCAAATACAGGGAGTGGAATGCTGTAACAGAAAAGCAGTAAATGCTTGCACCCTTTGCTCACAGGGCACACTTCCCTGAAAGGCACTTCTCTAACAGTGCTCACAGTCATTTGATGGAAGACATTTGTATTCCACTTCAAAAGATAGTAATACTCAAGATAAACACGCTGCCTTTCTTAACACACTCTAGTGAGCCAACGGTTTCAGGATCAATTGAATATATCATTCCTCAGATAAAACCAGAAAAGACTCCTCTGGGGAACAATTAGTAAGCTAAGAATGATTCCAAGAGTAACTGCTTTTGACACATTTGATCGACAATAATAATAGCTTATTATTCTAGAATAATCCCTCTCCGTAGAACTCTTCTAAGGGTTGATTTGCAAAGAAGTTTCTAGCCCAAACATTTCTGTTTAGGCTTATGGCTGTACGTGCAGATGTCTTGAAAGACTAAGAAATCCCACAGCCCAGGAGAACCAAAGTCACCTGAAGAAATTTCAGATCTTCCTAAAGTGTGTATTCCAATCGCAGGAAATGTATTTCAGTCGTGAAAATTTGTACAATTTCCGCTAAATGCTGTTCTTCTCTAAGGAAGAAAAATGTAACCTTGCTCTACTTCAAGTTTGTACAAAGACCATGCAGAAGTTAATTTTACTTTGAAAAAGTTTTGGTTTGAAGAAGCTTTGATGGAAAGCCCAGTTAGCTTTCACATTCAAAAAAGAGTTTTGTGAGGCGCCTGGGTGGCGCAGTCGGTTGAGCGTCCGACTTCGGCTCAGGTCACGATCTCGCGGTCCGTGAGTTCGAGCCCCGCGTCGGGCTCCGGGCTGAGGCCCGGAGCCTGGAGCCCGCTTCCAATTCTGTGTCTCCCTCTCTCTGCCCCTCCCCCGTTCATGCTCTGTCTCTCTCTGCCCCAAAAATAAAAATAAACGTTAAAAAAAAAAAAAAATTAAAAAAAAATTAAGACAAAAGTACTTATAAAAAAAAAGAGTTTTGTTTGAAAATTATCTAATTCACAGTTGGGTAGAATAAACTGCAACAACAATGTTTTTAATAATTTTATATACATTTTTTGAAATTTCTTTGACTTAATAGCAAACTAAATGTTCAAGAAACCAAATTTCCCTCCCCCCCACCCCCCACTTTTTTTTTTTTTTTTTTTGGCCTGGCAAGAAATAAATTCAGTACTTTTTGTTTAGTATTTTACATACAAAGCAATTGGGAAAAAAAATATCTCAGTAACATTTGCAAAATCTAATTTCACTCACCTTTTCCTGGTAGATTGTCAACAGGCAGAAAAAAGCAAATGCTGTAGAAGTGTTAGTGTAAATTAATAATCTTCTTCACATTCTCTTTGGGGTATTTAACCATAAGCCCCACCTCTTGCCTTTTGGTTTAAATGTAAAAGACAAAAGAGCTTGTTGGTCTTTGGATAGGAGTTCCGAATACCTCTGAGGAGATGGAGTACAGATTTACCCCCAGAGGCAGCCTTACCTTGTAAAACTCTGTGAAAAGGGTATCAAGTGTTGTGCTAGAATAGTTTAGATTTATACATTGCCTCAATGAATAGTTATTGGGTCAGAATATTTACTGTGCTCCAGGAATTAGTAGGCACTAGAAATGTAAAAACAAAATCCAGTCAGGCCAGGTCTTGTCCTCAACTAATTTAGTCTTCTAAAAAGGAATGATAAATGAACTATCAGGCACAATTACAGTTCAGCAGGGTAAGTGCTACGGTGTGCCAACGCACTGGGTAGTTGTGTGGTTAGCAGGAGGGATGCTGATTTTGAGGTATAACAAAGGGTAGGAAGACGGGAGTCCGAGAAGGGGGTTGGAAAGGCATACTTTGGGAATACTCTACCAAATTGAAAGATAAAACTGGAAAATCTGGCCCAGAGGGAAGGAAGGGACTTTCTCCTCTTCCCAGGCTGAGGGCCAGTATTTACAAAACTCCCAGGCTAGAAAGGGAAAAAGGACAAGGTATCATTGGAGTTGAGAGTTTTGATAGTAGAGGATGTAGTATAAAAGGCAGGTGGGAGAAGACGTAAATTGAGTCAGGATTGTAAAGTTAATTTACGACAAACTGAAGGCACTGAATTTGATGAAGGGAGCTGTTGAAGGTCTTTTAACTGGTTGATGACATAATGAGATTGGTGCTATAAGGGAGATGATGCCCCAACCCTACCTCCGATCGGCTTGGATTAGAAGGGTGCCGGAACACGGAGTATTTACAATGTGCAAGAATTCCAAGGTGAGGCCATGAGTACATATGGCCAATAGAGAGGACATAAAGGCCATGGAATGGTTCACCACCAGAGTGTCAAAGACCAACGTGCAAATGGGTGAATTGTCCATTTTAAAATAAAGCCACTTAGAACGATGGCAAGACTTAGGAAAGAAAGACTCTGAGTCCAAGTTTAAAATTAATAATAACAATAGCTAGTAAGTATCAAGTCATTAATATGTGCCTGCCACAATCCTAAGAATCTCATATAGATTGTATTATCTAATTCCCAAACATACCATAAATGGTGAGAAGTAATCAGGAGATATATAGCTGGCAGTCATAACTGGGAGTATGGGGTGGCTAGAAATTTAAGAGTGTTTCTTGAGCATGAGAGCAGTTAATGATCTGGAAGCAGTTTATGGGAGTGACATCACTGATACGAAATGAGAGGGCCAGGGGGGAGGTGGTATCCTCAGAAGAGAGGCAAAGGTATAGAAACGACTTTGTGGGTTTTTGTTTCTCAAATTTTAATTTAAATTCTAGTTCATTAACATATAGCGTAATATTAGTTTCAGGAGTAGAATTTAGTGATTCATCACTTACATGTAACACCCAGTGTTCAACACAAGTGCCCTCCTTAACCCGTCACCCATTTAACCCATCCCCCCCACCCACCTCTCCTCCATCAACCCTCAGTTTGTTCTCTGTAGTTAAAGTCTCTTATGGTTTGCTTCCCTCTCTTTTTCCCCCTTTCCCTATGTTCATCTGTTTTGTTAGAAGGGACTTTGATAACCCAGTTGTGGACAAGAGCTGGTTCACCATAATGTAAAATTGCCAGAGGGATAGGTTCAGACACAGAGTGGAAAAGCTTGGGAAGGTGAGAAAAGGGAGACATTCAAATTTGGGAAAAGGAAGCACAGAGTTACAAGGAGTTGGTCTGAAGATTTGTAGTGTTAAGTAACAAAAATTCAGCCGAGTATATTTTAAAGAAATTGGCATTGATTGATGCATAAATCGGGCAGCACCCCATCTAACAAGTAGAAGGGAATTTCAAAGGGCTACAGAATGGGAAAGTTTTAAAGGAAGGACGAGAAAGTCATAAACAGAAAAAAAAATTATTTCAGGTGAAGTAACCTTTCTTTGGGGGAGAAAAGGGCCTTATTAGGTGGATTACATCATCTTCCCTTGGGGGATGGAGAGGACCCATGTGCCCAGGTCGGCACCTTATTATTGGTGCTGACCAGAAAATTCTGGACTGACCACTTAAGACTACATTTCTGGGAGAGGTTGAAACCGCAATAAAGTAAGGTATTAAGCCCTGATTGGGTGACTTGGCCAAGCATAAGTGACTCCATTTTGGACCTGTGGTTTTCTTCTCAACAGCAGACAAACACAGAGGACTCGAATATACCTAGCACCCAGCAGGCCTGCCCAGTATTGGGGAAAACCGAATTTTTACATATCCAGACAATCCTTGTGTGTTTAACAGCCAATTCATAAAATCTGCCAATGTTTTATTGTAGTTTTGTTGTTGTTGTTCTTATTGCTGCCCAATTCATGTTTCTACCACTAAACCCTGACTTCGGATCATTACCTGGATAATTCCATATTTACAGTAGCCACTTGATGAATGTACCTGTTATGGAAAAGCAGTGAGTTTCCGTAGAAGGAGTGTGGGGTTAAGGTCCGAATCCTATATTCCCCATGCCTTAACTTCGTGTAAGTGATTAGCCGTTCCAAGTTAAATTTCCCATCTATAAAAAAGGGATGAAAATATCTATATTTTTTTCTATACTAATTTTTTTCCATTATACTAATATTTGGCATTTGCATGCTTTTAAAGAATGAATTTCAAATTCATTTATTTCTCTCCATCTACTTCTTCTGCATTACTTATTTATATATTAAATATATATTTTATATTTTATAAATATTATTTATTTATATTTTATATTATATATTATATTTTATAAATATTTTATATTTATATATTAATATATATTTATTTATATATATTAAAAATAATTTCAAACATAAAAAAGTGGCAAGGATGAAAAGATCTTTTATCTTTTACAAGAATACAAAATATAAAAGACAAAAATATCTTTTATCCAGATTCCCCAATAGTTACCATGTCTCACATTTTTCTTATTTTTCTTTCCTTCTTTCCTCCTTTCTCCCTTTCCTTCTCTCTCTCTCTTTTCTCTCTTTCTTCCTTTCTTTCTTTCTCTTTCCATCTTTCCTTCCTTCTTTTCTTTCCAGTTTTTCCTAACCCATTTGAGAGTAAATTGAACGTCATTTAATACTTCTAAAAACAAGGACATTTTAGAAGGACTCTACAAACAAGGACTCTACAAACATCAATACAGTGTCATCATCCTATTGTATACATTGACATTCCTGATTCAGATTTAATATTTCTTTTTGTTTTCATCTTGCTAATTGAGGCTTGTTTTATGAACCAATCTAAATTTTTTTTTTATTTTTAATAATTGAATTAAGTTCATTGTTGTTGGTTCCCCCCCCCCCCCCCCATGACATATTTCTGGTCTCAGACCCCTCATATTATTTCTGGTTAAATTTACTTATATACTATGTTATATTTATTATGTATTTTTCACTATGTGGTATATTTTTTTTTCAAAATTATTTTTTAAGTTTATTTATTTATTTATTTTGAGAGAGAGAGAGAGAGAGAGAGAGAGAGAGAGAGGAGAATGCATGCTGGGGAGGGGCAAAGAGAGGGAGAGAGAGAAAATCCCAAGCAGGCTCTGAGCTGTCAACGCAGAGCCCAACGCAGGGCTCAATCTCACAAACTGTGAGATTGTGACCTGAGCCAAAATCAAGAGTTGGATGCTTCACCAACTGAGCCACCCAGATGCCTCCTGGGTCTTAATCCGTTTTGATAGGTGTCCTGCACCTGCGAGTACTACTATATTAAAAAGGGGTCATACACGGCCCAGGGCCTGGCCCTTCAGCAAGTGTTTTTGGTGCAGGCTGCAGGCACTCTGTTGTTGCGTTTTGGCTGCTCTATCCCACAGGTCAGTCCTCTGCAGAGCTCCTCCTCGCTTGTAGGGGACACTGTTTGGACCTTCAACCGGGTGTGCTTTAATTTGTTTGTTGAAGTGAACCTGGGGGAAAAAAAAGAAAAAGGGCGGCATTGGAAGCGGGGGGGGGGGTGGGTGGGTAGGGAACCTGATCCCATAAAAAGAGAAAAATGAAAGGGGTGAAAAGAAGACCAAACAGAGAATCAAAAAACCATAGGCTAAATCCAGAGAAAGAGAAAGGAAAATAAAGAAGAAGAAGAGAGAGAAAAGGTGGAAAAAGAAGAGTAAAAATGCCTGATCAAACTATGTATATATATAAATTAATTATATATTAATTATTCTATATATTATGTATATATAAATTAATTATATATTAATTATTCTATATATTATGTATATAATTAATTAGTATATATTAGTGTATATATATGTGTGTGTATATATATATATATATATACACACACACACTAAGATATATACACTAAGAATTGACCAAAAAAAATCAGAAACTATGAGCCTGCTTCCAAAAGAAAAAGAGGGTAGAAAGAAAAAGAAAAGAACAGAAAAGTAAAGAAAAGAAAGCAAACAAAAACAAAACCCAAAACGTTTGTCTGCTGGTGCCTGGGACAGGTGGCTGTGCTGGTCTGGAGGAGGGCCCGTCTGGTTGGGTCAGTGTCAGTCCCATCCGGGTACAGAAGCAGTTGCCAGGCACAGAGGGGCGGGGTTTGGTGTAAGTCCCGCCTCCACTGGGGGTCGCCGTGCTGCTCTCCGAAGCCCCACGGGTTGTTGATGGGGAGAAAAAGGGCGACACCCCACTCTCCTCCCCAGGACCGGATGCCTCCTACCGGCTGTTCAGGCCGCCCGCACGGAATCGCCGTGCCGCACGGCCTCCGGGGCCTCCTAGGCGATCGGTTGGGCTGGGGTTCAAAACCCAATGTCTTAAAGGATCCTGCAGCGCGCAGACCCTGTTCTGGCGTAGCGCCGCTCTGCCCTGCCGGTAAGAGGCCTTTGGCTCGCACCTGCAGGGTCTTTTGTCCTCGGAGAGGCAATGAACCCTCTTCCCAAAGTACTCAAGGAAGGGACTGTTTTCTCCCCGTGCGCCCCTGAGATCCCTCCAGCACCCCGACCGGCTCCTTCCTCCCAGGGGCGTGCCTACGGCTCCCGCCTTGCTCCTGAGAAAGTCCCGCACTTCTGCATCTCCAAGTTTCATCACCTAAGGCTGTTCACGAAATGGCAACTGGCACTCTTCGTATTTCTTCTTCCCCGGTTCCTGGTCTAGAGACGTCTTCCTCTTGTGCTAACGCGATTAGAAAGCCCTCTCTCTCTCCCTTTGGTCTCTGCACAGAAGAGGTTCCCTCCCCTCCATGCCCCTTCTATCTCCCCCAATTCACTTACATGCACCGGAGCCCACCAAGCTGTCTCCCTCCAGCTATGGAGATCCTTCTGCCTCTCCACAGATTGATTCCTTGGAATTGAGGTGTTCCAAGGGATCTGACCTCAGTTCAGCTGTGAACGAGACACAAGGAAAATCCCGGTCCCCCTACTTCTCCACCACCTTAATAACTCCGCCCTCTGGTCTTGGTCCATTTTGAGTTGATTTCTGTGTCTGGTGGAAGAAAGTGGTCCACTTTCATTCTTTTGCGCGTCCAGTCTTCCCAACACCATCTGTTGAAGAGACTTTTCCCCATCGCATATTCTTGTCTCCTTTGTCAAATATTACAAGTATGTTTCTGGGCTTTCTATCCTGGTTTATCGATCTGTGTGTCTATTTTTGTGCCAGCACCCTATTATTTTGATCACTGCAGCTTTGTAGTGACTTGAAATCTGGAATTCTGATATCTCTAGCTCTACTCTTCTTTCTTCAAGATTGCCTTGGCTCTCAGGGCCTTGTGTGGTTTCATACACATTTTTGGATTGTTCTAGTTCTGTGAAAAACGCGGTTGGTGTTTGGATAGGGATTGCGTCAAATTGTGTACATTGCTTTGGGTAGCATGGACATTTCAACAGTGTTTGTTCTTCCAATCCGGGAGCTTGGTGTATGTCATCTCAGTGTTTTTCATCGGTGTTTTATAGTTTTCAGAGTACAGGTCTTTCACCTTCCTGGTTAAGTGCATTCCGAGGTATTTTATTATTTTTGATGCAATTGTAAGTGGGATTGTTTTCTTAATTTCTCTCTCTGCTACTTTGTTATTAGTGTATAGAAATGCAAAATATTTCTATAGATTTATTTTGTACCCTGTAATTTCGCTGGATTCATTTATCAGTTCTAGTAGTTTTTTGGTGGAGTCTTTAGGACTTTCTCTATACATACATGTATACATACTAAGTATAGTATCGTGTCACCAGCAAATAGTGATAGTTTTGCTTCATCCTTACCCATTTGGGTGCCTTCTACGTATTTTTGTGGTCTGACTGCTGTGGTCAGAACTTCCAGTCCTGTGTTGAATAAAAGTGGTGAGAGTGAACATCCTTGCCTTGTTCCTGATATTAGGGGAAAAGCCCTCAGTTTTTCACTATTGAGGATGGTGTTTCCTGTGGGTTTTTCATATATGGTATTTATTATGCTGAGGTATGTTCCCTCTAAACCTACTGTGTTGAGGGTTTTTATCGTGGACGGATGTTGTACTTTGTGAAAAGCTTTTTTGCGTCTGTTGAGATGATCATATGGTTTTTATCTTTTCTCTTGTTGATGTCATGTATCTTGTTGATGGATTTGCAAATACGGATCCACTCTTGCCTCCCAGGAAGAAATCCCACGGGATCGTGGTGAATGATTCTTTTAAAATGTATTGTTGGATTTGGTTTGCTAGTATTTTGTTGAAGATTTTTGCATCTAGGTTGATCAGAGATACTGGCCTATAGGTCTCCTTTTTGGAAGTGTCTTTGGGTTTGGCATCAGGGTAATGCCGAACTCCTAGAATGAATTTGGAAGCTTCCCTTCCTCTTCTATCCTTTGGAATAGTGTCGGAAGAAGAAGTACTATCTTTTCTTTTTTTCTTTTTTTTAACGTTTTATTTATTTCTGAGACAGAGAGAGACACAGCATGAACGGGGGAGGGGCAGAGAGAGAGGGAGACACAGAATCGGAAGCAGGCTCCAGGCTCTGAGCCATCAGCCCGGAGCCTGACGCGGGGCTGGAACTCGCAGACCGCGAGATTGTGACCTGAGCTGAAGTCGGATGCTCAACTGACTGAGCCACCCAGGCGCCCCTTTTTAAATGCTTGGTAGAATTCACTTGTGAAGCTGTCTAGTCCTGGACTTCTGTTTGCTGCAAGTTTTTTGGTTACTGATTTGATTTTTTTTTACCGGTCATCGGTCTATTCAAATTTTCTATTTCTTCCTGATTCAGTTTTAGGAGGTTATATGTTTCTAAGAATGTATCCATTTCTTCTAGGTTGTCTAATTTGTTGGCATATAATTTTCGTAATTTTCTTTTATAATCCTTTGTGTTTCTGTGCTGTCAGTTGTTATTTCTCCTCTTTCATTTCTGATTTTGAGTCCCCCCTCTCTCTCTCTTTAATTGTTTTTTGATAAATCTGGCTAAAGGTTTACTAATATTGTTAATCTTTTCAAAGAACCAGATCCTGGCTTCATTGACCTATTCTATTGTTTTTTTTGTTTGAGTGTCTATCTTACTTATTTCTGCTCCAATCTTTATTATTTCTTCCTTTCTACTGGTTTGGGGTTTTGTTCTTCTTTTTCTAACTCTTTTAGGTGCAAGGTTAGGTTATATATTTGAGATTTTTTTTTTTTTTTTTTGCTTCTGGAGATAAGCCTGTATTGATATAAACCTCCCCCCTAAAACAGGTTTTGCCGTATCCCTAAAATTTGAGAGCATTGTGTTGTCATTTTCATTTTTCTTCCTGTATTTTTCTACTTCCTTTTTGATTTCTTGGTTGACTGATTCATTGTTTAATAGTGTGTTATTTAACATCTAGGTATTTGTCCTATCCATGTTCTATCCATATTTTTCCTCATGGTTGATTTCTAGTGTCATGACATTATGGTTAGAAAAGGTGCATGATACGACTTTAATCGTTTTGAATATGTTGAGACCTGTTTTGTGGCCTAATGTGTGATCTATTCTGGAGAATGTTCCATGTACACTTGAAAAGAATGTGTATTCCCCTGTTTTAGGGTGGAATGTTCTGAATACATCTGTTAAATCCATGTTGTCCGTGTATCACTCAAAGTCACTGTTTTCTTGTTGATTTTCTGTTTGGATGATCTATGATTGATGTAAGTGGGGTGTAAAAGTACTCTACTAATAATAGTAGAATATTATATTATATTACTATTGATTATTTCCTTTATATTAGTTAATAGCTGCTTTTATGTATTTGGGTGCCTCATGTTGGGTGCATAAATATTTAAAATAGTTATGTATTCTTGTTAGATTGTTCTCTTTGTGATTATATAGTGTCCTTCTTTGTCTCTTGTTACACTTTTTGTTTTCAAGTCTATTATGTCCAGTAAGTATTGCTACCCCGGTTTTCTTTCATTGCCATTTTCGTGATTAATTTTTTCCCATCCCTTCATTCTCAATCTGCATGTGTCTTCAGGTCTGAAATGAGTCTCTTGTAGGCAGCCTATAGGTGAGTCTTTTTTTTTTTTTTTTTAATCCATTTCATTATCCTTTGTCTTTTGATTGGAGTTTTTATACGATTTACATTCAAAGTAATTATTTATAAGTATGTACTTATTGTCATTTTGTTGCTTATTTTATGGTTGCTTTTGTAGTTCTTCTCTGTTCCTTTCTTTTCTTGCTCTTTTGTGGTTTGATGGCTTTTTTTAGTGATATACTTGGATTTCTTTCTCTTTATTTTTGCATATCTATTACCAGTTTTTGAGTTGTGATTGCCATCTGGTTTGTATGTAACATCTTAAGCATATAGTAGTCTATATGAAGTTGATGGTCACTTAAGTTTGAACCCATTATAAAAGCACTAAATGAGGGGCGCCTGGGTGGCGCAGTCGGTTAAGCGTCCGACTTCAGCCAGGTCACGATCTCGCGGTCCGTGAGTTCGAGCCCCGCGTCAGGCTCTGGGCTGATGGCTCGGAGCCTGGAGCCTGTTTCCGATTCTGTGTCTCCCTCTCTCTCTGCCCCTCCCCCGTTCATGCTCTGTCTCTCTCTGTCCCAAAAATAAATAAAAAAAAAAAAATAAAAAAAAAAAAATAAAAGCACTAAATGTTTATTACTCTTCTACACATCATATTTCATGTATATGGTGTTATACTTAACATCCTTTTATTGTGTTAATTCCTTGACTGTTTTGTATTGATATCCTTGATTTTACTGCTTTGACTGATTTAAACTGATATCCTTGATTTTACTGCTTTTGTGCTCATGGTCTTTCCTTTTCTTTCTTTCTTTCTTTCTTTCTTTCTTTCTTTCTTTCTTTCTTTCTTTCTTTCTTTCTTTCTTTCTTTTTCTTCTTCTTCTTCTTCTTCTTCTTCTTCTTCTTCTTCTTCTTCTTCTTCTTTTCCTTCTCCTTCTCCTTCTCCTTTTAAGTAATCTCTACACCCAATGTGAGGCTTGAACTCATGACATCAAGAGCAAGAGTTGTATGCTTTTCTGACTGAGCCAGCCAAGTACCTCCATAGTCTTTCCTTTTCACTCAAAGAATCCCCTTTAACATTTCTTTAAGGCTGGTTTAGTGGTGATAAATTCTTTTAACTTTATCTGAGGAAACTCTATCTCTCTTTCTATTCTGAATGATAATCTTGCTGGATAGAGTATGCTTGGTTGTAGTTTTTTTCCTTCCAGCACTTGGAATAAGTTCTGCCATTCCCTTCCGGACCGCAAAGTTTGCTGGAAAATCAGCTGATAGTTTTACGGGGTTTCCCTTGTATCTATTTATTTTCTTTTCTCTTGCTGCTTTTGAAATTCTCTATCACGACTTTTTGCCATTTTAATTATTACGTGCCTTGGCATGGACCTCCTTGGGTTGATTTTGCTGGGGACTCTTTGTCCTGTGGATCCAGATTTCTGTTTCCTCCCTCAAATTAAGGAAGTTTTCAGCTCTTATTTCTTCAGATAAAATTTCTGTCCCCTTTCTGTCTTTTATTCTGAGATCCCTATAATGAGAATGTTATGCTACATTGTGTTCCCTCAACCTGTTCTCACTTTTTGTAATTCTTTTTTCTTTCTCCTGTTCAGTTTGATGGCTTTCCATCACCCTATCTTCCAGCCCGTTGATCCATTCTCCTGCCTCCTCTAGTCTGCTATTTAGAGTAGTTCTACTCTGCCGCTACCCACTGGTGTATTTTTTATTTCAGTTATTGAGTTCTTCATCTCTGATTGGTTCTTTTTGCTATGTTTTCTAGCTCACTGATGTATGCCACTCTTTTCTCAAGTCCAATGAGTATCTTTATGACCATCACTTCAAATTCTCTACCTGCAAAATTGCTTTTCTCCATTTTGCGTAGCTCTCTTGCCGTGATTTTGTCCTGCTCTTTCATCTGGGACATATTGCGCTGTCTCTTCATTTTGTCTGACTCTCTGTTTCTATGTGTTAAGAAACTCAGCTAAGTCTCCTGCTCTTGAGAGGAGTGCCTTATGAAGAAGAGGTCTTGCGGTAGTCTGTAGTGCAATATCCCTTGTTTACCAGAACGTGGCACTTCAGGGCTGTCACCTACGTGTCCCGTGTGCACCTCCTTACTGTTATGGTTGAGCCACATTTGCCTCCAGTGCAGTCATCTGCAATGGCTCTTTTTGTGTGAGCATGATTAGCTGCCTGTGTTGTTAATGGGCCAGTCCGGGGCCACCTTGAATTTGATTTGGGGTAGACCAGGTGCCGGCCAGAGCTCCAGCTGCATGAAACGACAGCACACTTTCCCTGTGTTGTCCCCTGAGAAGCTTTCATTGGTGGCCAGCGCCTGTAGTCAGACCCGACGTCTGCCCCCAGCTCGCTGCTGGGGCTGCAGTTGATCTAGTGTGTGTGATCACCTTCCCCTCTCCCCGAGGCAAGCGTCACTTTGAAGTGGTGCTGTCCGTTGGGGCTGCTTGCACAACGCCATGCTTGTGGTGCCACTTTGGACGGATCCCGGCCAAGGACGGGTTGGAGGAGGTGGCCCGCGGCGGAATGCGGGGGGCAGGTACGTGGGTGTTAGGAAGGTGTGCATGGGTCTGCTGTGGGAGGGGAACCGGGACCACTTTGGAGACCTGCCAAAGGCGGGTCCTCCTGGGCTTGTCCTGATATTAGTAAGTAAATCTCCTTCCTTATACCCCAGGCATCTTTCCAACTGCTGCTTCTGTGAGGTATCTCAGCTACGTTGTTTGTGATGCTGTCTCTCTAAGGGCAGAAGCTCAGTTTCCTGTCGTCCCCGGGCTCTCCCAGAGCAGAGCCGTTGATTTTGAAATTCCAGGTGTTAAGTCCCGTGATTTTCAAAGCTGAATGTCATGGGGATTTGCCTTCCCAGTTCATGTCCCTCATGCCTGGGATGCTTGTTGAGGAGTCCGCGCCTCCTGTCCCTTCTCTGTACTTGAGGTGTCCCTCCTTCCCGTGGTCAGTGTTGCGGGTCAGTTTGGTTTCGACTGTATTCCCACCCTTCTTACCCTTTCCAGTGTGGCCTCTTCTCTATGATTCGCTGTGGAGAGTCTGCTCTTAAAGTCTTTGGGTTATTTTCTGGGTTAACACTGATGTGGGTGTCATCTAAGTGTGTCCGTGAAACGAGGGGAGCCTGGGATCCTCCTCCTTGATCATCCTCCTGGAGATTGTTATTTTTTCTTTAAAAAATTTTTTTGTAATGTTTTTATTTATTTTTGAAGGAGAGAAAGAGACAGAGCATGAGTGGGGGAGGAACAGAGAGAGAGGGAGACACAGAATTCGAAGCAGGTTCCAGGCTCCAAGCTGGCAACACAGCCCGACGCGGGGCTCGAACCCACGAACCTTGAGATCATGACCTGAGCCAAAGTCGGACGCTTAACCGACTGAGCCACCCAGGTGCCCCCTTATTTTTTCTATTTTGAAAATTAATTTGCCTTCATTTTTTCCTAATATTTAGGAAGGCTTATGTTTTAATCCTGATAGTTACCTTTTGACTCATAACTTTTATACTTTATTCTCCGTCTTTTTCTTTATATTATTTAATTTGATGAGTTTAAATAATAGGTTTTCACTCCCACTTATTTCCCAGACAGTGTTCGAAATCATTCTTCCCCCTTTTCTCTTGTATCTAGTTTTCAGCTTTATTTCTGCTTTGTTATAGCATTTCACATTTACACACTTTTTGTTTCCTTACCCTCACTTTGTTAACTCTTAAATCTACTTTTGCCAAAGCTCCCAATTATTTTGGGCAGAAGAAACCTGATATTCTATGCATATCTCAGGAAGGGCTCATGTGTACAATAGTCCTTGAGTTCTTACATGTTGAGCACTGGTTTTCTATTGCCTTGATAGCTGATGGAGAGCTTGGTTAGATAGACGATCCCTGGTTCTTTCTGTTTTTTAGTTTCTCAAAAATACTGTTGTGCTATTGCTATGTTTTTTGCTGTCCAGAAGTCTGTTGCCAGCCCAATTTATTTTCTTCTTGTCTTTTGGATTGAAACAGAGAACTCTTCTTTATTTTAAAAGTCTTAGAGTTCTATCGTGAAATGTCTCAAGAGTTGATTGACACATTTTCCCCAGTTACATGATTTTCCCCGGGGGCTTTCAAGAAGTAGATTTAAGTTTTCTTTTCCGTCAGGGAGGTTTCTTGAATTATATTTTACAATATTAGTTTCATTTCAGTTTTGATTTTTTTTCCCCCGAGAACTCAAATGAGGTAAATATTGAGTTTTCTTTGCCTGTTCTATATGTACATCTTACTTTCTGATGCTTTTCACCTCTTTCTTTTGACGTCTGAATTCATGGTGTTCTGTCACATATGTAGTGCTTGTTTAATTATATTTAATTTTTGTCAAAATGTTGTATTTTATTTTTCATTTGCTTTGAGGGTTTGTTTTTTAATAGATGCGGAGAGTGCTGTTTTCAGCTGAAAAGATTTGATTCCAATTTTCTGTTGTCTTCTTTTTTTTTTTTCTTTTTTTCAACGTTTTTTTTTTTTTTTTTTTTTTTGGGACAGAGAGAGACAGAGCATGAACGGGGGAGGGGCAGAGAGAGAGGGAGACACAGAATCGGAAACAGGCTCCAGGCTCCGAGCCATCGGCCCAGAGCCTGACGCGGGGCTCGAACTCACGGACCGCGAGATCGTGACCTGGCTGAAGTCGGACGCTTAACCGACTGCGCCACCCAGGCGCCCCTCTGTTGTCTTCTTTTAAATTCATTGTGCGAATGATAAGTTTTTACTTGTTTTTGGATTCTCTTGAATCAGCGTCAGCAGGTAATTTTATGAAGTGCAGATGGACACTTTAGGAAGTTTACCTGTTTGTCTTTTGTTTTTAATTTCAAGAGTGCAATCTTTTGCCACAACCTTAAGACGAGATTTATTTAATAAATATCCCTCCTGATTTGTCTTCTTTTGATTCCTTGGCTGCCTTGTTTTAGCAAACCCTTTCATATGCCTTTTTCATTTTCCCTTAGACACCAAGCCTCCGAAGGACACTTCATTTCAAGGGATATCATCGAACCCCAAATGGTGCTTTCTCCGAATCGCCCCCCCTTGATCCCATATATTTTACAAGTTCTTTCCTTTCTATGCTCTGGTAAATAATCCTGTGATCCAGTGATCAAAACTGTCCTCAGGTTAGACTTATATACACTCATGCCAGGACATTTTCAGGACATAATCTTTGTGCTGTCACCACGAGGACCTCTCTTCTCTTCTGGGGATCCTTTCCTGACTGTGCTCCAGTGTGGTCCGCTACTCCAGATGTTTGTCCGTTTTCATGGATGTGAAGCTTATAGTTTTCGCTGTCTCCTGGGTAAGCTGTAAACTGGGTTTGGATAGTTTTATTTGTTCTCTTTGTTCTTTGGGGGAGGATGTGTGGATGAACTTCAATTTAGGTGGCAATCGGATCTTATGTGATGGCCAGATTATATTTTCTTTTTTTGGGGCATCTGGGTGGCGCAGTCGGTTGAGCGTCCGACTTCAGCCAGGTCACGATCTCGCGGTCCGTGAGTTCGAGCCCCGCGTCAGGCTCTGGGCTGACGGCTCGGAGCCTGGAGCCTGTTTCCGATTCTGTGTCTCCCTCTCTCTCTGCCCCTCCCCCGTTCATGCTCTGTCTCTCTCTGTCCCAAAAATAAATAAAAAACGTTGAAAAAATAAAAATAAAGAGGAAATAGACCTTAAGCTTTATTCCTACTTGAAATGTGGATTGACACCATCCATCATCTCATTTGATAGCTAAGGAAACAGAATCTCAGAGCAGTAAGTTAATGGGCCCAAAGTAGCAGAACTACTTGGGGACTGGGCTGAATCAAAGAACCATCTCTTTGCAAACCAGTATAGCTTAGTCTAGTTCATTGGTTCTTGAAGTTTGTGAGTTTCAGGATGCCTTTGCACTACTAAAAATTACTGAGTAGGGGCGCCTGGGTGGCGCAGTCGGTTGAGCCTCCGACTTCAGCCAGGTCACGATCTCGCGGTCCGTGAGTTCGAGCCCCGCGTCAGGCTCTGGGCTGATGGCTCGGAGCCTGGAGCCTGTTTCCGATTCTGTGTCTCCCTCTCTCTCTGCCCCTCCCCCGTTCATGCTCTGTCTCTCTCTGTCCCAAAAATAAATAAAAAACGTTGAAAAAATAAAAATAAAGAGGAAATAGACCTTAAGCTTTATTCCTACTTGAAATGTGGATTGACACCATCCATCATCTCATTTGATAGCTAAGGAAACAGAATCTCAGAGCAGTAAGTTAATGGGCCCAAAGTAGCAGAACTACTTGGGGACTGGGCTGAATCAAAGAACCATCTCTTTGCAAACCAGTATAGATTAGTCTAGTTCATTGGTTCTTGAAGTTTGTGAGTTTCAGGATGCCTTTGCACTACTAAAAATTACTGAGTAGGGGCGCCTGGGTGGCGCAGTCGGTTGAGCCTCCGACTTCAGCCAGGTCACGATCTCGCGGTCCGTGAGTTCGAGCCCCGCGTCGGGCTCTGTTCTGACCGCTCGGAGCCTGGAGCCTGTTTCCGATTCTGTGTCTCCCTCTCTCTCTGCCCCTCCCCCGTTCATGCTCTGTCTCTCTCTGTCCCCAAAATAAATAAAAAACATTAAAAAAAAATAAAACATACATGGGGCGCCTGGGTGGCTCAGTCGGTTAAGCATCCGACTTCAGCTCAGGTCACGATCTCGCGGTCCGTGAGTTCGAGCCCCGCGTCGGGCTCTGGGCTGATGGCTTGGAGCCTGGAGCCTGTTTCCGATTCTGTGTCTCCCTCTCTCTCTGCCCCTCCCCCGTTCATGCTCTGTCTCTCTCTGTCCCAAAAATAAATAAAAAACGTGGAAAAAAAAAATTAAAAAAAAAAAAAATTACTGAGTACCCCAAAAAGGCTCTGTTCATACCAGTTTTATTTATCAGTAATTACCGTATTAGATATTAAAATGTTTTAATGTATACAGTTTAACTTATGGATGCCTTAAAGAAAAGTAAACCCATTACAAGTTAACATAAGTAACATTTTAAATGAAAGATAACCACTTCCAAGGCAAACAAACTACCATAACATCTAGTGAGAAGAGTCATATTGTTCTCTTTTTGGCAAGTCTTTATAATGACTGTCTTAATAAAAGACAGTCGTCTTTTCATATATGCTTCTGTAATCGCTCAGTAGCAATATGTCATTTTTGTTGAAGTATATGAAGATGATCACGCCCACACAAATATGTAGTTAGAAAAGGGAGGAGTATTTTATTAGCCTTTGCAGATGATTACTGGATTCTTCTTTGGTGTTTCCTCCAAACTTAATAAGTGATAGTTTCTTAAGGGTTGGTTGCAATGTAGAACCTTAAATTGTACCCACACATTTTTTTCAATACATTTATGTACATTGCTGTCATATAATCCAGTCGTCTAGACTGAATGGATCTTTTACCTATATCCGGTTTGCTGCATCATACATCAGTCATGTGAAAAGCATCAATTTACTGAATTATGTAGAACTTCTAAGTGTTGACATTTCATTGTACAATATTTTTAATGTAACATGTTAAAATATGATCACTGTGCTTGAGGGTTAACTCCAACAAGCTTAGAATTGGCTGAGATGTTACTGACCTCTAGTCAAGGCATGACATACAGTGATTAATTGATTCATAGCATTTTTGCAGTGATGGGTCTGAGGTGAGTTTTGAAGTTGTTCATACTAGATTATCTGCATTGTATACTGGTAATTGTGAGGTTAATGTCTGGCACCTGATTTCATGGGAGCCCGAGGGGTGGGGAGAGATCTGACGTTGGGGCTGTGCATGGAGCAATAATGTGCTTTCACGACTGGTAGAGTACAAGAAGCCCTGGCTGGGACTCCAGGTTAGGTTGTCTGGTTTTGAGATGTTCTGTGCATGTTAATGGGTCCTGGATCCAGAAAAGAAAGTGTTGCCATACGTGTAGATGCTGTGATTATCTACTTCAGGCAATCGAAGAAAATCGACTGAAAAAGATGCAATATTCAAAATAAAAAGAGATTTCAGCAAGGCAGCAAAATAATTATTATAATAAAAATGAATAGTTTTATTATACATTGGCAATATCAGTTAGAAATATAATAGAAAAAAGGACGCCACTTCCCAAATATTTTTAAACACCCCAAGATAAATCTTACAGGAGAAGTGTTTGTGAAAATTTTACATAGAGGAAACTATAACATTTTGCTGGTGGTTAAAAAAATTGCATAAAGGGTGCCTGGGTGGCTCAGTCGGTCGAGCTCCAACTTCAGCTCAGGTCGTGATCTCTCACTTCGTGAGTTCGAGGCCCGCGTCAGGCTCTGTGCTGACAGCTCAGAGCCTGGAGCCTGCTTCGGATCCTGTGTCTCCCTCTCTCTGCCCCTCCCCTGCTCATGCTCTGTCTCTCTCTCTCAAAAATGAATAAACATACAAAAAATGTTTAAAAATTGCATAAATAGGAAGATATGCTACATCCTTGAATGTAAAGACTTGACATTACTTAGATACAAATTTTACTTAAATTAACCTGTACATTTGATTGATGGAATCCACCCCAAATCCTCTCAGACGTATTTAATGGATGTGGCAAGATGGAAAAAGCATTTCAGGCAGAGTAAATAACTAGCACAAAGCCCTTTAAGTGGGAATCTGTTTTGTGTGTTTAAGAAATAGAAATAAAGGGGGTACCTGGGTGGCTCGGTCGGTTGTGTCTGACTCTTGATTTCTGCTCAGATCATGATCCCAGGGTCATGGGATTGAGCCCTGTGGTGTTGGGCTCCCTCCCTCTCTCTCCGCGCCTTCCCTGATTGCATGAGTGCTTGTGCGGGTGTTGTCTGTCTCTCAAAATAAATAAATAAACACTAAAAAAAAAAAAAAAAAAAAAAAGAAATAGAAACAAGGCCAGAAATGTTGGAAGTTGTGAAGGACTGGGAAGGATGAAACAGATGGGCCGGGATCAGGCAATCAATGGCTTTGTGAGATGTAGAGTTTGGCTCTTATTCTAAGTGCAACAGGAAGCCCCAGAAAAATAACATGATTATGAATTATATTTTAAATTAAAAAAAATTTTTTTAACGTTTATTTTTGAGAGACAGAGAGGGGCAGAGAATGAACAGGGGAGGGACGGAGACAGAGGGAGACACACAGTCCGAAGCAGGCTCCAGGCTCTGAGCCATCGGCACAGAGCCCAGCGTGGGGCTCGAACTCATCAACGGCGAGATCATGACCTGAGCCGAAGTTGGACGCTCAACCGACTGAGCCACCCAGGCGCCCTTATTTTAAATTTTTGTTTGGATGTTGGTTGAAGAACAGATAGCTCAGGAAAAAGTGTAAGAGCAGGTACACCAGTTAGTAAATCACTAATAAGGCAAGAGATGATGCTGGCTTGGATTAGGGTGGAAATGTAGGCAAGTGGGTGGATTAGGGATGTATTTTAGAGGATAATTAGCAGAACTTGCTGAAAGAAAGGATATTTGGGGATAGGATAGGGTGGGGGAAGGAATGAAGGATGAGTTTTTGGTCTAACACTTGAATGAAGGGTGGTGCCATATATGGAGTTGGGGAAGATTGTGGAAGGAGCATGTTTGGGTGGGAAAGTATGAAGTATTTTGGATGCGTTTCGTTTGACATGGCAGTTATTCCAGCAGAGATGTCGAGTGGGTGGTTGGTCACGCTGGTCTTCTTCAGGAGAAATTGGATGCCAGAGATATTAACATGAGAGTTGTCAGGATATTGATGATAATTAAAACCATATGACTGGACAAGAAAAACTCAGAGAAGCTGCAGATAGAGAACAGAAGTGGGACAAAGTCAGAACCCCAAATCTCAGAGACTTAACACAATAGGAGTTCCTCACTCGTGCTGCACATCTCCTGCCCAGTTTGGGAAGCATTAAGCTCGATGTCTTGTAGTTGGCCCAAGATCTAAGCTGACTGAGCAGCTCCCACCTTCCACACTGCCCATTACCATACCAGAGAGAGAGAGAGAGAGAGAGAGCAACACACATCATTTTTGCTCTTAACTCATTGGCCAGAGCAAATCTCCTGAAGGAGCCATGACGTATGAACTTCCCATATACATAGAGCGTGTACAGTTGGAAATATTTGGCAGATGTGTGTTTGATTACCACAAAGCGTTCCACTTATGATGTCCATTCATTGCTTCTTTTCTCCTAATTGAAGACTGATGCAAGGGTATTTGCTCTGAATAAGAAGGAGTACGTTGAAGAGAAAGAATATTGTTTTGCTGAGTCTCAAAGTTAATGTTATCAAGGAAAAGTAATTGTTGAGTGCCCATTTAGGATTTGTAGTCAGAAATCCAGTGTGATTTCCCAGAACAATTATGGATTGATCTCCATCAGCCTTTAGCTGCTCAAGTGAAGATTCTGAGTTGGCAGTTATTTGGGTTTGACCAGTGTTAAGGTTTTACTATGTAAGAATGATGAAGACTATGTGGGAAAAGGTAGTTAAAGTCACTAACAAAAGAATGATTCTAATGTTGATGGACGATGGTTGAAACAGGTCACTGAATGACCCAGGTAAGAAGGAGTAAGTTCTTCTTTTGCGAAGTAGGGATTTGTTTTGTAATGTTAGTGACCGTTGTCTAATGTGTCAACCAGAGAGGACAATTATTGGTTGTGTACCCAGCATGTCCCTGGGAATAGTCAGCTCCTTCTTTGGGGACATTGGACTTCCACTCCAATTTCAAATCTTATGATGCAAATGGGGGCTTTATCTTTACACGTTACCGTTTATGACTGGGTAGACCTCTTATCAGACCTGGGTTAATCTCAGTTGTTCACTTCCTGGCCACAGTGATTGGCCCAACAAGGGCAAGATGACCCAAATCGGGCTTACCAAAGCCCTTTCCTGGGTACCATCTAACTGGATGTCAGTTTGGAGGGTCTTTCTTCACAGTGGTAATGAGATTAACAGAAGGGGTGACCAGTGTCATTCTCTGGGTAGCGTGTTGCTTTGTGGAGAAACAGATTTCAGGGAACAGACTTGACAGAGCAGGTGAAATGAAGAGCTAAGAGATTTCCACCTCCACTAGGCCCTCATCCTGCTTAGCTCTGTGGCCACTGTTGCCTCTGCTATTCTCATGCTCTGTTTATGTGAACCAATAAATTTCCTTTTTTTGTGTAACCGGCTCTGGGTTGCATTCGTCTCACTTGTGACCAGAGAGTCTAATTAATATGGCTGGGAAGTAAATTTGTATTTTTAAAAAAATTTTAGGTTTGGGGCACCTGGGTGGCTCAGTAGATTAAGCGTCCGACTTCGGCTCAGGTCATGATCTCACGGTTCATGAGTTCGAGCCCCGCGTCGGGCTCTGTGCTGACAGCTCGGAGCCTGGAGCCTGCTTCGGATTCTGTGTCTCTCTCTCTTTCTGGCCCTTCCCCTCTCGAGCTCTGTCTCTCTCTCTCTCTCTCTCTCAAAAATAAACATTAAAAAAATTTTAAAAATTTGGGTTTTACAAAGTGCAAAGTATTGCCATTATAAGTGTATAGATTAAGTACATGGTTCTTAATGGTCCGTTCATTATGAACCTCTGCTCTGAGTCAGCTTTGCTACCAGTGGGGGCAGAGGGAAGCTTGGTGGAAGGAAATCTTCGTGGTTTTTTAATTCTCTCAAAATGTTTCCTACTGGGGGAAAACTCCCACAGTTTAAAAAATAGAAATAAGAAGTTGTTTATAATGATAGAGGTGGCACATAAAGTTAAAGGATGAGTTGTTTCCTAAAATCAGAAAAGTAAGAAAATTATCCTCTAAGAGTGAAGCTATAAAATTCACATAACAGGACCATGGGAAGCAATTGCAATCGAGCAGTTGCCTCCAAAAGAGACAATGACTCTTGGGCCTGCACAATTTTAAAAAATACTGATGCTTAAAATTGTTTTATTGTATGTAAAAACATACACAAAATGAGAGGAAAAAGTGTAATGCATACCCCTACATCCACGACCTAAAATCAATAATTATCAAGATTTTGCACCTATTTTCTTCACCCATCCCTCTTTATTTCCCCTCTGTGAAATAGTTTAAATAAATCCCATTGCTACAGCACAATCCCCCTAAATACCTCAATATGCATCTCTAAAACTTATAGATATTTTCTTATTTAGTGATTAATGTCAGCTCCCACTCTTAGCAACCTCAAAAAGAAAGGATTATTATATTTATTTTCACAGATGAGGAAAGAGGCTTAAAGAGTTCTTTTTTTTTTTTCAGCCACTGAACAAATATTTATTGATCGTATAAACGTGTTAATTCTAGGCTCCTGGATTGGGGTACCCCATGACAGGACGAGCAAGCTGCCCGTCCTTGTGGAGATTACTTTCTAGTGAGGAGACTTAACACACACACACACACAAACAAATAATAAAAAAGGTCTTTACTGGGTGTGAAGAGTGCCATTTGAGGATTAAACAGAGTGGTGGGCTGGGGTAGGTCTTCTTGGGGAAGATGGCACGTGAATCGAGGTCTGCAGAATGAGCATTAACTAATGCTCGAAAATAGGAAAATCACTCCAGGTAGAGGGGACAGTAACTATAAGGCTGTGAAGTGGGGAAGAGCTTATTGAGTCTGAGGTACAGAGAAGGGCTCAGAATGGCCAGAGCTTGATAAAGGGGACGTTGGTAAGAGAGGAGATCAGCGAGGGAGGCAGCATATGCACCCACAGCCCTTGGTGGAGTTTGGATTTTGTTCGAAGAGAAGTAGAAATCTATTAGAAAGAGTTAAACCCAAAGAGTGACAGTATCTGATTTAGATTTTGAAAGATCGTTCTTGTAGTGACATGGAGAAGGGGTCGGACTGGGGTGTGAGTGGAGGAAGGAAACTCAACCGAAGTTGTCCACAATTATCTAAAGATGGCACGTAGGAGTAGTCGGTAGACCCGGGGTGCGCTCTGGAGGGAGGAGGGGCAGAACTTGCTCCCGGGTTTGGTGCGAGTGGTGCTGCCCAATGTCAACCAACCTAAGAGGTAGAGCCAGGATTTGGGAGTTGGGCTGCACCTGCCCGCATCACGGTGAAGGTTAAGAACATGCATTTTGACCCAGACAACCTGGGTTTGAGCCCTGCCTCTGCCCCTCACATTTTCTCCTCAATAAAATGAGGTAATAACAGAACCTATTTCATGACATTGGTGGGAAGAATGTATGAGTTGGTATATGATCCTTCAAAGTAGACCGATGCATTCAGAATTAATATCATTGGTAATTGGCCAAAGGATACTAATATATCCACATCAGAGGAGTGATACTATATCCAAATAACTTTTGAGAAAGCGGATCCTTGCACATGACAGGACACTCTCTCACCAGGTCACCAACGTATCTCATTTATTTACATAAGGTTCTGTTAAGTGAAGCCAGAAAAATGTTATTTTGGGTGGCAACTCTACGGGAAGATATAGATCTTAGATTAATACAGAGTTGTTTTAAAAACGAC
Organism: Neofelis nebulosa; assembly: GCF_028018385.1. Classification (NCBI taxonomy): domain Eukaryota; kingdom Metazoa; phylum Chordata; class Mammalia; order Carnivora; family Felidae; genus Neofelis; species Neofelis nebulosa. Next base: position 5,464,323 of record NC_080795.1, read on the forward strand.
AATATAAAATAAATGTCATACTATAAAGTTGGAAGATAGAACATCTAAAATGTATTTCTTTTCACACTTCTGGAACTCCGTTCTAAGCTATAGGCAATTCAGATCAATTTTAAAAGTCAGTCGTGGGTTAAAAGTGGCTGAATGTTGAGTGACTGTTCAAGAGACCAGATGTCACATTTGTGTTGGGTGCAAGCCTCGAAGGGGACATTAGCTGGCTTTGTGCCTTAATACTACAGGTCTTTGGCTGTTTCCAAGCGGTGCACAATGTTTGGATAAAGGGTGTTGAATTTAGACAGTCATTCACATGTTTTGTCTACATCCTGTCAAACATCCAGATGCCTGTACGCAAATAGATATCTCAGGGAATTATTCTGTTTTCATCTAAATATTTGGCATCACGTAGTCTCAACTTAGCAGTCTCTCAAAAAGGCATGCCTTCATTCAGAATTTTATACTCTACAATTTTGTCACCTTACGACAGCACTCCCCCTGTTCTGGAGTTGCAGTGAGCTGAAAGTGACATTGATCTGATGTAATATACGATTCCCAGACATCTCGAGAGGCTGATGATAGCTAACACGATTCACTTCAGAGTTCCGTCATGTCATGGAGCTATGTGTTTTTGAAAAGAAAAGGCTTAAAGAATATTCTCCGCCATAGCTTGTAAAGAAGATCTAAACAGGTGGGTGCATCTTTTCCCATGAGAGTCGTCACATCAGTAAACGAAGTGATATTGGCTCTACAGTACCTTCGATAAAATGGGTTTAACCAACGTGAAAGACAGTAACATTTTCTAATTGTGGTGTGAGAAGGAAATCGGTGTTATTTATTATTTGTAATTGTCATCATTTGTTATTTTTTCTCAAAAAGGTCTTTTGAAAATCGTTGGTGCATGTAAATCCCAGTGGCCGTTATATTCTTCTTGGTGCTACGTGTATACTGAGGAGTCTCAGTGTGATGGGGGTGTAAACATAAAATACTTTTTATCTAATGCCTGTGCCCCAAATGGGTGAAATTAAACGCGTATCCACCTTTCTCCCTGGGAAGCGGGTTCTTTAAGGCCACCTGGGTCGTATTCCTATCTTGGCATTCAGTGTCGGTGTTAGAACACTCATTCCAGTAGGTATCTCTTTCTTTTTTTCTCCAATTTCAAAGCCCTCTCCTCCAGGGCAGATCAGAACAGTGGATGGTTTACTTTTCTTCTGTTCCCTTGGGGAAGTGAAAAAAAGGGAGAGAAGAATGTTTAAGGAGATGGCCACTGGGTGCAGATTGCGCCCCTCAATTTGGTTATAGCGGCGACTGCTGTTGAAATGTATTATCTGTGGATGCCATTAGGTTGTGTGATGTACAAACATGTCCCCGTGGTGACAGGTCATTCCCTGGCACCCTTCTGGACTTTGCAGATCCTGGGCAGCTTTGTTCTGATCTCCTGGGGACATCACGCGGGGCTCCCTGACGTACCAGGTGGTCTTGGCAGGCCTGTAGTTGCGAAGTGTCTGCTTTCCTGAGGCCCACTCTCGAGACATCGGACACTTGGGGGGTCCGTTCCTCATCTCTTCGGAACTAAGAAGGGGCTGGCTAGTGGCTCTCCAGCATCTCATCTCTCACACTTCTTTTCCGTTGCCACAGGAGCCTAGGGGAGATCTTCCAGCTCTACAGTAAGCAGACATTGAACCAGAGAACGAAACGCCGGTGTCTTCTTTTCGTGCCAGCCTTTTACAACTGACTCCCTGAAGCCCTCCTCCCTTGGCTGAAGGGAGGAAAGCCCCCTCTGTAGGAAAAGGAAGAAGAACACCTCTCTAGCAACACTGCGGTCCCTAATGCGGGCCTCCCTTCCTGAAGACCCAGGGTGGTAGGAGGGGGTTACGCGAGGGGTAATTGGCAGGAGAACCCGTTCTCTGACCCCCTCAGTAAGCAAAGCGAGACAATGACTGGCCTAGACAGCGGTCTGAACTTCGAATATGGTACCTTAGCAGCAATTCCATGGCAACGCCTACGCAAATTCCTGTCACAATAGTTAGCTTTTCAGGGACTGCTTGTTATGGATCTGGGTTGCTCAGGCCCACATGTGCACAATATAAGGAATGTGCTTGGGTGGCCCACTGCATCTGGTGTACCGATCAAATCCTGCTTGGCACAAGGTGGTACATAAATGATTCATGATTTATCAACACTTGATTTTCACTATGTGCTCTTACATTGATGGAAAAAGGACAAAAACGACCATGACTAATAATAGCACTGTTCTCCCCATCGGCGCTCAGTGATTACATAGAAACCAAGCTGCAAATAAATACACATCCTCCTGCAGAGAGGTACAATCATTTTCCTGACCTTTTAACTTTGCTTACACCATATATACAATCCCTCTAAAAATATCATTTGGTCTTGTGTTTGCAGAGCTGAAATTCTGTCCTCTGAAGGGCCAGTGCGTTATTCTGCCTCTGGCAATTTGGAAGAGCTTTCACAGCATCCGTGCCTGAACCCTGGATCTACTTGGCATCCAGGTTGTTGGAATGTAGATCCCTGAACTTCCTCAGCCGTGTAGGGAGAGCTGAAAAGGTGTCAGACATCAGAAAATAATTTGTTAAGCGAGGAAACGCTTTCTTCTATCTTAACTTCTTAAGTCATCATATATCTGTGCCAGTGATAAGTGTGAATCGACCCAGCCAGGAAATAAAACTTTGCATGTAAATGATTACTTTTTAAAATACCACTTTTTTTTTTTTTTAACAAGGGTAAAAACCAGCATGTTTGAAAGTAACTTTTGCTTCCTAGAAAGCGTAGTCTCTCAAAATCTCGGGCTTTGTCTTATTTTGTTTGGTTTTCAGTAAACTTTTGACTTCAGAACACATTTATAGAAAATTTCTCTTTTTTGAAAGAGAGAGAGAGCGTGCATGCACATGCACGAGTTGGGAGGGGCAGAGCGAGAGGGAGAGAGACTTTTAAGCAAGACTCCATGCTCAGCGCCAGCCCGACATGGGGCTCGATCTCATGACTCATGGCCTGAGTGGAAATCAAGAGTCAGGCACTTCACTGACTGAGCCATCGGGTGCCCCGAATATATAGAAAATTTCCAGGGAGAAAAAGGTGAAGGAGAACTCTCAAAAACCCTATAACCAATTTCCCATGGTATTAACATTTTGCATTAGTATGGTGCATTTGTTACAATTAATTAACCAATACTGAGACCCGAATTTTAACTGGAGTCCATATGGTAATCAGGTTTCCTTAATTTTTGCCTTCTTCTCTTCCAGGATGTCATATTACATTCAGTTATCATGTTCCCTCAGGTTCCTCTTGGTTGTGACAGTTCCTCAGACTTTCTTTGTTTTTCACGATCTTGACAATTTTAAGGAGTTCTGGTCAGGTATATTGTAGAATGTCCCTCAGTTGTATTTGTCTGATGTTTTTCTCTTGGTTAGAATGGAGTTACGTGTTTGGGGGAAGAAGACCATCGAGGTAAAGTGCCCTTTGGACCATGTACATCAAGGGTACATACCATCAGTGTGACTTATCACTGTCAGTGCTAATCTTGATCAACTGACTGACCTAGTATTTAGCAGGTCGCTCCACTGTAGAGTTCCTCTATGCCCCTGCCCCTCCGTAACTATATTCTTTGGAAATCGCCAGTCACAGACCACACTTAAAGAATGGAGAGTTATGTTTTACCACCTTAAGGGCAGTGTATCTGCGGAAATTATTTGGAATCCTGCATAGGAGATTTATTTATTCTCTCCCTTTAAAAAAGATTCAGTTATGTATTTATATCAACACGGACACGCGGGTATTTATCTTTTAGTTTAGGTTAGGATCCAACATTACTATGTGTATTTGTTGTTCACATTGTTCCAGTTTTGGCCATGAAGAGCCCATCCATGCCTCCTCTGTCAACTCTACCAGGCAAGGTTGCTTAGAGGTCATGAGCACAAAGCGTGTAAGTGAAATTGAAATGCTGGAGGGACAAGTTTATTTGAAGAATCTGAAAAACAGAGAGAAGCAAGGAGAAGAGGAAGAAGGAGCACTTTGACACAGTTAGGGGACGGTGCCTGTGGGGTGGAAAGACCTACCCCTTGCATCTAGTGCACACGTGCTTCTGTGTCCTGTCCGTCCCAGTAACTCATCAGCCTTCCCCGCTAGCGATGTGGTCGTGAGGACCACAGCTGGGATTCAAGCAAGAGGCTCATGGACAGAAGGGACTCGGGGCCAATGACACACACCTGCCTTAGCAGAAAGACACGGCGATAAGTACCCCTGGGCACAGCCGTGGCTCTCCTCTCAGCCCCACGGACAGCCACTGCTCCTCCTTGTTTCTTTGGTGGAGAGCGCATGAGTTGAACGGTGTTACCACTGGGTGGCTGACTTCAGACCTCCTCCATATTGAGTCTTTCCATCCTTTCCTATCTATGTTCACACACAAATGCTCTACGTACTTACCTGTTTAATGTATATCTTGGGTTACTGATGTATTTCCTATCTATGCTTAACTCATCTCATGAGTTTCACTCGTCTATCCCATTTGTGTGTCTTCTATAGAATTAAATATTTTCCAAAACACAACATGACACAGACACACTGCATATTACATAGACAAAGAAAACATAGTTTGATTGGAAGACACTATTGCAAGTAAGGCCCCCTTTTCAGGAAATGGGAGCTCAAGGGACATTGAATAGATAGATGGATCAAGAAGTTGAAAATATTAAAATACCAGCTGTGCTTTCAAATGAGGATATGGTATTTGATTCCAAGGCCATATGGGAGTCAATTTACTCTGAAGAGCTAAAAGTTCATCCAGGACAATCTCCTATTTTTCTTTCAAAAATTTTGCCGAAGACTTTCCTCTAAGGGATCCTGTAGACGGGTGGAGCCGAGTGCTGTCAGGGGGATTGCTGGCTTCCTGTGGTGAAGGGATCTGAGAGAACTAATTTGACAGAGGCACGACTATCTCCACCCTAGAGATGTTCTTGTCAATTGCTACAACCTCATTTAGCCTCTGCTTGGCACTTGCAATACGAAAAGTGCCAAATTCTTGTACGGTCAATGTTCTATGGAGCCTTAGTAAGAATTGGTCCGGTCTGAGCCCTGGTAGAAGAAGGACAGGCAGAGCCAGCTCCGTGGGAGGAAGTCTTGGTGGAACCAGGCCCTGAAAAGTTTGATAACATTTTCACAGAGAAGATGGCGAAGGGCCTGCTTGAAAAGGAAGCAGCGTGAGCCCAAGAGGAAGTCGGCTACGTGAAACAGAGTGGCTCTAACAAATGCTCCCAGGGGCAACGGGGTGGCTCAGTCGGGGAAGCGTCCGACTTCGGCTCAGGTCATGATATCACAGTCGGTGAGTTCGAGCCCCGCGTGGGGCTCTGTGCTGACAGCTCGGAGCCTGGAGCCTGCTTCGGATTCTGTGTCTCCCTCTCTCTCCGCCCCTCCCCAGCTCTCTCAATCTCTGTCTCTAAAATAAATAAACATTAGGGGCGCCTGGGTGGCTCAGTCGGTTAAGCCTCCGACTTCAGCTCAGGTCACGATCTCACGGTCCGTGAGTTCGAGCCCCGCGTCGGGCTCTGGGCTGATGGCTCAGAGCCTGGAGCCTGCTTCCGATTCTGTGTCTCCCTCTCTCTCTGCCCCTCCCCCGTTCATGCTCTGTCTCTCTCTGTCTCAAAAATAAATAAACGTTAAAAAAAAAATTAAAAAAAATAAAATAAAATAAAATAAATAAACATAAAAAAATTAAAAAAACAAAACACACACGAGTGCTCCTGTAAGGGAATAGAGTCCAGGTGATCTACATGGCTGAAAGCCCAGCCCGTAATGCCCAGTCAGACCAGAGGTTCGTATACAGTTTTCTAGAAGTTGTTTATTGCCCAAACATTAAAACCCCCTGTTACTCATTGGTGTTAGGGGAATACGTGCATATTACCTTGTAAGGGGTGTTGCAAACATCCTCGGGGGAGGAGATGCTCTAAAGCTGGGTGTGAGTTGGCAAGGCTGCAAACCCAGAACAAAAGGTACCAAGATTTTCTGATCGGTAGGGATAGTTCCAGGGGCATCGTGCAGTCTACCATCCCATGAATTCCTCACAACCGCCCCTCTCTTACGTCCGTGTTATTATTCTCTCCACTGTCTAGATGGTGAAACTGAAACCCGGAGGAGATGACTTTTATTCATCTTTATTTCTGTTTTTAAAACGTGATCAAACTATTCCAGACACGTTGATGGTGTGTGACAACTGAGAATGCCCTAAAGTGCAATATGGCACGAAGGCCTGGGAGCTACGGATGATCATTTCATGTTGAGTAAGCAAATGACCGAGCCGATGAATGAGTGAATGCACGAGGCCCCGGTTGAAAAGGAGAATCCTCTTGGCTCTGAGAGGCTGAGAGCATTAGAGGACGCAGGAGAGAAAGAAGAGGAAGAAAACCTCTTTATTTCACCTTCCTGAGAAGCTACAGAGAAAGGACAATTGCTTTAAAAATCTGTATAAAATCTAATGGAAGATAGGTCAACATAAGCTTGTTGACTTTTTGGTTTCGGGTACAAAAAAGAAATGTAAATATGTGCGGGCAGAGGCCAGAATCACTCTCAAAGGCTATTGACCATTACTTTCGATTTTTCTTCTCTACATTCGGGCTTTCCCTGGAAATCTGTTTCTGGTAGAGTTGGAAATTATTGATGCCTTTTTCTCTTCTGCAGTCTTGAGCTTTTGCGAACACGTGTTTCTGCAAGCCTGTGCCTCGACAGTAGTCCTTAGTGACTCTTCATGACAGAATTGTTAGTGAGGATGTGAGGCCAGTTACTCAAATCAGAGGGCTAAAAGCTATCAGCAGAGGGGAGAAGGGGGGAGGGACACAAAGGGGGAAGGAATGTGTTTTGTTTCGCTGAACCAACACTTCTAGTCAAGGAGATACACTGCTAAGGGTTTCTTAGCCCCTTGCTAGGTGTGTCTAGCCTGGTATCGGGTTTCATGGGCATGTTTGAGCCAGATTGGAGCTGAGGACCTGCGCAGAAGCCCCCTGAGTTGTTCTGAAGTTACTTTGACTCATCAGAATACTAGGATCTCCCCCTATGGGTGGCGTTTACCGCCATTTTTGGAACAGAGTATGTATGAACTAGCACGTTGGCATGCTAGACACGCACAGTTGAATCGAAGTGACTAAGTCATAGAATATGTATAAGTTCCTTAATTGACATGCAAGCTCCCCGTCCCCATCCCCTACTAAAAGCTTTTTGTGCTAACCCCATAGGAGACGGCGCTTTGAGAGATACCTCTCTGTCTCCTGATAACAAGCAATAAAAAACTTCTTGGCTTCAACACTTCCTTGGGGTGGGCTGAATTTAATGCACTCCAAGAGGTGAACCCCTTGAGTTCAGTCACACAGTTACCTTGAAAACACAGTGGATCATACTGACTGTATGAAGACCATTGGGAAGACGATCACCCTGAAATTAGTTCCAAATTGTCAATTCGGTCACCGTGAACTCACAGTTTGGAAAAGGTGGGAAGGTAACAGAAAGAATATCTTTCTAATCTTTGCCCTTCTTGTAGTCCTTTTCAATATTTGGCGAATATTTGTATATTAACTATTTCTTGTTTCAATGAATCTATAAACCCGTTAGGTTTAACATGAAATTATATCCGTCATGTTTTAAAAGGCTTTTGTATATTATGATAGTCTGACTTCGTAAAAATCTTGCAGGAAACGCAGAAACTGCTTCTCCTGTGGCTAGCCAATTCTTGGAGATGACAAAAGACTTGCCCTAGGGGCGCCTGGGTGGCTCTGTCGGTTAAGCGTCCGACTTCGGCTCAGGTCACGGTCTCGCGGTCCGTGAGTTCGAGCCCCGCGTCGGGCTCTGGGCTGACGGCTCAGAGCCTGGAGCCTGTTTCCGATTCTGTGTCTCCCTCTCTCTCTCTGCCCCTCCCCCGTTCATGCTCTGTCTCTCTCGGTCTCAAAAAATTAATAAACGTTAAAAAAAAAAAAGTTAAAAAAAAAAAAAAAAAAAAAAGACTTGCCCTAGACTGCACCTTTCATACGCGAACCAATCTATTCCCAGTCTCTCCTCCTAACCACTTCCCAAAGCCAATATTGTCTCCAACTCGTCCCGGGGCCAGGTACCAGACTCCTGGAGATCACCCCATAGCCCAAAGCCTAAGAGAATTTATTCAGATGAGCCAATCCTAAACTGTCCACTCTGTTCCGTCTTGCCTTTTCCTGCAGAAATGTCAATAAGGGCTCTGGCCTAGGCTTTCCTCTTCCTCCTGCTGCTGCTCCGGACCAGAACCTGGAGCTGCTCCTGTGGTCCTGGGTGGCACGGCATACGTCCCTTCTCTCAGGAAGTGTAGGTAACCAATTGTTCTTCTAATGGCATTGACCTCTTCGTGTTGACCCTGTCACTTCCATAAGTTCAAAGCACGTGGGTGCACACGAGGTGAGAACGTGACTGAGAAAGCCGTGGCATGCTAACATACAGACCTTAGTAGTTTTGCATAAAAAATAAATCCACTCACAAATGTGTGTGCATATATGCTATGAAGATGAGCTTCCCCGTATTTTATTTTAAAACTGGGGAGAATTTAGCTATATTGTCAAAGAAGGAAAAAGAGCAGAAAATACAAATAAACGTGACCTGCGAAATTCATATTTTGAACGACATGATAAGAAAAGCAGAGATTATTAAGCCATACTTGCACAGACCTTTAATGCTTTCCGAGCTACTGTCAAAAGACAAAGGAACTAAATGCTATTGGTAAAGGTCAAACCTAGAAGAGAAATTATAAAGAAAGAAAAGTCGTATTTGTGTTTTATCCTAGAAAGATTTATCATCAAAGAACCTCAAACCAGTAGTAACTATGTCTTTGATATGAGCGTGCAAAACTCACTAACTACAGGAAAGGGGCTACTGGAATCCAGTTCCCAGCTGGAAACGTCAGAGGTTGCTTACTATGAGACTATTTATCATGGAGCCCTTCGGCATGAGGCTTTTACATTTGACGAGCACCAACCTAAGGCCATGTTTGTTCACACAAAGTTTATAAGTGTTTTGAAATTCACCAGCCACATTATACCTAAACTCGGGCGACTGTATATCCTGGCATAATTATTAATACGCCTCCTCGCACTCTCAAAAGTGTGCCAGTTTGGACAAAAATTACAACACATTGCACGTTTACCTAACTCACTTTTCTTATTGCTGGGCAGAACTTTCTTTTAGCACATGATTAGTGCTGTATGTACTGAAAAAACGTCGCTATAAAGTGTTTAAAAGACACACGGTTGGTAGGATCTCTAAGCCACTGCTTAATATAAAAGTCTTTTTTAGTTGATTAAAAATTCTGGAATTTTCTGTTTTAAGGTTCCATTAACACTGCAAGTTTATATATCACCGACGGTCACTAAAAACTATTACCATCACCAAACCTGATTTCTTGATTTGGTGTAGATTGACTTCAGTGCCTTTGAGCTGCAGTCAGATTTCATTATCTGGAAGACGCCTCTGAGGTGTCTGTGAGCCTATAGACTTCTAGGCGAACTCTCCCTTCACAAAAGAACCATTAAAAGGCTTTTGTACTCAGATATGTACTGCGTGTAAATCAAACCAGCTAAGACTTTTCATAAAACATTGTGCCCCCAACACCTCATGGATATTGAAAAGAAGTGATTTTGATCTTATTCAGAAGATGCCTGGTTTTTAGTTTCATATTTGTTCTGAACATTCCCTACTTCAACCTCAGAATAACTTCCTCTAAAATTCGACAGATCATGACACCTTTAGTCTGTTTCCGGGGGATACAGAATAAGCCCCCGCTCCCTGGCCCGGCACAATCCCCATCGGGATCTGTCCCTTCCCTCCTCAGCTTCCTGTCCTGCTTCTCCATTCCAGGTTCTCTCTGTGCCGGACAAACCAACCTGGAATAGTTGCCCAAAATGGAAAACTTTAGTCTTCAGGATTTGGAGTTTTTACCAGCATCTGTGAAACTCCAAAGTCATAGAAAAATTTATTTTCCTGGGAATTATTTGATTTAAAATTTTATTTGTTAATTTTCTTAATAAATAAAGTGATTTTGAAAGCACTTCCTTTTCCCACTTCCCCTGCTGGAGGCAATTCACTGGTACCCATTTTCAATGTAGAAGCAAGCAGTGAAATTCACTGTGAGCCTGTCCTTTGATGAATGAGCCTATCCCACTGTTACCCAGAGAGCAGATGAATGAGCCTATCCCACTTGATGAATGAGCCTATCCCACTGACACCCAGAGAGCAGACCCTGATCGTGGGATCAAGGTCACCGGGAAGGTTGGTAGAAATGCATGTTCTTGGGCTCTACTCCAGACCAGCTGAATCCAGACCTTTAGAGATGAAGCCCAGGTATCTTCATTTGAACAAGCTCCCCAGGTAATACTAACGCGCATGAAGATTGAAGAGCCATCAGTTGGCCGAAAGCTCCAGATCTGCTTCTCAGTGTGGCTTTATTTTCTACTTATTGGTCACCTACAAAAGGATTATCTACAAAGGTCATCTATAGGTTGGGTGGGAACAATTGCTTTTATTATTCCTGCTATTATAAATTGTCACTTCATTTGTTTATTAATTTTAATTAGAGAGAGAAAGAGTGCAAGCAGGGGAGAGGGGCAGATGGGAGAGAGAGAGAATCTTAAGCAGGCTCCATGTTAAGCATGGAGCCCTGTGCGGGGCTCGATCCCACAAACCTGGGGTTATGACCTGAGTCCAGATCATGCACGAGTCATGGGCTCAACTGACTGAGCCACCCAGGCACCCCTGATATTGTCACTTTAAACTGAGAGACAGAGAAAGAAGCACGTCTAAGAAAGTAACGATTCTTGCCTCATAATTACACTTTTAATTTAATCAGAGTGTCATGTCTGATTCAAAGGTGGCCAAAATCTAAGACATGAAGTCTTGTTAATCAAAGCGTGGTCCTTGGATCAAATGCATGGGTGTCACCTGAGAGCTCGTTAAGAATGCCATGTCTCACACTCCCCAGGCTACTGGATCTGAACCTGTGCTTTGACAAGACCCTTGAGTGGTTAGTATGCAATTAAGGTTTGAGAGAAGAGCCAACAGCCCCCACAGGCCCTTTGTGACACAACAAGGAAGCGTGTTTCATGAGCCTTGTATCTGTTTACAGCCAGTGCAAGAACTGTCTCATCTGAAGAGAGAGGAAATGTTAGTAAAGGGGGGGTATATATTCCAACAGTCATATATTCCTCTGGAATGTATTTGAAAATTCATGTAGAGTCTGAGGTACTTATTTTAAGTAATAATATGTCACTGTTTCGTACGGGGGGAATTTTAGACTTTATAGGTGTTAGTCATGTAGAGGACTTGACAAAATTTTGGGGTGAGCTCATGGCACCCCATTAATGCATCATGCACGTTCAAGCTGCCATGCTATTCCTTATGCCCAAGGGGACCTTCTCTCTTTTTTCTTGGCATTATCCTTCCTTGCCCTGGCAGAATTTCTTTCTCCTTCTACTCTAATTCTTGTAAAGACAGACCAAGCTGCATGCCTGGGCTTCATGGCTTGGGCCCCTCATGGAATTGCTTGTTCTGAGTTGTTTTGGATTTATGCTCTTGGCATGCTTTCAGGGACATTGTAAGAAAAAGCCCCGTAACGTTTGTTATTCTAAAGATGTCGCTCTAAGAGTTGATCACTCTTTCGCTACTACTCTCTCCACTGATGGGACCCCAATGCTTTGGGTGGCACAGGGTAACACGGCAGGTCTCAATACCAGCTGCAGGTGAGGAAGCAGTGGGAATCTAGTGCCACCCTTCTGTCAAACACCCCCCAAATGAAGACTCTCCTGACCAGTGAGCTGCTGGAACAGGGCATGGGCTCATGGACTCGTTTGATCCAGGGAGCAACTTCGGTCCTTAATTTGTGTAGATATGATGACCCACCCATTGCGGGTATTGTATATAACGTCTCCCGTTCTCACCTCCACACCCACACGGACTTCTTCCCCTGAAGGTAATTCCTCAGCGATTTCTTCCCTCACGTGTCTCCCTTTGCCAAGCAAGTGGTAAAAAAATCAATGCTTGTTCTGTTGGTCATTGTGATGGTCTTTATCTCTCCTTTATCACGGGGGGGAGTTCATCGCAGAAGCCACAGCTTTAATCTATATACTTTGCGGACCAACCTCAACGTTTCACGAGCCAGTGTAGAGAGGGAGTCCTGTGAGTCTTCCTGAGCATTTTTCAAGGAAATCTGTATGCTCTTTTTTGGGGAAGGGGCTTTCATTTCCAATGATGTGTTAGCATCAGTATTATAAGAAGATGAATGAGAACTTGTGTGCCGGCAGAGTGCTGTCATTCACATCAACTTGTTAATTCCTGGCATTCTAGTGTATTACTAAATACTTTTTTGTTTTTTTCTTTAAGATAGTGTGACTTACAGAATTATCACATCTTCATCATTTGGGGTTGGGATCCAGGGCTTCAAATGGGACAGCTTATGAAATCTTCTTTGAAGGTCAGGGGGCTTCTCCGTAGTAGAAAACATCTACCTGGCCCCTTCTGGGGCCTCAGACTACTCTCCAGAGTAGAGGGAACGCGCAGCCTTTCCTGTAGATGAAGGGGGTTTGGAAGGTGTCCTTGGCTGCACATTTTAGCCCAGATCAACGCAGGTGACTTGGCAAGAAACTGCATTTGCAAAGCTGGTAACTCACATGGAAGGTCAGCTCTGTGAACTGCCAGGTGTTTGGAAGCTAGCCCAGATAGCGCATGGTTTCAAGATAGCAATGGTGGGTAAGCTTCTCCAGGTCAATAGGGGCAGTTAGGCTGATGGTCATATCTCAGCAGGACCCCCGGGGTTTTAGCACAGGCAAAGCACACAGCCAAGTGGTAGCACTGCGGACAAGCAGGACTCTCGGCAGGGGGAAACTGGTGGCTGTGTTTGCGGAGTCTGCCTTTAGGGGAGCATCTAAGTTCTGCCCTCTTGGTGGACAGCAGGCAAGCTACGTGGAGGACCACCTTATGGACAGATGCTGGTAATATTTATAGTAGTGAGGGTTGGGAGATAAGGGGGATTCTTAGAAATGGGAAAGTACTTTGGGCATTGGGGGGCATGTGATCTTAGCTTTAATCACACACCAGTGAGGCTGGGACATTTTGGTTACCAAGGAAAGACCATGCCCAGAACAATAATCACAATTCAGAACATCCCTAAGGAGCACACATAAATTTCCTAGAGGCTAAAAGTACCAATGTCATCGAATCATCCTAACTTGGAAGTTACTAGAATGACCTCCCTTTAAAAATAAGTTTTACACTAGGGGCACCTGGGTGGCTCATCAGTCGGTTAAGCGTCCGACTTCGACTCAGACCATGATTTTACAGTTTGTGAGTTCAAGCCCCGCGTCGGGCTCTGTACTGACAGCTCAGAGCCTGGAGCCTGCTTCAGATTCTGTGCCTCCCTCTCTCTCTGACCCTCCCCTTTCACGCTCTGTCTCTCTCTTTCTCAAAAATAAACATTAAAAAAAAAAAAAGAAGTTTTACACTTTAAGTAGAGGACAAAAATTTCTATTCTCTATGAACAGAGCTGAAAAAAAGATCAGTCAAAATAAAGTATATTTTTGAGGGAATGGCAGTTTTCCGAAGCCCCTGTTACAAAGTCACACACAACACCCAGACATCATGCCCCTGTTCCTAGAAGGTTGTGACATGTAGTGATTTGTGATCATAATCAATGTGTCTCAAAGTTTGTTTTGTGGAACTCTTGGAGTCAAGTAAATTTGGAAAACTTTGCCAGCCTTGTCTTCTTAAATATTCATAACGCATTTGAGCATATTTGATAGATCTGAGAAATTGAATGATAAGCCTCTCAAACCTTATTTAACCAATAATTTCCTAAAATTATTTGATCTTGAAATGCTACTTTCGCATGACATCTGTCAAGAGTTTGCATAGTTCTGTTTGATATGACGTGTAGGAGTGCTTCTCTCTCTTTTCTTTCGGGGGGAAGGTGTGGGTATTTGCCAGATCTCTTAATGCTGACAAGAGGGAGGCCTCAAGCAATGTTCTTGGTGCAAGGTGTTGAACACGACATTGCAAGAGGTTTAGAACACGCAAGAAGAAACTGAGGATGGGAACTGTTAGAAGATCAATAGACTATGGGATTCTGTGTTGCCATTTGGAATGTCGACTAAATGCCTGAGCGTCTGATAAGTAGGAAGCGGACGGGACCGAGTGAAAGAAAGGCTGAAGCCCTGGTGATCAAGATGAACAAAGTCCATAAGGTGTGAGAGAACAGAAAAGGCCAAAGGCTATACGGTTTTAAACAAGACAATCTCAGAGTTGAAGATCTTGGAGGGGCAGGAAGTCTAAGTGACAGGTGTTGCCATATATATATATATATATATATATATATATATATATGAGTTGCTTAGGTGGAGGTGAGGTAAAGATCACTGGAGGTGAGGCAGCTGTGACATGTGCTGGGAGGGTGTTGAAGAATCAACAGCAAGGATGGTGGCAGAGGACAGGGTGAGAAGGTGCCTATAACTCAAAGGTTGAGGTTATTAAGGAATAATAATCATGATTTGTTTTATTTTGGAAAGTGTGTGAGCGCGTTGTTGGTGCCCGGCTCATACTCAGCGCTTCCTGCTTCATTATCCAGAAGCTGCAGAAGGGGGCTCTGCCCAGGTGTAGGGCAGGCCAGGGGTACTGGGAAGCAAGCACCCTGAAAACATCCCTCAACCAACAACTCAGCTTCCTTGCATCTTGGGCAGGGTAACTCTGAGACATACATTTTCTACTTTTCCCCACAATTTCCTTGAAGGATCCAACTCCAGTGACCCACACAGAGGTTATTTACGCCTTCTCGTGTCACGTCTTCCCTTCCTGGTGTTACTTTTTCCCTTCCCTAATAAACCTTCCAAGTAAAGGTTTGTGTGTGAATCTTTGCCTCAGTCTGCACGGGGGAACCCAAATTCCCTAACATTGTGTCATTTGGCCAACAGGACAACTCTAAAAGGATGGCAAAATAATATCATTTACTTTTCCAAAAAGGAAACAAAGGCTGTGCATTTCTCAAAGCCACCCACACAGTAAGAAGCTGAACTATTCTTTGGATGAGTGAGTCTTCTGATTTTGGGCTCTGTGTTCTCTTCCTTAGGTCTTGAATCCCTATACTGAATCCCTATACTCAAGACGTGTTCTTGTCCACAGGGTTGATGGATCACAGCAAGGAGGATGGAGACAGGAAAATATAAATGGATGTGTGAATACCAGTAGGTAAAGTCATGGGAATATGGCAGAGAGACAATGGCCTACGGTCAAAAATGGACATTGTCATTATATGCGAGTCAATTGTAACGCACAGAATTACCCAAAATACAGGATGGCCCAGCAGCACAGGATTGTTGAAAATCGGGTCTCCACTAGGTGGTAAGAGGAAAATGACCAAAGATAGAGAGGTAAATTCATTCGCTGTAGAAAGTAGATTTGATAAGAAAAAAAAGAACGGATTGACAGGTAGTCCCTGGGCTCAAAAGGGTAGATGCAAACCGGGTAAGAATGCTGGGTGTTGTGATTCTAGTTGTTGTGGCCAGATTGGAAGCTCCTTAGGCACCAGAAATGGTGGGGGGCCCTGCTGCCAGAGAAATCTTCCTCCAGAGTCTTATAGAAAGTTTCTGAATTTACATTCAAAAATATCTTTGAAAGACCGGACTGGGGAGAGGTCTGGAATCTCTTGAGAAGTGCGCGTGGCCATTCATAAGATAACATTCTAACATTACAGAATTATAGAAAATGGCATTACAGACTTGAAAAGATTCCCAGAGAGGTTTAATCTATATTTTCATTATTTGATTCCCTTTCTCTTTCCTGTCTGACTCTTTCTCCCCATTCATATCTATTCACCTAAGAATCCTGACAGCAGGTGGCTATTGGCATTCTGGCTATTTAGTTGCTTCCAATGACTGCCTTTGTGAGTCAGCAGACACCCAGCTTTCTAGCCACACAGAAATCCTACTGTGCTTTGTAAGATGATGGAGGAAATGTGTTCCTATAAAACATTATTTCCACGAATAACCATTGAATTAACATCTATATTGTCTGAATTAATCACATTAGGGCAAACTTTCCCTTTATCTCTACTCTCTCTCTCTCCCTCACCCTCTCTCTCTCTCTTTCTCAATCAATCAATGGGGATTAACTAGAAGGGTGTTTGTGAAATCAGGCCTGGATTTCTGTCTTCATTTTTCCTCTGACTAATTGTGATACCATGAGCAAGCCATATAATAGTCTCATTAGAAGACCCTGTTGAGAAAAGCAGGAGCAGGGAACCATCTGGTGTGTAAAGTACCTGCTGGTTGAAAAGTTAAGGGGCTAAAAATAATCTCAATATGATGACTCTTTTGGAATTAGGCATCAAATTGGGCAAACAAGCGGGCTATTGACCAACCCAGGACACTGTCATTTTTCCTGTACAGAGTTCAGACATGATAAATCACCTTGGAACAACCACTTGGAAGATTGAGAAGTGTATGGTTTAAAATGACCATAAAGATGGATTATTAATGATCAATAATCATCATGAGGCTTCTTAACAGATTTGAATAGAGTATAGAGCACATGGGGAAAAAATGAACTAGAAACATAGAGAGGGGTGCTGGACTGAGAACATGATTCACAATGTCAAATATGGCTGAGGATTTGGAAGATGTAGATAATCCCAGATAAATGTTAATAATAATAATAATAATAATAATATGCTGTGTTAATTCTAAATTTATAAGGAGTATAAAAAATTTTTAAGTTCATATTTTCTATCCTTTTATTATGGAAATACACAGAAAAGTTTAATTCTACGTTATAAACCTATATACCCACAACCTAGATTTTCCTGTTAACATTTTATTATACTTACTTTATTGCTTGTCTATCAATCTATCCATTCCTCTGTCATCCATCAACCCATCCATTTTTTGATGGATTTCAAAGTAAGTCGCAGGCATTAGTATAATTCCCCTAAACTCAATATTGTTGACCATTCCTTCTTTTTTTTTTTTTTTTGAGGTAAAATTCACACACAATAAAATGGGCAAATCTTAGGTTTACTTTTCTAGGAGTTTTGACAAATGTGTACACCTATGTATCTTAAATCTCTCAAGATATAGAACATCTCCTTCACCTTAGACAGTTCCCTCAGGCTTGTTTCCAGTCAATCCTTGTCCTTTCTCACCGAGAGGCGGCCATTATGCTCATTTCTATCTCCATGTTAGTTTTTCCTGTCCCAGAACTTCATATGAATGGAATCACACAATATACACTTTTTTGTGTTAGGCTTTTACCCAGCTTAATGTTTTTGAGATTGTCTTCAGGTTGTTGAATATATTAGTAGTTTATTCCTTGTTTATTTCTGATTAGTGTTCCATTTTATAAATATACCACAGCTTGGTTATCCATTCTTCTATTGATAGACAGTTGGCTATTTCCAGTTTGGTTGTCATGAATAAAGCTACTCTGAACATTCTTCTATTTTGTGGATATGCATTTTGATTTCCCTTGGGTAATAGGGAGGAGTAGAATTGCCAGGATAGATGTATGTTTACTTTTCAAAGAAACTGTAGAGTCATTTTACAAAATGGCTGTTCCATTCATACTCCCACCAACAACGTATGGGTTCCAGTTGCCTCGCCTTCTTGCTAGCACGTGGTACTATGCTGTGTAATGGTATCTTACTGTGGCTTTAATTTGAATATTGCTAATGACAAATGACGCTGGGCAGTTTTTAATGAGATTATTGATGATTTATAGATCTTTTCTTGCATTCAGTATCTGTTCCACTCTTGTCCGTTTTTTCATTGGGTTGGTTATTTGTTTTCATTATTAAGTTGTAGGGGGTCTTTACTTATCCTGAGTGTGAGACATCTGATTGACATATGTTTCTTGAAGCGTGTGGCTTGCATATTCATTTACTGAAAAGTGTCTTTTAAGAAGAAATTTTAAATTATGATTAAGTCCAACATATCAATTTTCTCTTTTAATGTTTCTTGTGTTTTTAATGATTTTTTTTCTATTACGCTACTGTTTTGTATATATTTTTTCTAAGAAACCTTTACCTATTCCCAAGTCACAAAAATAGTCTCTTATGTTTCCTCCTGAAAGTTTTATGCTTGAATTTTTACATTTAGGTGTACGATCCATCTCAAGTTAATTTTTGTATATGGTGTGAGGTAGGACCCAAGACTTCTTTTTTTGCATGTGGATATCCAGTTGTTCTGGCACCATTTGATGAAAAGATTGTATTTTCCTAATTTCATTTCTTTATCTTCTTTGCTGAAAATCAAATAACCCTATAAGCTTGGGTCTATATTTCTTCTGTGTATGATCCCTATGTGAGTATGATACTGTTTTGAAAACTGCAGATTTTTGTTATGTCTTGAAGTCAGGTGGTGTAAGTTCTCCAACTTTAGTCTTCTTAAGATTGCTTTGCATATTCTAGATCCTTTGCACTTCCATACAATTTAAGAACTAGCTGGTCAATTCCTACAGAAAAGAATGTTGGGAGTAAAATTGGATTTGTAATGAATCTCATTTATTTTTGAATGCAGAAAAAGCTGGTGGGTTATTTGAGTATTTGATTTAATTCTGACTACGCTTTCAATAGGAACAAAAAGAAAATAGAATACAAAATAGAGAAAGATCGAAGTGATTAAATAACTGTAAACTTGGAACAAGTAACGGGTGTAGGAATGCTTTGGGTTGTGTCTCTAAGAGGCATATTTTCTCTGAATTTTTGCCTAGTATTTTTTTTCTTTTTTCTTTTTTTTTTTTTACTGTTTGGTAATTCTTATATGTGTATTATATAAGGCACAAAATAAACCACATAGCTCAATCTGACTTTGCTTCCAAAATTATTTACTCATTCTACTATGGTTTTTATGCTAGGAATAACAGAATGTATGCCCACCTGATTGAAACATCAATGGAAAATTCTGCTCCAAGATGGGGCTCAAGATTCCTATCCCAACACTGTTTGTTAACTTCCCTTAGGAAACCTGAGACATTTTCTGTATTGTACTGTGTCTTCCTCTTCTCTTTTGGTTCTTCCCCTTTGATATCAGAAATGCATGACCTTGTCTGCATGACTCAACCTTAAAATGGAAATGGAAAGAAATAATAAACCAGGAGGGAAAACGAATTTACTTCTTCTATTTCAATCCAGCTTCTTTTTTGTTTAGGTTTTTATTTATTTATTTTGCAAGAGAAAGAGAGAGATAGAGGGAGAGAGAATGTGAGCCTGGGGAAGGGGGAGAGACAGAGGAGACAGGAAAAAATCCCAAGTAGGCCCTGCACTATCAGCACAGAGCCTGACGTGGGGCTTGAACTCACAAACTGTGAGATCATGACGTGAGCCAAAATAAATTAAGCACAATTTATATTCAAATTATGCAAAGGGCATACACATAAGACAGGAGTTTGTTCTAGGCTTACTAGGCCTAGTAGACCAGTTAACTATAGTTCTAAAGAGATTAATTTTCTATTTTACTGAAAACATCTCTTTAATATGTCCAAATATGTATACTGGGTATGTGTATTAAGCATTTTGTGAGAGCAAAGAGTTTGGAGTTTAACACCATATCTTCTACTGTCTGCCGTATTTGTTATGACCAAAACTTTGAAATGAGCTAAAAGTCTTCGTCTTTGAATATCTCCAGTATTTCCATAAGAGAGGTCATTACTGGGCTTTTTTTTTTTTTTTTTTTAACTTTGGGGACAGAAGATGGGATCAGAGACAGTTTGGCCAAGGATTATTAAATGGCAAAGTGAATTTCCCATCAGATGTTTAGAATCTTTTGCCTGACGAGTGTGGTATTTAAAATGTAATATGTGCGTTATTGCATATTTGTTGAATCGAATGTCCTTTATCTTTGGGGCCTTCTTTATTTTGGCCAAAAGACAAAGAGATTAGCAGGATGACCTTTCCAGATTCTTGTCTAGCGTGCCGTTCTGATTTTAGCATTCAAGACAATTTCACAGTCATTTGATCTCTTAAAAAGTTTAGAATGTTTTTGTGAGCCTGCCCGGAGGGCCCTCTTCCCCCTATGCGTTGACAGAACATCTGTGCCAAAGTGCTCTGTGCATATGGAATCAACTACCACCGCTCAGGGCTGGGACCGGGTTGAATGCAATAGCCATCATTCTAACAAACTGCTCCGTGTTCTGCTACATAAAACAGCCTTAGAAATTACGTACTGGTAGGATCTTCTCGCCGCCTCCCCTAGAACCGATCAAAATTAAATGTTTCTGTGGACTTTCTAATCTCCTCCACCCCCCCCCCCCCCATCTTACCACCTTATTTTAGTATTTTAGTAGTGAAAAAAAATTCAGGGCAGTCTGTCGTGCATCCCGATTCGAGGGAAGGAGGGAAAGGAGAGGAAAGTTTTTCAGAAGGGCATGGGGGTCAGTATGATCACAATATTTATTTTCCATATAAATAGGAAGCTGAGGTCCAAAGAAATGAAATGGTTTACCCCTGGAATGTGACTCTAAACCCATTTGACTTTGAAGCCCAAGTAGTCTCCATTCTGTCACCTTACAGAAAGAACAAAGGGTTCCTATTGCCAAAAGGACTGTATTTTACAATGTTGTAGGAAGGGTTCTAGGTTTGATTTCCTCTGAGTTGATAGAAATCCGTATTTACTTTCAAGGCCCCAAGCACGGGGGAAAGATTCGGCTTCTTTTGTAGATTTTGGAAACAGAGTTAAGTAATACTTTTTCCTGGTTCTCACTTTTACATCTTCTTGCTTAGCTGCCTGCTATCTGCTTTGGGTGTGGGGGATCTGGGTTAGTGACAAAAATACAAAAGGAAAATGGCAACCTTTGGGGTGGCAGAAATGCCATTTTGGTAGGAAGTTTCTACGTCTTTAGTGCAGTGATTGCTGCTGGCTGGGATCACCCAGCCAGGAGAGCAAACTGGCCGTGTATTTCTGCCTCCTGCCCGGAAAGCACCTATTGTGTTCATGCTGGTCCTTGGCACCCTGGCACATCCCCATCCTTACACTCTGGCATTCCAATTAGTTTTACTCAGTGTGGCTGGCACCCATCATCCAAAATCATTTCTTTTTGCTCAGCTACAGAATTATCATTTCTATTTCCAACTGGCAACAGCTTGTCACCCTTCCCAGATATATTTCCATCTTAATGAAGCCCTTATCATGCCAACCCTTTGCATAAAAATTTTCAGTGTTTTCCCACTGTAGGTAGAATAAAACCCTCCTCCTTGCCATAGCCTGTAAGGCCTTATGTGATCTGGCCCATTCCCCCATTTCATGTCCCATTACTTCTCTCCTCACTCGTGGGACCCTGCCACACTCCTTGCTTGTTCTCAAACCAAACTCATTTTTATTTTCATTAGCTGTAACCAGGTTCCTTCTCATCATACAGGGCTTTTAGTTGATTTAAAATCAGAGGGGGTCCTTGCTCACTTTCACCCTTAACCCAGTTTCTCTCCACTCCACGTTGGCTTTACTTCTATCACATCATCTTTTCCATGTTTTCCAAAGGAAGTTTCACAGTCAAACAATCAAGTCTTTATTTGTTCATTTTGTTTTCTGAGTCTCTTGATCAGATTGTAAGCTCCGTTTGTGAGGGGCCGTCTCTACGTATTTCCCACCGTATTCCTTGTGCACAGACGGTAAACATTCAGTACTTATTGACCAAATGAGGGCCGTGTATGCGCACCAAGGGGTGGCTGATCATCAGAGGACGTCTAGCCACGATGGCAAGCAGTTCAAAGAAAGATTTTTCATAGAAATGGCGAATAGGAGGCAGGGATTGCGTCCTATTCACTCCCCAAAACGACTCCAAATTGTTGACATATGCAAGTCAAGACCAAATACAGGCACTTCTCGTCTTGCATGGTCCTAAGATGCATGAATGTTCAGTTACCCCGGTGTAGCTTAACCAGCCAGTCCCCCAACAACATAGTTCAAATTTCGGTCACCAGGATGCATTAACTGCAGATTGCCAGAGTGCAAACTTAGCTGCTAGCTCTTCGGCGCTCACGTCAGTACATAAGCAACAGTTGTACCCCCCTGCCCGTGATACGCCGCGTCTTCCAAAGTCAGAGGGGGACGGGCCGTTGCACGTCTGTTATTCAGTCCACACACAGACAGTAAAGCGGGTGGTTGTGTTGCCTCCTTTGTCTCCCCGTGATAAGCCCATGCGGCATTTTGAGAAAATAGATACTCGGGGAAGGAAATTGGCCAACAAAGATGAAAGTGCACCCAAGACACAAAAATCGCTAATCTTGGAAGTAAAATTTGGATCAAGCCTAAATGGAATTACAGACTGTATGCCCGACTGTGGGGATGTTAACACTGTCCCCCAAGGAGAGAACCGAGGTGTGCAGCCGAGGAACTTAGTGAGGGGAACTTATCAACAACATTAATGTGGAACGTGGTGTGGCGGAAGGACGACAGGGACCCAGAGGCAGTGATGCTGGTAAAATCTTCACATTGAAGGAATTCTTGACGACGTTTCATGGCATCAAAAGCACAAAGGGTAAAATAGCAGAAGCCAATCCGCTTAGAAGGGAAAACATCAAAGACATCAAGATAGAATGACATCGAAAAGATGTCTACCTCATATTGTAAGTCATATGAGAAAAAGAAGGCAAGCAGCGTTCAAACTGAAGTTGTTTTTCCCCAAGATAGAAAGTGATTTGATTCTCAATCTTCCTCATGTTTAAATTACAGCGAATGAATATTTATTTGGCTCTTTTTCACTTTTGCATCTATAACTGGCGGTAAGGCAGAATGCGGTATTTTGACAAACACTTGTAAAAGTCACAGCCCGATCTTGCTTTTCCCCTCCGATGGCTGGTTGCTTTGGACGCTTTCAGTGTGCATGCTCGTTCCGCAGCCCCGCACCTTGTTCTTCTGGAGCGAAGACTTCCTGTTGACTCATGTGCTCACTAGCACCTCCTTGCACTTGGGTAGGTTCCCCCAGGAAGAACCGGCAAAGAGGTTTCCCTTTAAAGGATAGAATTCCTTTCAATGGAAAATTGACCACCGGGTGTTTTTCTTTAATGGTGCGCATTTCTTTCTATACAATATGGCGTCATGATAATGAACTGTTAAAAATTTGGAAACTAAAAATTGTGAAGACGAAAACGCAAATCACCCTGAGGGCTGCCACTATCTAATCGTTCCTTGGGGGGACCTGGGTGGCTCAGCGGGTTAAGCATCCAACATTTGACTTCAGCTCAGGTCATGATCTCACCGTCGGGAGATGGAACCCAGCGCCAGGTGCCGCGTCAGGCACCATGCGGGTGTGGAACCACTTAAGATTCTCTCTCTTCCTCTCCCTCTGCCCATCCCCCGCTTGCACGTGTGTGATCGCTCTCTCTCTCTCTCTTTCTAAAAAAAAATAATCATTAGTAATATCTTGGGGGATGTTTTTCCATACTTTTCCCTATGCATATATCTTGATGAGATACGGAGCATTCTGTACATGTTTCTTCATTTGAAAATTCTTTTTAGCCAAAATGTTTTATATATATATATATATATATATATATATATATATGTATATATATGTTTAATTATACAAAAAATGATAAGATAAATTATCTGAGAAGGACTAGTGCTCATGTATATATGCATAAGAGAGAGACACAGAGAGAGAGAGATCATAGATGTTACTATCTCAATGTGGGAGTTTGTGTTATTTTATTTAGCATCAGAGTTGGTTAGACGGGCTAGCTCATATACTGATGGTGATAGTGAAAATTGGTACAAACTTTCCAGAGAACAATTTAGCAACATGCATCAAAATTTTGAAAGTAAATGTCCTTTGACCTAGGGTAAATTCAAGTCTAGAAATTTAACCATAGAAAATAATGGGAAAACCACAAGGGTGTCCATCACATCTTGGTTTATGAGAGTAAGAGGAGAAAACAGCAGTTTAGGGGTGCCAGGATGGCTCAGTTGGTTGAGTGTCCCACTCTTGATTTTGGCTTTGGCTTAGGTCATGATCCCAGGATCATGGGATCTAGCCCTGCATCAGGCTCTACCCTGAGCAACTTTCCAAATATATAATATAGTATTGTTAATTATAGTTACCATGCTGTACATTACATCCTCATTTATTGATTATTTATTTATTTACAAGACTTATTTATCTTGTAACTGGGAGTTTGTACCTTTTGATCACCTCTGCCTTTGTGAATGATCAATCTGTCCAATCTGCTCTCTGTATCTGTGAACTTACGATTTCTTAATTTGGTCTGTTTGTTTATTTATTTACTTATTTATTTGAGTCTGCATATCCATAAAGTATTTGTCTTCCCCTTACTTATTACACTTAGTATGATGCCCTTGTGGTCCATTCATGTTGTCACAAATGGCAGAATTTTCTTCATTTTTTTTTTTTTTTTTTACAGCTGAGTAATATTTCATTGTATATATACAATACATCTTCTCATCCATCTATGGATGGACACTTAGGATGTTTCCATGTCTTGGGCTATTGTAGATAATTGTGTAAAAAAAACTCGGGGTGTAGATACATTTTCAAATTAGTGTTTTCATTGCATTTGGATGAATACCAAGAACTGAAATTGCTGAATCATGTAGTAGTTCTATTTTTAATTTTTTGAGGAAACCCCATACTGTTTCCCACAATGATTGTACCAGTTGCCATTTCCACCAACAGTACACAAGCATTCCCTTCTCTCCACATCTACACCCAATTGTCATTGCTTGTCTTTTTGATCCTATCCATTCTAACAGATGTGACGTCATACCTCATTGTGATCTTGATTTGCATTTCCCTGATGACTAGTGATGTTGAGCACCTTTTCATGTACCTGTTGGCCACCTGTATACGATCTTTGGAAAAGTGTCTATTCAGTTCCTCTGCCCAATTTTTAATTGGATTATTTGGGATTTCATTTTGTTTTGCTTTTGTTTTCGTTTTTGCTCTTGAGTTGTATGAGTTCTTTATGTATTTTGGATATTAACCCCTTTTCAGATTTATGATTTGCAAATATTTCCATAGGTCGCCTTTTCATTTTGCTGACTGAGGCCTAGAGACATTAAATAACTTGCCTAAGACTCTTGTTTTTAACTCGAAGTTGCAAATACAAATATTTATTTCTTCATAAAAATTGTAGAAAACAACATTTCAATAAGGATAATATGCCTTTTGAAACATGCTACTTTTTATCTAAATCATCTTTTTACTTAAAAACCAATAAGAAAAGTGGAGAATATTACCAAATGTTGTCCAGAGGTTTTATAGATATGGCAGAACACCCCCTGATGTTAGTTACATTGAGTCATTTGCCATTCTTTGGTCACAACAGGCTGATCGTTAAAACTAACGCTTGATCAAATTGTGACAAAGATGGTTTTTGCTCCAAAGATCCTTCCACACTGTCTCCATGATGGTTAATTTTCTATGTCAGCTTGGCTGGCTATGGGGTGTCCAAATTAAACATGATTTCTATGTGTGTCTGTGAGAATATTTCTAGCTGAGATTAGCGTTTCAACTCTTGGTTTAGTAGATTATCCTTTAAATTGTGGGTGGGTCTCATCCAATCTCTTGAAGGGCTGAAGAACAAAAAGTGGAAGAAGAAGGAATTCATCCCTTCCCGCCACCCCCCGCTACCCCCCTCCCCCCCCCCCCCTCCTCACCGAGTGAGCCAGGACATCTCATTTCACCTGCACTTGGACTGGAATATTTATACCAATGGCTTTCCTGGGTCTCCATCTTGCAGATGATAGATGGTAGGACCTCTCAACCTCTCACCTGAGCCAATGCTTTATAATAATATTTTTTATATACTATTGGTTCTGTTTTTCCAGAGAACCCCAACTACTTGGTACCTGACCCAACCACAGTAGTTACATTATTTTATCCATCCCTCTTCTATCCATGTTCTATCAGAGTCTTCTAACTGAAGGCAATCAGTACTCATTCATACTTGTATATAAATTACTGATAACAGTTGAACATTTTTACTTGGGCTAAATAAGTACAATTTCAGACGAGAAGTTATAGGCATTTTCAGCACGGTCCTTGGAGAAGCTCAGAGTCATATTATGTAGAGGGTAGTCTACTCTATTTTTGTGTCAGGAAATTCCTCTGTAAACAGATATTGTATGACTGTTGCATGAGTTTTCTATTGATGTGTAACACACCACAAATTTGGTGGTTCAAGAGAACACAAGTTTATCTCACACTTCTGTAGACCAGAGATTTAAATGCTGGGCTAAAATCAAGGTGTCTTGATTTAAGGAACTGCATTCCTTCCTGGAACTTTGAGCTCATTTTCATTATCAGTTTTGGAAGATGAAGCTCTGTAGAATTTTTTTAGATATTAAAATGTTTATTTTCAATGAATGTATACATTGGGTATACTTAGTCTCCTTTCATTCTGAGTCCTTTGTGAGAAATTACCCAAAAACGTTAGATTCACTGTGACATGAACCAGCATGGCTTTATTGGCTCTAAAATAGTCAAATCCTATGTGGAGTGAATTTAGGGACTAGGAAACACCTTTGTGCTCCTAATATTTCCCTTGCTCATAAATTTGCATGTTAATTACATCTTTAAGTCATTGAGAGTAAGTTTAAAAATGGCAAAGTATGAGTGAATGCAAACATTTTTTTTTCTTTACTCTGTTACTGGAAATGGGAATATTATTTATCAGTTTAGCTAATCAGTCACCTGGTGTTGGCAGGTGCGATGGGAACGGGTGGAGGCCTGGGAAAATGGTGTTGACTGGACCCCCACCCAGCGGGCTGGAGTCTCCAAAGCGGGGGGCTGCACATCACTTAGGCTTGTGCTCTCCCAACTCGTCACAGGGTGAGGGAACCACAGGGCATTCTCTCAAGACTTGGTTATCGTGTACCTGAGGGAAGAGGCACTGTGCTGGGCTCCCACTTCCAGTGCTGGGTCCAGCAGGGGTCCAACCTGCTGGGTAGGTGGAGGGGGTGGTAATCTTGACAATGGGATTGGCCTGAGGAGATGTGTTTGGGAGTGTGCTGATACGCATCTATAGTATTTTTTTACTACGGTCAGTTTCATGGGCCTCCTCGCTCAGACCCTCTGTGCCTTCCATGGCTTACCACCCCCTCCTTAACTTGACTTTGTTGTTTTTGATCTTGTATTCCTGCTCTGTTAGGGTGAACCTGATTGGGCTGAGGGCTCTTCCATTGGGAAAAAGCTGACTTATCCATCTTTTGCAAAAAAGATGTATTTGCCTTTGAAAACCTTCATGGCTGGTGTAAGGGAGGCAAGAGAGGAGGGTTATTGTATAGGACGACTTTCACTATCACTAGTGGAATAATCACTGCTCCCTATTGGCTCAGTGGAATCTCTTTCTGTATGGGGGCCATTGTACACACTCACAGGGATGCAGACTACAGCACAGTATTAACACACTCTTGTCATTTATTGTATTTAATGCAACTGGCAATAAGGCAGCAGAGGAAAGGGTCTATATCTGTAGGCAACCTGACTGAGAATGAAGCAAAGCTTACTCTGGTATGGAAAAGCAAAGGAACCATAGATACTTTGAAGTGACAGAAAATACACTAGGGCCATGTGTGAGCACTTTGCAACGTTGTGAAAAATCACTGATTTCTGCCAAACACCACGGCCTGAGACTGAGCATCCGAGCGTGGGAGATGATCACTCACAATCCCGTAGAGAGAGAGAAAGAGAGACAGAGAGAGAAAAGAACCACTGGGTCACTGGTGATCACGTGACATTCGTCGTCACGTACTATTCATATTGCAAGACGTGGCTCGTTTATCAAGTTAAAAATTATTAGAAATGTTTGTGCGTCTTGCGGAACACTCACAGAACCAGTTACTTGCAATCCAAGGTTTTACTGTACTACAAAATAATCACCACAGTACGTCTACTTACCATAGGTCACCATACACTTGACCCCCTTCACCCTTTCCACACCCCATCTCTCTTCCTTTGTGACAACACCAGTTCGTTCACTGTATCCATGAGTTTTCTTTTTGTTTTCAGATTCCACATTTCGGTGGTATCGTATATTTGTCTTTCTCTGTCCACCCTATTTCACTTAGCATAATGTCCTCAAGGTTCATCCATGTTGTCACAAATGGCCAGATTTCCTTCCTTTTTTATGGCTGAGTAGGTTTCCACTGTGTATGTACATCACTCGTTGTCCATTCATCTATCGACGAGCACTTAGGTTGTTTCCATATCGCGGCTATTGTCAATAACATAGACATCGCAGGTGCATATACATAAACATAAACATATCATACATATCCATAAACATGGTGGGTGCATATACCTTTTCAAATTAGAGTCCATTTTCTTCAGATAAATATCCAGGAGTGAAATAGTTGGATCATACGGTAGTTGTATTTCTGACCTTTGAGGAAACTGCCTGCTGTTTTCCATAGTGGCCGTACCAATTTACATTCCCACCAACAATGCATGAGGGTTCCCTTTTCACCACAACCCCTCCAATACTTGCTATTTCTTGTCTTTTGTTTTATTTTTTAATTTTTTTTTAACTTGTAATTTTTTTTTATTTTAGAGACAGAGCGTGTGAGCCAGGGAGAGGGGCAGAGGGAAAGAAAGAACCTTTTTTTAAAAATTTATTTTGAGAGACAGCAAAAGAGAGAGAGAGTGCATGCATGCACACGTGTAAGTGAGGGAGGGGCAGAGAGACAGAGGGAGATAGAGAATCCCTGGCAGGCTCTGTGCACTGTCCGTGCAGGCATGGACTGGCTCTCATGAACCAAGAGATCGTGACCTGAGCCAAAATCAAGAGTGGGACACTTAATAGACCGAGCCACGGAGGCTCCCCAAGAGAGAATCTTTTTTCTGTTTCTTTTTTAAAAATTTATTGTCAGGTTAGCTAACATACAATATGTACAATGTGTTCTTGGCTTCAGCAGTAGATTCCTGTGGTTCATCACGTACAACAGCCGGTGCTCATCCCGACAAGTGCCCCCCTCAATGCCCATCACCCATTTTGCCTGTCCCCCGCCCTTCACCCCCATCAACCCTCAGCTTGTTCTCTGTATTTAAGAGTCCCAAGAGAGAATCTTAAGCAGGCTGCACGCTCAGCATGGAGCTTGACGTGGAGCTCGATCCCACGACCCTGGATCGTGACCTAAGCTGAAAATCAGGAGTCGGACGCTCAACTGACTGAGCCACTCAGGCACCCTCATATGCCCTTCTTAAAATTAAACTTTTTTATTTTGGAATATTTTCAGATTTACAGAAAAGTTGCAAAGATAGCACAGAGAATTCCCGTATACCCTTTCCCAGTTTCCCCTGAAGTGAACACCTTACTTCATGTCTTTTTTATTCATCAGCGTTCACTGGGAGCGTAAACTCAGCCTTGGCTATCGATGAGGCATTGTCATTAAAATCACACTGCAAATATATCATGTAATATCTGTTTCTTGGCTCTCATTGGTCATGCTGTTTCAGCCTCTGGTCTGCCTTTTACATCAAGAAGAATCTAGCATAAGTCGTTTGGACCTTGGAATTGAAGGCCTGAGTTTAGGTCCGGACTCTGCTACTTACCAGTTTCTTCCTCTGTAAACCACAGACAAGACCACTTACTCTGCCAAACTCAGAAAACTGGTTTGAGAATTTGTCAAGTGTCAGCTCTGCGAGGATAATGGCATTTCTCATCTCACTCATTACTGATTCCCTGATGTCTCGTAAAGGGCCGGAACACAGCAATACAGTACTCATACAAACATGATTGAAATGAATGAATGATGCAACAAGGTAATGCTCGTAATGTTTTTTATAACTTAAAACATGGCATAAATACATTAGGAGTTTTAACTACTCATCTACAAACAGAGGATAATGTGTGTGTTAGTTGATGTCGGTCATGATGATTGAAACCCATTCACCAATTCCCATTTTGTTCACCATGGAGTCAAACCCTTTACGGGTCCCTCGCGAGGAGCGGGCATTTTTTTTTTTTTTTTTAAATTTTTTTTTAACATTTATTTTTGAGACAGAGAGAGACAGAGCGTGAACAGGGGAGGGCCCGAGAGAGAGGGAGACACGGAATCCGAAACAGGCTCCAGGCTCTGAGCCGTCAGCAAAGAGCCCGATGCGGGGCTTGAACTCACGGACCGCGAGATCATGACCTGAGCTGAAGTCGGACGCTTAACCGACTGCGCCACCCAGGCGCCCCGTGGAGCAGGCATTTTTAAAAGTGGGCTGTTTTTAAAAGTGCTGGGCCAAGAAGAAGCTTGCTATTTTTGCTAACATTTTCCGGCAGCTCATGAGAACCTGAAAACAAATATTGTTCTTTCTTCAGATGTTTACTTGCCTAGCGTGCTGATTTGCATTTTTGTTATCTGTTGTGGTCTTGATTCTATCTCCTGAGAAAAGTAAATGTTTATAGTTTTGTTACTTATTTCAGAAATGCCTTCATCTCAGCCTCGCCTTTCACCTGTAATGAGTTTTGTGTTTCATTTTGATTTGATTTTCTTTCCAGTCTGCTATACCAATAGACAAAACCTGAGATATTATATTTAGGATCCCTTTGCTGGAAAGGCAGACTAAACCTTTCGTTTATGCTACAGCCCCTGGAGGTCCCCTGGGGACAATGTCGCTATTTCCATTCTCATGATTGCTGTGTGAAAATGGTCTCTTGTTATTACTAAATCTTCCGAGCTTACTGGTTCTGGGGAGGAAGGAAAAGGTGTAAATATTCGAGCCTCCCCTGCACAGAGGAACCCAAAATTGTCACATCAGTCCAATACATCCATGAGTCAGTCCATTTGCATAGAGAATAAGGTCATGGGAAATAAAGCTTCCAGTAATGTCAAATTTGAATATAAAAATGCTACCCTGAGTTTAAAATATGTATACAAAACCGGAGTTCACTCATGTATAACCTCAAACATTGCTCCGAATGGCAATAATGCCGGTATAGAATTATGAAGTTTTAGAACCAGAAGTTCTAGTTTGATCCCCTCGTTATATATGTGAAGAAATGGAGGCCTAGACAGGCTGGTCGCCTGTCAACGTTCAGACAGCGAGCCACTGGCAAAGTCAATAAAGAAATACAGGCCTTGGGATCTGAACACTAGCTTTCTCCAAACACAGTTGCTTCTTAGTGGTTATTAATTATTCAGCATAGAGGTTACCCAGGGCTTACTGCTTTCCCTCCTTGGTCCTGCCTCTGTTTTAAAACGTTTTCTAATTGCATCTGATAGGGCGGGGAGGTAGACCCTCAGTCAGTCAATTTTGCGCTCTTTAATAGATTGGGTAAAGATTTAATGGGAAGGAGTTATTTAAAAGATAAAAATAAGCTCTTTACAAGATTCTGTGATTTGTATCTATGTGATTATATCTATTTTGATCTATTTCCTCTTGTTAATTAAAAATATTTTAGTGTGTGTGTGTGTATTTATATATATTGTACCAATATAGACTTATATCAATATATTATCAGAAATATGCTTCCAGATAATATTATTGATTAACAGGCTTCATTCTATGATGTAAACAAAAGAAACAGAAAATAGTGCTTTGCAATCTGGTTCAGTTGTCACACATGGGTAGCAATAAACAGTGCACGTCTGTGTAATTCATGCCACATTCCTGGAAATAAAATTTAAAAAAAAATCTGAAGCTAGAGATGGGTTAGAGATACAGGTGTGGCAGAGGTTGGATTGATGGAGAAAGATTTTTAAAGTGTAGTGTGAAAATGGGGCGCCTGAGTGGCTCAGTCGGTTAAGCATCTGACTTCGGCTCAGGTCATGATCTCACGGTTCGTGAGTTCGAGCCCCGCGTCGGGCTCTGGGCTGACCGCTCAGAGCCTGGAGCCTGTTTCTGATTCTGTGTCTCCCTCTGTCTGCCCCTCCACTGCTTGCACTCTGTCTCTCGCATTGTCTCAAAAATAAATAAACATTAAAAAAATTAAAACAAAAAATATAGTGTGAAAGTGGTTCTGTTAGTTGAATAAAATTAAATTTTTTTCATGTATGTTATACGCTAAAGGCAATTATAACATTTTTTCCCAGTTTTGCATAAGATATTTTTAAAAAGACTTGCATAGGATTACCCAGATACCCATCATAAAATTGTCATTGTCAGTATACTTATGGAAGACATAATTTCCAAATTTACTTCTGTCTTGGGTTAAAAAAAAATACTAGAGATATGTCCAAAAAGAAAAAAAAAAAGTGAAAGTAAGAAAGAAATACAGAGAGAAAGAGAGAGAGGGAGAGAGAGAGAGAGAGAGATCCTTACAGAGGCTCATGTTTAAAAAACAGCCAGTGATAACAAAATTGCCATACACACATGGTTCTTAACACTTTGGTGGCTTGATTAGGGGCATTTCTTCAGCAATTCTCTTCTCTGTAGCATCAATGTTTCTTTTCATACTTAATTACTCCCCTCATCTTTAAAACACAAATAAACTTCTCTTGAGGCCACCTCTTCTCCAGCTACCACCCTTTGTACCCAAACTACCAAAGAGTTACCTCCTTACCATCCTCAATTCCTTTGCTTCTTTCCAAATTGTGTACCTTTTATTTCTTTTTCTTGTCTTGTTACATTAGCTAGAACTTCAGTTTGATGTTGAATAGGAGTGTTGGAAGGAGGCATCCTTTCATTGTTCCTGATCTTAGTGGGAAAGCATTGAGTTTCTTACCATTAATTATGAAGCTAGCTGTAGGTTTTTGGTAGATATCCCTTATCAAGTTGAAGAAGATCCTCCTCTGTCCATAGTTTACTGAGAACTTTTATCGTGAATGGGATAAGATTTTGTCAAATGCTTTTTCTGCATCTATTGATACGATAATCACGTTATTTTGCATGTTCAACACGTCGATGTGATGTATTATATAATTACATTGATTTTCAAATGTTGAACCAATCTTGCATACCTGGAATAAATCTCATTTGGTAATGGTATACAATTCTTTTTGTATATTGTTGGATTGGATTTGGTAATATTTTGTTGAGGGTTTTTGCATCCGTGTTCGTTCCAGTCCCTTTTTTGCCATTGTCTCTTAAACCACTTGAAAGTGTTTATTTCCACCCTGCCTGGAGACTGCTTTATTCACAATAACTGCAGTATGTGAAACCAGCGGCCTTTTCCTGTTCCCACCTGCTCTAGCAGAGGACACGGATGCAACTCGCTACTTCTGATCCTTGAAGCTTTGTCTTTACTTGGGTTTCCTCCAGAATCTTGTGCTCTTCTTCCTCTCTTCTCCCCTGCTGACCCTCCTCTTTGGACCTCATCTGTATCACACCCAGGTTCATGGCATTAGGTATCAGCCCTGCAGTATCTATTCCCAAATCTTTACCTTCAGCTCAGTCCCATCCTCCCATATCTGATCATGTATCCAGTGTTCTAGGTGAAATCTTCAAAATCTGTCCAAATCGCACTCTTGATTCTCCAAACTCTCCTGCATCTGGCAACTTGATCTTCCAATTGGCTTGGCTCCAAATTCCAAGTTATCCGTGATTCTTTCCTTTTGCTCTCACACTTCAAATTCAGTCATCAGGAAAATTCTCTTGGCTCTACCTTTAAAATATCCACTGACACTCGTCACTCCTCCACTGCTATGCCCTGGTCTAAGCCACCGCTGTCCTCTTCCTCAAACCGTTTTAATGGACACTTAACGCATCTGCCTACGTGCTCTCTTTCCCCATTCTCTCTCCCCAGCGTATTGTCAACTAGAGTGTCACTTCATAGCTGAATTCTGGGCGTGTCGTCCCCCTGCTCAAACCCTCCAACATCAAATGACCTCCGGGCAGAAGCTTCTCTGTCTTCACTGTTGCTACCTTCCTTCTCCTGGCCACTTTGGTGCTCCTTGACCACTGGACACGTTTCACCTCAGTGTCATGGCGATGTTCCCATTCTGCTACCTGCGTTGCTCCTCCCCCACATGTCCCCATGACACCTGTTCTCAATCAGCGTTTCTAAGTCTTTGTTCAGGTGTCACCTTCAGGATGAAGCCTTCCCATACTGTCCCTTTTAAAGCCTCAGCCCGTCCGACCCGTGGCACTGGCTGTTCCGCTTCTTCACCTTATTTTTTCTCCCAAGTATTGATCTTCTTCTTTAAAAAAAAAAATGTTTTTTAGGGGCGCCTGGTTGTCTCAGTCAGTTAAATGTCAGACTTCAACTCAGGTCATGATCTCGCGGTTCGTGAGTTCGAGCCCCGCGTGGGGCCCTGGGCTGACAGCTCAGAGCCTGGAGCCTGCTCTGGATTCCATGTCTCCCTCTCTCTTTGCCCCTCTCCAATTCACGCTCTGTCTCTCTCTCTCTCTCTCAAAAATAAGTAAACATTAAAAATAATGTTTGTTTTTTGGGGCCCCTGGGCAGCTCCGTCGGCTATAAATGCCTGACTCTTGATTTCAGCTCGAGTCACGATCTCACAGTCTGTGGGATTGAGCCCCAGGTCAGGCTCCACGCTGATGGTGCAGAGCCTGCTTGGGACTCTCTCTTTCCCTCGCTCTCTGCCCCTCCCCCCACTCGTGGGCACTCGCACATGTGCTCTTTCTCTCAAAATAAACAAGTATGCCTATTTATTTTCCCAAAATAAAGAAAATGTTTGCTTATTATTTCTCTTAAAATAAATAAATAAGCAGATTTATGAAAGAAAGAGAGAAAGAGCAGGGGGAGAGGCAGAGAGAGAGGGGAAAGAATCCCAAGTAGGCTCTGTCCTGTCAGTGTCGAGCTGACGTGGGGCTCGATCCCAAGAACTGTGAGATCGTGACCTGAACTGAAATGGAGTCACCCGGGTGCCCCCCGCAGCCCAACGTTTCTCTTCTCATAGCAATATTGTTTTACTTATTTTTGTGTTTACGGGCTGTTCTCCCCCTAGGACGCAGGCTCCACTGAGGTATATATTTTTCGCCAGTTTTTTCACTGTTCCGTATCCGCTGCCTCGTGTAGTTCCCGTCACTCAGCAGACACTGAAATGTTTGTTCAGTGGATGCATGAAAGCAAGTTGGGGTCCTATAAACCTGCTGAAAATCCCGCCGGTGTAACTCAGGGTAGGTAATGGCCCTCCCTTGGGACAAAGTCTATTGATTTGTAAAACAAAACCAATAAGACCTCTCATATGTTGTTTTGAGGCATAAATTTTATAATTGTGCATAAAGCGCAGAGCAGAACCCTTAGTGAGTTCTTCACATATTGTAATTCGTGCGTGTTTTTACTCACTTTCCACCTGTGTATTCTTTCAATAGTGGGGTGTTTTTTTTTTTTTTTTCAAACTCAAGTAGAAAAATTTTAGTGACTTGTTTCTTCCCTGGCTGGTAAAATACTTGACATATAACCTTCAGATCTTCGTAGTTGTAGTTGAAAATATTTTGAGTTATTTTTCCTAAAATTTCATTCAAGAAAACTTTCAGTGCTATTATTTATAAGTTGTTTTTTTTTTTTTTTCCTCTAGAAAATGTTTGCACGCATTTTGGTATCACTGTTCATGGTGAAGAAGCATATGTGGTCTCCAGAGATTGCTGGTATCTTACTCACGGTGTTTCAGGCTAAATAGAGCATTTCGCTCTTCCTTTCATAAACCATAATAAAGTAAATTTTTAGAAAATTAATTGCCTTTTGATGTTTAATATTAAGTGGAAGAAAGTCAGCAGCATGAATGCTAGAGGTGTTTTCCTTCACTGCTAATATTTGATAATAGCTTTAGTCTTAAAAAATAAATTGCTAATGATTTTCCCAATGGCAGATACCATTTATTATTTTAATCAAAAATAGGTGTTGTATTAACATTTAATATTACTGCTTGTACCCATCTTAGCTAACATTTTAAAAACAAACTTTAGGGGCGCCTGGGTGGCGCAGTCGGTTGAGTGTCCGACTTCAGCCAGGTCACGATCTCGAGGTCCGTGAGTTCGAGCCCCGCGTCAGGCTCTGGGCTGATGGCTCGGAGCCTGGAGCCTGTTTCCGATTCTGTGTCTCCCTCTCTCTCTGCCCCTCCCCCATTCATGCTCTGTCTCTCTCTGTCCCAAAAATAAATAAAAAAGCGTTGAAAAAAAAAATTAAAAAAAAAAATAAAAACAAACTTTACTGTGATTAATACAGTTTTTAAAGGCTCAGTGCTGTAATGGTACACAGCTGCCTAAGAATATTGCTCAAATTGAAAATAATTTGCTTCTTTCTTTTTTTTTTTTTTTAAATGTTTATTTATTTTTGAGACAGAGAGAGACAGAGCATGAACAGGGGAGGGGCAGAGAGAGAGGGAGACACAGAATCGGAAGCAGGCTCCAGGCTCTGAGCCATCAGCCCAGAGCCCGACGCGGGGCTCGAACTCACTGACCGCGAGATAGTGACCTGAGCTGAAGTCGGACGCTTAACCTACTGAGCCACCCAGGCGCCCCTATAATTTGCTTATTTCTATGATGTATGGTTTTGACAAAATTTTACAGATACCTCAAATGCACCTGGCCTAAAATTACGTGCACGTATCTTCTGAACTGCTCTTTTCCCTCTGTTCCTTCTCTCAACTAAGAGCATCCCACAAAGCTGGGGGGGCAGGTGATTACCTGGGGGTGATCTTAAATCTCTTTCTGTCTCTGCACTCTGACAATACCTGGTTAGGAAAAAAAGATTGACGTTTTCCATTCAAATATCTCATAATAATTCCTATTACCTTAGATGAATATGAGTTGCTCTTTCCTATAAAAACTACTTTGAAGACAGGCTCGTCATTGAGCCTCTGGCTTTGGCCTCTTTGGATCTATTCATCTGGTTCCTAGAGTGATGTGTCTGTAGATCTCGGTGGCCTCTATGCTCCAGTCCAAATATCTTAACAGAACACATACCATCTGATGTCCAGTCCACTTGGGGCTGGAATCCTGTTAGACGATGAGCTGAGGCGAGCACTTTAGCCACAGCAGACAAGTCTCCCTTGGTCACCCAGTGTGTGCCATGTTGTTAGTACAAAAACAGTCCTCCGCAAAGGGGAGAACGCCTGGAAAGGGTGTGGGTTGGTAGGGGATGGGGCCACACGGGGGAAAGCGAGACCCAAAAGTCAAGACAATATGAAAGAAATAAAAGACAGCGCTAGGAAGCAGGAGGCGAGGAGGAGAGATTTTTTTGTTTTACGCTTGTTACTTCATTTAAAATTAGTAAAATGATAAACACAGTTTTAGGTAAGTGACAATTCAGTACACTTAATTGGGTGATATAAAAATATGCATACCCACAAGCACCTTCACCAACATCGAATATTTCAACGCTGTTCGTCAGAGTACCCTCGAATCCCAAAATTTTGTTGCCAATTTATTTTTTTTCAAATCCAAATTCTCTTTGGGCCCAAGAGTTTTGCAAATATGTGATCGCTCCATCTGTTAACAGCTTCTTTGGCTACTTTATTTTCTTGGTGTGTTTCCTCTCTGACTTCCGGGCCACATTCTTTGTATCTTTCTACTGCTGCCCTTAGCTATTCCCTTTGGTCTCCAAGTTAAAAAGAAACAAAGCTCTTTTTCTAGCATGGTTGGCTCCTGCCAACTCTTCTTAGTTTCCGGATGCTGTTTGGTAGGTCTGGGTGCTTACGATTGGATAACTGAGATTCCAGAACCTCCTACTTACATTTCCTCCAGGAAGAGCTTTACTTCGAAAAGCCCAATAATCGTTGGACGTTCCGATCCTCTCCCAGACAACCACACCGTCATCAACTAAGCTTGAAAGGACTTCTGACAGAGCAGTAATCCCTTTCTGTTTGGGAACAGCCTTCTCCATGTCTTTAACCGAAATTTACTTTTGATGTCAAAAAATATTTCCAGCAGGTGGGCTCTCTTTTCCTCTGAGCTCAGTCCTTGTTTTCTTCGCAGGATCTAACCCAGCGTGGCATGCAAGCAAGGCTAAGTGAGGGGCTTCCCTAATAAAGCCACTAACTCCCTATCAACCAGCAGCCAAAGGCCAGAAGGGCAGTGATTCCCACCCGTTAGTGAAAACCCACGGATTTTCACCGAAATCATCTAACTAGCATTGAGTGACGATTCGTTAGGTTACTTTTGAAACTGCGAGCAATTTGGAAATGTGCCCTACATGCACATACATGTACACAGAAGGCTCATGGGTCAAAGATCAAGAGGGCCTTTGGGGATCTGGGGTGTCCCAAGGCACCTGCCTGCCAGCCGGCTGACACCTTGTTTCTCTCTCCTGATAAGGGGTTGCACCTTTGGTGGCCCTAATCCAGGAGCCTGGGGCACCGGTCCTGAAGTGACTCGTGGTGCTTTTGAGGCTGTGCGATGTTCAGGTAACTTCTCTAAAGCCCGGTGTGTTCAACGGAACCTGCCCTCGAGGGCGCGGTCAGAGGGGAGGGAGGTGGCGGGTCCCCACGCTTAGGTCCCATGGTTCAGGGGCGCCGAGGAGAGGCTCGAAGACACTGGGCTCTCTCGGTTGGTTTGTGATGAGGGAAAGGACTGCACAGGCCTCACGTCCCCCGTCTTTTCCCAGGCCAAGTGCGGTCAGTGGTCTCCCCCCTGGCTGGATGCCAGCCGTGAGCGCTTCTTGTCCCCACCGAACCCAACCTGCTCTTACCTCCGCCTTTTTGCGAGCTGC
The DNA here is from genome assembly GCF_028018385.1 of Neofelis nebulosa. NCBI lineage: Eukaryota > Metazoa > Chordata > Mammalia > Carnivora > Felidae > Neofelis > Neofelis nebulosa. Next base: position 5,502,862 of record NC_080795.1, read on the forward strand.
TCCCTCTGCCTGGCAAGCTTTACTCAAGGTGCTTGCAGAGTTCTCTCCTCCCCACCGAAATGAAGGCGTCTGTGCATCTCCTCCCAAACCCTTCTTTTCCAAGAAGAATAAAGCACCTGTCCTTACCCGCATCACACCTTTGTAATATTGTTGCCACTCGAATTATCAACTTGCGTGTAGCTTTCTTTTTATTGACAGCCTTACTCCATTATCAGCTGGATCCTGGAGGGCTTTCCTTCCCCCTTCCATTTTCTTGCACAATATCCCATATAGATCAAGCTCTCAAAATGTTTTCTGCGCTTTAAATGTCAAACACAATCTTAATTCTTTCCCCATGGAGTGATGGTAGAAAAGGAAGAAAGTCACCCCCGCCCCCCAGAGGGTACTGTTAAAAACATGTAAGTTGATTTTATACTAAAAGAAGATTTTATTTTATTTTTGTCATTTTGTTTTCATTTTTTAAATGTTTATTTGTTTTTGAGAGAGAGCGAGAGAGCACAATTCGGGGCAGGGACAGAGAGGGTGGACAGAGGACCCAAAGGGGGCTCTGTGCTGACAGTAGTAAGCCTGATGTGGGGCCCGAACTCAGGAACTGTGAGATCAAAGTCAAAGTGGGTCGCTCGACTGACTGAGCCACCCAGGCTCACCGAAAAGATTTAAAATGGTTTGCATCTTTTTTATGCTTTTCAGTGTTTCACTTGTTTTATGATTTTGAATGTTAAGGTGGTTCGGGCAGTCGACCTGAAGAGATCAAGGTTTTCCATTGGCAAAAATAACATAGTAAGGTTCAGTTTAACGAAGATATAACACCTGCTGGATCCCGAACTCTAATCACCGGGGGGTGGTGGGCTGGGGGTGGAGGGTGGCCGTGGAACATAAGGAGGCAACTCTGGTCAAAATTTGGCTTCGAGGTATTTTGAGTGGAGTTTTTACGAGTGGAATTTTTACGCTTCTAGTCCACAATTTAGAGTTGCCAGCTGTCGTAGAGTTGGGAGAAATGACGACTTCTTCATCCCTCTGCTTCTTTTTCTTGAATCTGTCGATTGCCACTCAGGCAAAAAGCGACGCCTTGGGGTCAGCTGTCCAGTAAGAGAATCTGTCAGAATCTGTGTTCCGGCAGTGGTAGGAAGAGCTGTGTGTGATGAAGTCAGGAGAGTTTTGTTGTGGATTCTGCTGTCCTTTATGGGGTGCGGATGTTTCTGGTTTCATATGTGTAGTGTTTGTTTAATTCCGAGTAACCTAGATTTTGCAAAATGTGGTGCCGGCTGATCGCAGCAGTGGAAATGAAACAGAGGAAACCGAGACCACAGACTTCTCCTGGGGTTCTCAGGCTTAAAATTAGACTTGCTGGCGAGATTTCTTCTTTGTGAGAATGTACCTTCTGAAAATAGAAGGGATATTTTAAGTCTTTGCAAAAATATGCACCCCATATATAAAGTCTATGAGGTTCCTGCGTAACTGATCTCAAAACGCACTGTCTGCATTCTCCCGTTTAAAAAATTGTGTAATGGATTAAAGTATCACTTTGCATACCATCGATGAATGTTCCCCTACTTACCAGAGTGATACTCTTTCCTTTTTCTGTTCTTTTATGATTGTGAAAAAAAAAATGTCTGCCCTGACATCTCTAGCAATATGAAAGCATATAGAAAGTACATATAGGGGCGCCTGGGTGGCGCCGTCGGTTAAGCGTCCGACTTCAGCCAGGTCACGATCTCGCGGTCCGTGAGTTCGAGCCCCGCGTCAGGCTCTGGGCTGATGGCTCGGAGCCTGGAGCCTGCTTCCGATTCTGTGTCTCCCTCTCTCTCTGCCCCTCCCCCGTTCATGCTCTGTCTCTCTCTGTCCCAAAAATAAATAAAAAATGTTGAAAAAAAAAAAAAATTAGAAAGTACATATATATGCTTTGTAACTTCTTTCCTTTCTCCCCTCTCATTCTAGAGCTCCAGAACCCACCTCTATTTTCAGTTGGGTGGACATCTTCCCCAAATCCTTATTGCGTGTGTTAGTTTCCTAAAAACTAGGGTTAGTCCTTACTGTGTGTATGAGTTTCCTACGGCTGCCATAACAAATACCACAGACGGGGCGGCTTAAACAGCAGAATCTGTTTTCTCATAGTTCTAGAGGCTGGAAGTCCAAGACCAAGATGTTGGCAGAGTTGGTCTCTCCTGAAGCCTCTCTCCTTGCCTCGCAGATGGTTTCCTTCTTGCTGTGTCCTCATATGGTCGTTTCTCTCTCAGGTCTCTCTCCCTCTCTCTTTTTTTGAATGTTTATTTATTTTTGAGAGAGAGAGAGGCAGGGGAGGGACTGGGAGAGATGGAGACACAGAATGCGAAGCAGGCTCCAGGCTCTGAGCTGTCAGCACCAGAGCCCGATGTGGGGCTCGAACTCACGAACCACGAGATCGTGACCTGAGTCGAAGTTTGATGCTCAACTGACCGAACCACCCAGGCGCCCCACAGAGGCCCATTTTTCTTTTTTTTTTTTTTTTTTATTTTTTTTTCTTTTTTTATTTTTGGGACAGAGAGAGACAGAGCATGAACGGGGGAGGGGCAGAGAGAGAGGGAGACACAGAATCGGAAACAGGCTCCAGGCTCCGAGCCATCAGCCCAGAGCCTGACGCGGGGCTCGAACTCACGGACCGCGAGATCGAGATCGTGACCTGGCTGAAGTCGGACGCTTAACCGACTGCGCCACCCAGGCGCCCCCAGAGGCCCATTTTTCTATTGGGTTGTTGGTATTTTTCTTATTCATAATGGTTCTTCATATGTTATGACCATTTATCTTTCATCTGTTATACGCTTTAAAATACTTCTTTCAGATATGACTTGAGTTTTAATTTTGTGTGTGGGTTATTTTGACCTGGAGAGGTTTTGCATTTTTATGTGACCAAATCTATACATGTTTTCCTTTGAAAAGTTTGCATGTTTTTTAGGAATGCCTTCTCTACCAATAGGCAATGGTGCTTTTCCGCTGCTTACATGCGTCTGTATCTCTCATAAAAACATAAGATCAGGAGTTATGTCTGTTCATTTCACTTACTTTTTCCATGCAGCAGTATGGCTCAGAAACTTTAAATGTCAGGCCAAATAAGTCTACCTTATTCTTCTTAGTTTCTTGGAAACTTTAAATGTCAGGGCAAGTCAGTGTACCTTAAATGTTGGTGCACAGTGCTGTATTATACTTTATTTAAGTACTTCGACTGTGATAACCATGCAGTCTTTTCCAAATTGTTTTGCCATTATCACAGTTTCAGAATCGCTAGTCTCGGTGATTAATGTTTAGATTTTAATTTCCTTGATATTCTGTTTTATAGACAACATTACAAGATTCTTAGACATTTAACAGCCCATCTTTTCTTTATCAGTTTGAAATGCAGCTTTCTTATGTTTTACACTATTATACCTCATTCTGCTTCTTGACTCACTTTTATTATTTTCCTATTGCTGTGCCAAGACAACACTCTTTTAATTATTGAATAATTATAAAATGTTTGATTATCTGCTACAGCAAGTTAATCTAGATTATACATATATATATATATATATATATATATATATATATATATAATTTTTTTTTTCCCCAGGAGTGTTTAGGTAGTTCTTGCCATTGGCTTTATTTCCTTAACGAGCTAGAAACAGCTTGTCAAATTATAGAATCTTTTTGAGTCTGATTTAGATTGACAAACTGATTTGGGAAATGTTGACTTTTTTAGCGTATCAAGACTCCTAGGGTATCAATGGTATGTCTCTATTTTTTCTAGTTCTCTTTGCTGTCCTTCAATAAAGGTTTCTTTATAAAGGCTTCACCTGTTTATCTTTAATTACATTCCTAGGTATAGTATTGCTTTGGTGTTAGAAATGGGATTTTTTTCCTATTACATTTTAGAATTGGATATCGCTGTTATGTAGGAAAGTTATTGTTTTTGTTGGATATTTATCTTGCATCCCGTTACATAACCCTGTCCCCAAGAGCTTACAAATTTAATGCAAACAAAAGCCAATCTCTAAATTGGAACATAAGGATAATTAGAGGCACAATCGCCAGAGATAACAATGAACCAAAGGAAAAGGTGGGGATGATTATGGAAGTTCCTCAAAGCTCTTTGAAGTGAGTATTTTGGCTTTAATTCAATAAATGATGGGAATCATTTTGGGGTCAGAGAAAGGCCATTGAGACCTTGGAGTTGTAGAATTTTTTTTTGTCACACTGCATGCAATCTGGAATCAAGGTAGCCTCCTGGGAGGCTATTCTGGTACTATAACCTCATAGAGAAAAGGGCCTTACACCAAGTGGCAAATAAATCAATCACTTTCAAAGAAGACGCAGGGGCGCCTGAGTGGCTCAGTCGGTTGAACGTCTGACTTCCACTCAGGTCATGATCTCACAGTTCGTGGGTTCGAGCCCCGCATCGGGCTCTGTGCTGACAGCTCAGAGCCTGGAGCCTGCTTCGGATTCTGTGTCTCCCTCTCCCTCTGCCCCTACCCCACTTGTGCTCTATCTCTCAAAAATAAATAAACATTAAAAAAAATTTCAAAGAAGACACAAATAGGACTTAAAAAGGTTGCATATGAGAGAAGAGCATAGTATTCAGAATTTTTATTTTAGTAGAATGGAATAGCAACGATGTGATTTTCCACAGTGAGTGGGAAGCTGGTTTAATGAAAGACAAACGACGTTTGGATTAAGACCCATTTAGATAAATTTTGAAATAGAAAAGCACGCTTGATATGAAACCAAATCTGGGTGATCGGTGCACTGAAATAATTCAACAGCATAGCACGCTTCTGTTCTTGGCACAACTCACCATTTCCCAATCTGCTTTTGAGTCGCGATGTAGTTAAGACCTATTCCTTCCCGGGTGCTTCCTGATGTGGTTAAAGGTCTTCTGTTTTTGCTTTTGTTTTGTTCGAAAATTATTAAACTGGTGAGAAATGATTAATTGGAATGAGTTTACAGGGAGTGTGACTTTCTAAAAAGTACAGCTGTGCTCAAGTTGAGCTCTTTGTAAATGGTGTTTTGATGATTGAAAAAGGGTAGAGACATTAGATTTAAAGTTAAAGGTCACATGTATGGGGAATAGGAGGGAAAATGAGCGATGCTTTCAAAAGCCTTTGCAAAGGAATAATTTCTGTTGATGGACAGTACGGATGTTTGAATCATAGAAAGTCACAAATTGCAACTTATGGTATTTATATGTATCATAAATTTGTTTTTTATTTTAATCAATAAACAGTTATTGACTATTCAATATTAAAAGTTTCCTAAAAGTACTCCCGAGAAATCTCAAAAATAAGAGGGGGGGGAATATTTGATTGACAAAAATAAATTTTTGGAATTTCAAAGTTATCTCTTTCATAGGATAGATGTTATGAATAAAATCCAAACAGCAGTTGTAGACGTAAGTGAAAATACTATAGGTGAATTTTAGGCATCCTCTTGTTAAGCTTCTTGTTAAGGGATTATGAGAACATAATCCATTTTATGGTCCATAGCACATTATAAGGGCCAATCAGAAAACTAATAGCATTTCAAGGATACCGAGATTTCCAGTAGGAACTCAACATTTATTTGATGGTTAATGCTAATTACCTATCCATACAAATAGTTGAAAAAAAAAATAGAAATGCTTGATTGAGAGCTGCCATCAAGTGTTTGGACTTTTTTTTTTATGTACAGTTTTACCAGTTTTATTTTATTTTATTTTTATTTTAGAGGTGCGGGGAGAGGGGTAGAGGGAAAGAGAGAGAAAATCTAAAGCCGGCTCCACGCTCAGCATGGAGCCCCACGCCGGGCTCCATCCCAAGACCCTGGGATCATGATCTGAGCTTCAATCGAGAGTCGGATGCTCAACTCACCGAACCACCCAGGAGCCCCCAGTTCCACCAGTTTTAACACATAGAGAGTCGTGTTGCTGCCACCACATTCAATATATAGAACAGTTCTGTCACTAAAAAGTCCCTCATGATGCCCCTTTGTCATCATTTCCTTCCTCGACCACCGACCGTTGGCCACAAAGGATCTGTTCTCTGTCACTGTGGTTTTGTGTTTTTGAGAGTATCAGACAAACAGTATCATACAACATGCAACTTTTGAGACTGGCTTCTTTCACACAGCCTTATGCGTTTGAAACTCATCCAAGTTGAGTCCATCCATAGTTCATTCCTTTTCATTGCTACAGCATCACTTCGTTGTGTTGTCGGACCTCCATTTATTCATCCACTCAGCCACTCAAGGACATTTGGATTGTTTCTGGCTTTTGGCAATTATGAAAGAACAGCTATAAACATTTAGCTAAAGGTATTTAAGTGAGTATAAGTTTTAATTTCTCTAAGGTAAATAAATACCTAGGAATGGGATTACCGGGTCATATGGTAAAAGGTAGGTTTAATCTATTGAGAAAGCGCTACATTATTTTTCAGAGTGGCTGTGAGATTTTGCATCGCCGTCAGTGATGTTGGAGATTTCCAGTTACTTCATATCCTTTTAGCACTTGGTGTTTTAGCCATTTTAATTGGTGCGACTCTCACTGTGGCTTTAATACGCATTTCTCCAATGGTTGGTATTGTTGAACATGTTTTCTGTGTGTTTATTGGCCATCCTTATGCCCCCTTTGATGAAGTGTATGTGTAAGTTTTTGTCTATTTAAAAAAATTTTTTTAGTGTTTATTTATTTATTTTTTATTTTTTAACGTTTATTTATTTTTGAGACAGAGAGAGACAGAGCATGAATGGAGGAGGGTCGGAGAGCGAAGGAGACACAGAATCTGAAACAGGCTCCAGGCTCTGAGCTGTCAGCACAGAGCCCGATGCGGGGCTCGAACTCACGGACCGTGAGATCATGACCTGAGCTGAAGTTGGACGCTTACCGACTGAGCCACCTAGGCGCCCCAGTTTTTGTCTATTTTTAAACTGGATTATTTTCTTAATGTAGAGATATGAATTTTATTTACTTATTTATTTTTTTGGTATAGTCTGAACACAAGTTGTTTGTACAAATGAATATTTTCTCCTAGTCTGTAACTTGCCTTTTCAATCTCTTAACAATGTCTTTCCCAGTTCAAATGTTTTAGAATTTTAATACTATTTAAGTAATCAAGATTTTCATTTTAAAGATTGTGCTTTTGGTACCATGTGTACTCTAAGTCACAAAGATTTGCTCTATTATTTTCTTGTAAAACTTTATAGTTTTATGTTTTTTTATTAAAAATTTTTTTTTTTAATTTTTATTTATTTTTGAGAGAGAGACAGAATGTGAGCAGGAGAGGAACAGAGAGAGGGAGACACAGAATCCGAAGCAGGCTCCAGGCTCTGAGCCATCAGCACAGAGCCCGATGCAGGGCTCAAACTCATGAACCGTGAGATCATGACCTGAACTGAAGTCGGAGGCTTAACCGACTGAGCCCCCCAGGTGCCTCTATGTTTTATATAAAACATAAATGTTAGGTCTGCAATCCACTTTGAGATAATTTTGGTATAAGTTGTAAGGTTTAAGTCAAGTTTTACTTTTTTTTTTTTTTTTTTTTCAGGCATTGGTTCATTTACCTGGGTTGTTGAATTTCTGTGTGTAGAGTTATCAGGACATTCCCTCCTCCTCCTGGTAAGGTCTGTGGAGTCTGTTGTGATATTCCACCCCTTCCCACACCTCCACTCTCTTCCCCCCCTCTTATAACCCCCCTCCAATTTCTCCTCCCCCTTTCATTCTTGATATTGATGGTTGTGTCTTTCCTTTTTTTCTTTGTCAGTCTTGCTTGAGGTTTATCAACTTGAACGATTGTTTCAAAGAATGAGCTTTTGGTTTCCTTGATTTTCTTTATCTTATTTTGGTTTGCTTTCCATTTTATCAGTTTCTGCCCTTTAAAAAAAACATTATTTCCTTCTTTCTATGTCTTTGCTTCCCCCCGCCCCCCTACTATCTTAATGGGGAAACTGAGACTATTGGGTTGAGATTTTTGTTCTTTGCTCTGACTTTCCCTCTAAGCACTGCTTTATATTTGTTCAGTTCAGAAGGTTTTCTAATATCCTTTGAGGTCTTTGACCCATGAATTACTCAGAAGTGTATTGGTTAATTTTCAAGTATTTAGAGACTTTTTTGTTCTTACTGCTATCGATTTGTAATTTAACTCCATTACTGTCAAAAAATATTCTTTGTATAATTTAAATACTTTAAGTTTGTTAGGGCTCGTTTAAAACTTAAGATGTGGTCCATATTGTTGCATGTTTCACGTGCACCTGAAAAGAATGTATTTTTGGTGTAATGTTCTACACATACCAATTACATTCAGGTGATTGATTGTATAGTTCTTTTATATCTCTTCTGTATTCATTTTCTCTCTACCTGTTCCATTGATTACCAAGAGACGAATGTTAAAGTCTACAACTATGCTTGTGAATTGCTCTCTTTCTTTCCGTTTTCTCAATTTTTTTCCATTGTGGTGAAAAACATATATAAAGTTTATCATCTTGGCCATGTTTTGATGTACGATTCAGTGACATTCAGTACGTTGACTTTGTTGTGCAAACATCTCTACTATCCATTTCCAAAACTTTTTCATCATCCCAAATGGAACCCTAAATGTTAGAGACTCCCCATTCCTGCCTCCCCGCAACCCCTTGTAACCTTTATTCTACTGTCTCCATGATTTGCCTATTCCAGGTACCTCATGGAGGGAAGATCACACAATATTTATGGTCTTCTTGGTCTGGGGCTGCCTTGAGCCTAGGCCCGGGCACAGCCGAGGAAAAATGGGAAACTCGTCACTCGTTTGGAGTAGAAGAGTCAGGATGGATGTGCTCATTCTGTCTTGCCTGGAACTAAACCTCTTCCCTTCGACATGATTGTTCTATCACAGCTTGTTGAGAAAACTGCATGGTGGAAAATGTTTGCCAGAAAACACGTATGGGGGCACCCGGGTGGCTCCATCGGTGGAGACACGAACTCTGGATTTTGGCTCAGGTAATGATCTCATGGGATTCGTGAGACGGAGCCCCATGTCAGGCTCTGTGCTGACAAGCAGGGAACCTGTTGGGATTCTCTCTCTCCTTCTCTCTCTGCACCTCCCTCCAGCCTCCGCGTGCACTCGCACCCACATGGGCTCTGTAAGTAAATAAATAAATAAATAAACATTAAAAAAAATCACTTATAGGGGTACCTGCGTGGCTCAGTTGGTTAAGCATCCGACTTCAGCTCAGGTCATGATCTCACGTTCTGTGAGTTCGAGCCCCGTGTCGGGCTCTGTGCTGACAGCTCAGAGCCTGGAGCCTGCTTTGGATCCTGTGTCTCCCTCTCTCTCTGCCCCTCCCTTGCTTGCACTCTGCTCTGTCTCAAAAATAAAATAAAAACATTAAAACATTTTTTTAAAAAATCACTTATAAACTAGAAACTAAATTTATTCTTAAAGTTATTTTTGACTATATAGGTAATGTATTAGTAATTCTCCTTGCAATAGGTAATTAACATAGTTAGGACCAAAAGTTTCCTTTCATCAAACTGTCTTGTCTCAGTTTTTTTTTCCCCCTTTCCTAGAGGGTACTTCATTAAGCTTTTTTCTCCTCTCAGTGGCATGTCTTAGAGGTCTAGCCATGTTTGTCCATATGGAGAAACCCCACTTTTAACTGGTTCATTGTATTTGATCGTTGTGATTTACCTCAGTTTATTAGGCCATTCTCCTATTTAAGTACCTAGATTTTTAAAATAAAGAACATGTTTGCTTAGAAAGAATGTTAACATCTGTGTTTTAAATGATCCCTGCAGCTTCAAGTAGTCTGGTCCTGTGAGTTTTAATGGTGTTTGCTGAGGTTCTTAATTTGATTGCTAAAAGCTCACATTTTTTGTTTCTCAGCATCAAACTGTAGTCTTAACACTATTAAACCAAATGTCAAGTCTCTTTGCTCAAAAGCAATGCACTCAATTGAATGCCGGTGGAAATCAGTCACCTTTAATTGAATTCCAGTAGCTTTCCCAAGAGTATAATTAAAATAATTGGCTCAATCCATAGCCACAAAAACTCAGTCCAGAATAACATAGCTTTCCTTATAATACTCTAATAGGATTTGATTTCTATACAAACTGGATTTTTGCCAGACTCCAAATCCTCATCTAACATCATTATTTATTTATTGGGCCATACATGGTTCTGCTTCTTGGGGTGTTGAGAATTGCATTTTACTCCAGCTACAGTACGATGTTCTCTAGAAATCCATACATGAAGTCTCTATTTACCTTTCCCCTAAGGACAGACCATGTGATTAGCTAAGTTTAAGTCATGTCTCTGCTCCCTGGAGGTACTGGGGAGGGGAGAGAGAAGGTAGATTTTTCTGTTCCTTAATGGGAAATGGGTGCCATGGAGGTCACAATGGGATCAGTCATTTTCCAAAAGAAAATCATTTAGCTGCTCAAAAGTGATGTTAATTACATTAATGCCAGCTGCTAGCCTTTTAAATGAGCATGACCCTTCCCATCTTTTTATTTTTATTTTTTTAGTTTATTTATTTATTTTGAGAGAGAGAGACAGGGAGAGAGAGAGACAGGCAGAGCGAGCATACTGGGGATCTGTATGTGTGTGGAAGTCCTGGACCCAGAAAAACTTGATTTTCTCTCCCTTTTACTCTTTGATTCCCAGTTGATCTGGGAAAGAGCATGTGTGTGGTCAGGGATCATCCCTCACTGTTCCAGTTCAGCATGCAGAGCAGTGTAGGGAAATTATTTGCTACTTGATTTAGCTATGCTTTGCTGCATGGAGTAAGTAGGAGATTATGGAAAGCCTAGAGAAGAAGATATCTAAAAAGAGAGAGAAGGAGAAGAAGTGATGGCTAGATATGTTGGGGATGGAAGTAATAATTAACTACGAATTCAGAATAGAGCTTCAAAGTCTCGTCTACTTAATCGCCACACTAGCTTGTTGGCTATAGACAAAGATAACCATAAAATAGGGGGAAATAATTTCAATATTCACTGCTACCCAAGTAGGCCTGGGAAATAGTCAAGGAATAGTGCTTGTACTTGCGGGAAAGTGTTCAGAGGGTGTGCATTGACATGCGTACATACACGCACAGCAGCGGAACTAACAGGCAAGCAGCAAGGCGGAACCACTCTGAAGAGAAGAATGGTAGGTTTTTGTTCCCAGATCTGAGTCTGGGGAGTAATTACAGCCTTTGGGAGAGAGCCTCAAGACCAGAGGGGTCCTTTAGTCCTTCTTCTTCTTCTTCTTCTTCTTCTTCTTCTTCTTCTTCTGGAACTTTATTTTTTCTTTAATGTTTATCTATTTGTGTGTGTGTGAGAGAGAGAACACACAGGAGGAAGGGCAGAGGGAGAGGGAGACGAAGAATCCAGAGCAGGCTCCAGCCTCTGAGCTGTCAGCACAGAGCCTGACGTGGGGCTCGAACCCACGAACCATGAGATCATGACCTGAGCCAAAGTCAGATGCTTAACTGAGTGAACCACCCAGGCACCCAGAGTCCCTCTGCTTCTTTAGAGGGGCTGAGTTGCTAGTGGCCCAGCTGTCTCCTTTCTACATTCCTGCCCCCCTGGTGGGGAAGTGCTACAGGAGAAAAACACCTTCAACACAACTGGAGCTATGACAAGTTGTCCTTCCATACTTGATGAGTCTTTAATGCTTTCGGTTTCCTTGTTCAGCATTCTCTCTTGTGGCCTCATAGGGGCTATTTTATATTTCCCGCATTCTCTGACATCTCCTTTTTTTGTTACTATTGGGAAAAAACTCTACTTCCTAGTTTATGAAGAAAGACGGCACCATAAGCTTGTACTTTCCACAGCTTCTGTTGCCATCTGTGTATTGATAACTCTGGGTCTCTAACTCCATCCCAAATGCGTCCACCGAACCTGAGTTCTACAGACACTTTGGGTGTTACTGAACGTACTCTCCTTGTCACCCCTTGTGATCAGCACCCTATAAATAGTACTCAAGCCAGGACCCTAGGGAGGGATCATTCTTGATGTCCCCTCCCCTGTCCTTAAAACCATGTCTCCTCCCCTTCACTACCATATCCCATTGGACCAATCACCAGTTCTAGTCGGTCCTGCTTTCTTACTATTTCTCTTCAGCTCTTCTGTCCTCTGGATGACTCTGCCTGAGTCTCTCCCAGTTCCAGGGCATTCTTCCATGCTGCCTCTAGAGTGATTTTTCTAAAGTAGAATTCTATTCCCTTTTTGTTTTTATGTAGATCCTGGCTGTGGCTCCTCCACTGGACTCAGGAAAGTCTCAAGTTCCAGACCTTTGGTGTTCAAGAACCTCATGGTCCAACACTGCTCACCTCACCAGAATCCTCTCTTGCTACCTCCCCCCTTCCCAGACTTCTGCCTTGTCAGAGGATATACATCCAGAGTGCCTATGAATTCTCTGGAATGCTTATTTAAAATACAAAGTCGTAGGCTCCAGATTCTGAGGTAGTAGATAAGCCTCAGGGCTCTGGAAGCTGCATTGCAACAAGCTGGGCAACTCATATGGAGGGGACTTATGGACCCCACCTGAGAAATCCTGCTGATCAGGTTCAACGCTAGGCTATTTCTTAAAGCTTCGTGCTGTTTAGTCGCTAGCATTTCCATGTGCTGCATTCACTACCTGGAGTACCCTTCCCATTTTTCATCTTCTGCCTTCCTTGCTTCCAACCCTGCGTGGTTCTTCATCCTTCCCTTCCAGGATGCAGCTTTCAGATGGTGTCTTCTGAGAAACCCTCACCACCCTTTCAAAGCTAAGCGGGTGAACCCCCCTTCTTTGTACATGCTAAGGAATTTATTACACCATCACTGCCTGGTCACTGGTTTCTCCTATATAAGCGGATGAGCTCCTTACGGGCTTGCCTCTGATTGGTGAAATCTTCCGAACTTGACATTTTCAAAAGAATGACAGCGCTGTACGGAGGCCATTAAATAAGTCCTATCCCCTGGCAGCACAAAATACCACAGAAATGGCATGGCGACCTCCTTCCATCTTTCTGTTCAACATAATACCAAGAGTGAATTTCTTTTAGCCTTAGTTATATAGCACGTTGGCTTTGCTTAGAGAGAAGCATGGAAACACCTCCCAATAAGTTCAGTATTGAGCCCAGAATTAGCTAACTTTCTTTCTGTCTTTCATTCATTTGATTTTTAAGTAATCTCTACACCCAACATGGGACACAAACTCATGGCTCCAAGATCAAGAGTCGCATGGTCTACCAACTGAGCCAGCCAGAGTGCCCTTCAGAATGAACTAACTTTCAACAAAACATTTCAGGGGAGGATAATTAACCTCACTGAAGTGGATGATGAGTGTTTTTGTAAATATATTTTAAAAATTGAAGTCTTATTTTTAATAAGACCCATGGTAGTAAATCTCTATGAAAAGAAGATCTTAAATTGTGTAGGGTATTTGTGTTCGTTTGCAGGTTTCCATTGGAAGAGGGGAACATTTCTGACAACAGCTAGAGCTATTGGCAATAGCAGGAAGAAGATTATTAGTTTTTGAGCTTTCAGGCAAGAAAATTGATGAATTAAAAGGCCTAACGCATCACTGTAAGCAAACCAGATTTAGGTGAACAATTATCATAGAATGGGCCGGACTGTCATCCGTGCTTCTGGGTGTCCAGGGCAGAAATAATTTTCCCTCAAGCTTAATTTTGAATTGTTTAAAAAAATTTTTCCCCCATAAAACAGGAAACAATTGTGTGACTCAATTCCAACATTCTTGTATTTATTCCCACTCCTGCCTGGCGGTGTGTCAGGTTTGTGCAAATCAGCGATGATCTTGGGTCACGTTAACTGAGGTGTTCTAAGGAGTTTGGAAATCAGAGAGTCTTCACTTGGTATTCTCCCCTAGGGTGTGTGAAGCTTATTGCTTTGACCATGCTACTGTTAGGTGGGAGAGAACTTTAAATGTGGCATAGATTGGGTTTTAATGAGAAAAACAAAATCAAAGAAAAGGGAGTGACTGAAGGCACCGTCGGCATTTTATGGGATATGTTCCCTGGTCTCACTTGAGTTCATTTACTGCACCAAATGCACCACATCTCAGACATATTTTGTTCAAATATAATTGTTGAAGTATTTTTTTAAAGTCTTTTTTTTTTTTTTTACTGATTTTGAGAGAGAGAAAGAGAGAACGGGGGAGGGGCAGAGAGAGAGAGAGAGAGAGAGAGAGAGAGAATCCCAAGCAGGCTCTGCACTGTCAGCACATAGCCTGACGCTGTGGCCTGACACGGGGCTCGAACACACAAACCATGAGATCATGACCTGAGCCAAAATCAAGAGTCGGATGCTTAGCCGACTGAGCCACCCAGGTGCCCTGTGAAGTGTGTTGTAACTGATGGCCCCATCCTGGGGACTTCTTCCAAAGCATTCTGTTTTGATTTCCCCAATATAATCGTCGAGACTTAACATCCTTCTCTATAGTCTTTGTAGAGACACTATATTTTTGTGGGGATCTTTTTTTTGTCAGATAAATACACAGGAAGTGTTTACCATTATATCTGATAGCTGTACCATGCCATTAGAAAAATATATGCACAGTACATGCTGATGACTAATCAGTACCCATACAAGCCCCAGAGCAAGGCTGACAAGTAACTTCGTAAGTCGGACGTCTCTCAGCTGTCCTTTAGACACTGTGTTTCCACCTTTAGTCATCCCATTCCTTCCTTGTGTCCAAGAGACCAGAGTTCCAATGCCAAAGTCAGTGGTCCTGAGCCTGGAACCTGAAATTAAGTTTGCCTCTTGGTGGAGATCAAGGCAAAAGAGTGGGAAAAGGAAGGGTTTTACTTGCAACCAGTAAGGGGAAACCAGGATATTTCTCACAGCAGTGCCCGCCCCTTCCTCAACAACAACGTTGGGGAGGTTTTAAGCTGAGGGGGCATGCACATTCATGGACGGTCTTGGCAAAGGAGAGCTCCGTGTAGTATTGGGGCCAGAGTCATCCTGGGTGGACAGAATCCGGGTCCTGGTTGATTGAAGTCATGGGGGCCAGCAAGGGTCTGCATCAAGGGTTCTCTGGATCCAGTTAGTCCAGGGTTTGATTTCTCAGAGGGGCTTCAATCCTGCAAAAGTGACTTAAGACTGTGCCCTAGGTCATTACTTTTGAAATAGCACTGGGAGTGTTACCATTGCTTTATTGTCTCTGATAGCGTTAGGCTATTTTTAGGCCTGGTAGAGGCTGTTAGATTTTGCATTCTGTTTATTTCCTAAAATATTGAACTATCGTGGTCTATTTTTCTGCAATTTGAACATATCCCAGGCAGTTCTGCAAGAAATTGGCTTGGGCAAGTAATGCCGGTCAGGCATGGGTCACAAAATGGCTGGGGGGGGGGGGGGGGGCGCCTAAAATGATATTCCTTATGTTAAGAAAGCTATGTCTCATCTTTCTTTTTCCGGGGGACCCCTAACTTATCTGTCTATAAGCCCATCACCATGGTAACCCTTCTGGGGCTGCTCTTTCCCTCAGCACCCAGTTGCTTCAACATACCCTCTCTCTCCCTTTGGCTTCCCATTTCTTCAACAAGAAGGTACAGGAAAAGGTGTTTGAATTTGTGGCCTACATGATGCTGCTTCCTACTTCTGTAGCTGTTGGCCTCATGGATCCAAGGACAGAGATTTGTTGATCGTTCAGGGGGAGGAGTCTACTCTATTTCCTCATGTTTTTAAAAAGAGGGCTAGGAGTACCAGGCACGCGAACATTCAGCTGCCATGGTAAAACATCTAACTTTGTTCATGCAGAGATAGTTCCATAAATGAAAGATGATTAAAGTTCTCAGAAAAAGTGCATCAACTCTCTCCAACCTTCAAATTAGCTTATCTACATTTTGGCACAGATATCTTGATCTAGGGATCAGAAAGAACCCTGGATGTAGTTACCTAGCAACAAGCTTTAAATGATAATGAGGTTAAGTAAGTTTGCCCAGGATCCAAACTGAATGAGGAACAGACACCTGGCCAAGGTACAGCAAAATCCATTAACTTGAAAAGTCCCAGGAGTCAAGGTTGCCTTCTTAGGTATAAACAAATATAATACTTCAAAGAAGGTAAATTGTGTTGATGTTTTGAGCTTTTATTGCATTTGAAATTGTCCCTGTGATTGTTTTCCTTTTTCTCATTTTGTTTCTCTTTTTGTTTCTCTCTTTGTTTCTCTTTTTTCTCATTCTGCCTGTCCTCGCCCCGTCCTTCCTCTTCAAACACATCCAGCCCCCCACTGAGTCTTGCCAGCCGTCCCTCCTCACACCTGTGACGTCAGGTGCCCTTCCATACTTGTTCTCACCCCCTCCAGTTTACGTTGCTATGGCGTCCCCTTGACGACACTCTTCTCTGTATCTTCCGAAACCAGTCCACAGAGACAAAGTGCAAACTTTTATAATTAATTTGGCTTAGACTTTTCTGTTCCTCTTTCTAGTCCTCCATGGCACTGGAATTTGTTGCGGAGCATAATGCTTAGATTATTAAAGTTAATAGTTAAGACAATTGTGCAACCAGGGGCTCAAATGGGACTGAGTGGGAAGGATCCATTTCCGTTCATAATCATGTGTGTTCCCCCTGTGACCTGAACAGGTGTTTCCTGGGAATTGTTGAGAAAGGATGCTCCCTTCTCCTCACCCACCTCTCTTCTGAGTTGAGTGCCCACGTGTGTCCGGACAGACGTGCACAAATGGCTTGCAGCCTGCCTTTTTCTCTGGGTCATTCTCAGCACCAGAACGGGCAACTGTGCCTTGTGAGAGACTATGAGGGAACACGGCCGCTGATCCTTTCTCAAGATGCAAAATTGGGAGTCCGTGTTATCTGCTCATTTTCTTTGCTCTGCTAATGGAGGGATCTAACCCTGGTGATAACATAGATGGACCTGAAGGGCATTATACTAAGTGAAACAAATCAGAGAAAGACAACTACTGTATGATCTCACTCATAGGTGGAATCTACAACAAAACAAAACAAAACAAAACAAAACAGCCAGCAAACTCATAGAAAAAGAGTTTAGGTTTGTGGCTACCAGAGGCAGGGTGTTGAGGAAGAGGGAATTGGCAGAAGGTGGTCAAAAGGCACAAACTTCCAGTCATAAGATAAATAAGTACTACGGATGTCATGGACAATATGATGCGTTATGGCTAATGCTGGTCTATCATATATAGGAAAGTTGTTAAGAGGGCAGATCCTAAGAGTTCTCATCACAAGGAGGATTTTCCTTTTTCTTTCCTTTTTATCGTATCTACACAAGATGATGGTCGCTAACTAAACCTATTGTGGTCATTTCACATTGTATGTGTATCAAATCATCACGTTGTGCACCTTAAACCTTATACAGTAATATATGTCAATTATTTCTCAATAAAACTGGGAAAAAAGAAAAAGATATTAGAAAATAAGTTTGTTTTTTTATGCTTTTACTTTCAAGTAATTTCAAATGTGCAGGGAAGTTGAAAGAAGAATACAAAGGATTTCTGTATATCCTTTACATACTGTCTCTCTCACTCTCTACACACCTACACACACACACACACACACACACATTTCATATTTTTCTGAATCATTTGAGAGTAAATTGCAGACATGATACTCCATTACCCCGAAAACGAAGGCACTGTCCTCCGTAACCAGAATATATCCATCAAAAGCAGGAAATCAACACTTATATGATCCTACCATCCAATGCACAGACCTCATTCAAATAGTGAGTTGACCCAATCACCTTTTCTATTCAGGAACGGGATTCAGCCTAGGATCTCATGTTTCATTTAGCTACTACCTGATTTTATTCTCCTTCATTCTAGAACAGTTCCTCACATTTTCCTTGTGTGTGTGTGTGTGTGTGTGTGTGTGTGTGAGAGACCTTGACATTTTTGAAGGCCAGGTGTTGCTTTCATTTCAATTTAGTCTGATGATTTCTTATGATTACATTCAAGTGATGCATTTGGGGCAAAGACACCACCAGAAAGGTATTTTTAAGGGTCAGGCTTCCCCAGTCCATCATGCTTTATGTGTGACCCCCAGATGCTCCTCAGATGCGAGCAGTGATTTTGTGGGTCATTCCACAGCTGTTCCATCACGGTTTTCTTTTTCCTTTGCCTCTGCCCCAAAGCAGAGGGGAGGTGGGGAAGGAGGGAGGAGTATGAGGGGCGGAGAAACTGGGCGGTCGGGTTAGGGAGCGGTGAGGTCAGGGACAGGGTTACAAGCGAGGCCAAATTGGATTTGGGGCTGGTTGGAAACACAAGTGACACGGGAGGGAAGTGAAAGCAGCCTCACCCTGGAAGGTCCTGGGTTAGGGTTGGGGTCAAGCTCATTACCGTGATGTACTGCTCCGTGGTATGGATACGTTCTTACTAACTTTGGACAGGTCAAAAGTTAACCCACCCTCCCGGCCTGGCTCATATGCACATTCAACTTTGAGAAGCACTGTCCTGGAGAACGTCAAATCTGCCCTATAATCTTCATTAATTCATTCCAAAACATCCCAGCACTCACATCATGTGTTGGGCAATGTGGGAGACGGGTAGAAGGAGATTGTTTTGTCACTCTTTTTCTAGTCTTGGACTGAATGCGTTTGCCTTTTAAATGCATTTTATACTTCTCTTTTAAACTCTAAAACAAACGTCCCTTCACCTCAAGTATTCTAATTCAGTCTTTCTAGTGTGGTACCAGCGTCTTTATTTTTTAAAGGCTCCCCTGGTGATCCTAATATGCACCTGAAGTTAGGTCAGTACCACTTTTTTCACAGGCGGAGGAATGATAGGAATTAAATGCATCAATGTGCAGCAATCTTTGGAAGAAAAAACTTCCAATACTCCTGCCTCCTAATTCTTGAACTTCAGGATTCAGGATTTTCCTCTCTAGTTTGTTCCCAGGCTTATACAGGTTCACGACTAAGAAACACAACCTCACCAAATCCCGATTTCACACGGTTCACTTTCTGACCTTCACCTCCTCTCTTCCGCTCGCTGTCTACGGCATCTGGGCTCCAGGAGCCCTGCGACCCCACTAGAATTTATAATCTATCCATCCCGCCATATTTTCACTTCCTGCCTTATCAAGATTACATTTAGTGGCCCAACACCATAATAGCTTCTTCCTTCCCTATACCCCTGACTCCCTTGCCCCTCCCTCCTCCTCCTCCTCCTCCTCCTTCTTCTTCTAATGTTTATTTATTTTGAGAGGGTAGGGAGGGGTAGATAGGGAGAGAGAGAGAATCCCAAGCAGGCTCCACACTGTCAGCACAGAGCCCAGCGAGGGGCTGGATCTCATCAGCGGAGAGATCATGACTCAACTGACAGAGTCGGGGGGGGGGGGGGGCCGCCCCTCACTTATCTCTTACCCCCCCTCACTTATCTCTTACCACACCCTCGGCAAACCCCAAACCCGGCGGAATGTGACTTTCTCTCTGTTCACACCCGAACCCATGCGGTAGAATGTGGATGTAACACAAACACAACAAATACAAAGTCCCAGATCGTGTTGACCTGCTGATTGATCTCGCTTTGAGTCCAATGGACCGTCGGTGCTGCCCAACAGTCCTACCCCATTCCCCTAGTCTGGTAACCTGCCACATGATTTTTTGTATTTTAGCCTTCCCCCCGCCAGACCTCCCGTTCCCACTCTCAGCAATGGTTCTGTCCTATCTCTGGGAAAAAGAGTAAGAAGTCCACCAAGCTCCTACCACCACCTTACCGCTGCCTGCTGAATTTGCACAGGCTCGCCTGGCCTCTCTAGCTGTTCTGTGGGCGAAGAGCCCCGTCCTTAACCAACACCATCCCTGCCCTTGCACTCCAGATCCCACTCTTCCGTCTACGCAGGTCCCCGAGTGGCCAGCCCTCCCGCTCTCCTAGAACACCAGTCTTCGCCTCCTCATTTCCATCAACTTCCAGGCATGATTCGCGTCCCATTAAAAAAAAAAAAAAAAAAAAAAAATCTCTTGTACCAGCCTCTCAGGCTGTTACCCTTTCTTTGTTCCATTTTGCTCTCTCTTATTTATTTTTTGAGAGGGAGAGAGAGAGAGACTACGAGCAGAGGAGGGGCACAGAGAGAATCCCAAGCAGGCTCTACGCTGTGCACCGTGAGGTCATGACCTGAGCTGAAGTCAAGAGTTGGAGGCTCAAACAACTGAGCCACCCAGGCGCCACCCCCCACCCCCCCCGCCGTCCCCCCACTTTGCTCTCTTCATAAGGGGCTGTCTATATGCAATGTCTCTCATTTTTTTTTCAGGCCATTATTTCTTGAACTCACTTTAAATTGCAATTTTTATGATAAAAAAAAAAGATCTCCATGATGCTAAGGGCAACGAATATTCAAGTCTCATTTTACTTCATTGGGCAGCAGAATTTCAAGAATCAGCCCACTTTACTGGAATATTTCATTTCCGTTTTCATTTCCTGGACGTCCCTCTGTGGTTCTGCTCTCGCCCCTTCTCTGTCTCCCTTGCTTGCTCTTTCTGTTTCCTCTACTCCTTATATTAAAATGCCCCACGGTTCTGTCTTCCGTCCTCTTTTCTCCTCCCTCTGCACCTGCCATCCCGGCGCTCTCAACCGATCCCCTAAGTTTAAAAGCTCCGCTAGGCCTTCTGGGGGAGGCCCTGTTGTCTCTGACGTCACCTTCCGCTGCCGTGGTTCCTTCCGGCTGCCACCATCAGCCACCCCGCTCCTGCGCCCCCACAGGCAAGCTCCCTGCAAAGCCGCCCTGCTTGCCATTCTTCCCCTTGGAATCTTCTTTCCCAGATTTCCACGTGACTTGTTCCCTGAGCCCCTCCCAGTTGCTATTTACATGTAGGGCCTTCCTGGATCTCTGTCCTTCCATCTGTCCGTGCCCTTTCCGGCCCTGGGCGCTATACCTCTTCACTGGCTGATTTACCTTTGTGCTCACACTGCGCTCTATAATTCACTTATTTACTTTTTGGGTTGTCCTCTGTACCAATTGAAGTCCTCACAAAGACAAGATGTGTTTTGGGTTTTTTTGCCCGATACTATAAATATTTGTAAAATGAATAAATCCTAGAATAGATCTCTAGATACAACAGCTATCGCTCCTTACATGCTGGAAATTTAAACCAGAATTTAATTTTCCAACATATCCTTCCCCACTCTGTCCCCTCCCTACGCCGTCTTCCTAGCTCCCCGCTGTATTCCGTTTTCTTACCTTATACAGATAGCAGCATTGACTCAGATTAGGCAGCTTCTCTAACGTCTCTCAGCTAATACAGGCAGAGCTGGCATGGGTTCCCTGTTTAACCAGAGAATCGGTCACTCTGTATTTTCAGACGTTCCCAAACACTCTCTGGAGGGTGATCCAAATATAGCAGAGTCTGATGAGAAACGATCCTACCTTTTTTTTTTTTTTTTTTTTTAATGTTTATTTATTTTTTGCCAGAGACTGTGTGAGTTGGGGAGGGGCAGAGAGGGGCTAGAGGATCTGAAGCAGACAGCCTCTGCTCCGGCTCACGAACCCTGAGATCATGACCTGAGCCAGAGTCGGACGCTTACCCAGCTGAGCCAGCCAGGCACTCCTGATGATCAACTGTTCTGTCGTTAGATGGTGACCTGGTGAATGACATCTGATGTTCATTGTCTACAATCACGTGCTGAGGGTGGCCAGTGAGAAGCTCTGTCACCTGGATAGGGACTTCAGCAGGCAGCTGCCCAGGACACCTGTGCGAACATGGACGAGGGGGCCGCTATTGGGAAAGCCTTCTTCCAGGTACCTAAGAGGGGGGTGTGTGGTACAAGGTGTGATGAGTCAGGGTGGGAGGAAGGAAACTTGGCCGAGACTCCCGGTGGGTACGTCCACAGAGATTTGGCCGTGAATGCACAGAGGTATTTCTGTTCATTTATAGCCACAGCCCCCCTTTAGTGACATCCAAACTATTTATAGGATGTGCTGTCTCCAGCAATCGGGTGATTCATGCAGATTAGTCTTTATTATGCTTTTGGAATACCTGGTGTAAATTATTTTATCACCTTCAAAAGCTAATCCATCAGCATTATTATCAGAAGAAAGTCTACATCACGTTTCTTGATAAAAGAAAACGATATTAGGTCCTTTAAAGGTCATTTCAACTGTTGTAAGCCACTGAAAGGTTGTACAAATAATTTTACGTTTTTTGTCACCAACTTGTGAAAGTTTCCCCTTGATGATGACTACCAAGGGAAGACAGTATTGTTAGAAGCTCTTGTGAGAGCTCTTATGCATGTGGTTATTTCAAGTTAAAATCTGTTAGTAAAATCAAGTTCAAATATTGAATTAAGAACTAGAACACCTTGTATTAGAAAGTTTTATTTTTTCCTATCATTATATCATATCATTGTATATGATGTATATGTATTGATTATGTATATTGATGGTATATGTATTGATCATTGTATATGATGTATATGTATTGATTATGTATATTGATGGTATATGTATTGATCATTGTATATGATGTATATGTATTGATTATGTATATTGATGGTATATGTATTGATCATTGTATATGATGTATATGTATTGATTATATTGATGGTATATGTATTGATCATTGTATATGATGTATATGTATTGATTATGTATATTGATGGTATATGTATTGATCATTGTATATGATGTATATGTATTGATTATGTATATTGATGGTATATGTATTGATCATTGTATATGATGTATATGTATTGATTATGTATATTGATGGTATATGTATTGATCATTGTATATCATGTATATGTATTGATATGATATATATGATGTATATGATATATAACTATATATATAGTTGACACACAGTATTACATTAGCTTCAGGTGTAGAACACAGTGATTCAATAGCTCAACATGTTATGCTCCGCTCACCACAAGTGTGGCCACCATCTGTCACCATACAACCCTATTACCATACCCTTGACTGTGTTCCCTCTGCTGTACCTTTCATTCTCATGACTTACTCATTCCATAACTGGAAGCCTGTATCCACCATTCCCATTTGGCCCAGCCCCCTCCTTCCCTCCCCTCTGGCAACTATCAGTTTGCTCTCTGTATTTATGGGTTTGTCTTTGTCCATTTGTTTTGGGTTTTTTTTTTTGGATTCCACACGTAAGTGAAATCATATATTTGTATTTCTCTGTTTGACTTATTTCACTTAGTGTGATATCTGGTAGGTCCCTCTTTGTTGCCACAAATGGCAAGATCTTTTTAAAGGCTGAATAACATTCCATTATATATATATATATATATATATATATATATATATATATATATCTCACATCTTTTTTATCCACTCATCTATCAATGAATACCTGGGGTGCTTCCATATCTTGGCCACAATAAACCTGGGGTGTGTATATATTTTTGCATTAGTAACTACCCAGTAGTGGAGTTACTGAACGTAGTAATTCTATTTTGAAGATTTTGAAGAACCTAAAAATAGGATTTACCATATGGTCCAGTAACTCCATTCCTGGGTACTGACACTAATTCAAAAGCATATCCATACCCCTGTTTATTGCAGACTTTTTTTTTTTTAAACAGAGTTTCATGTTTATCATCGAATTTGCCCAGAAAGCTGAACAAAGGACATTGTTTTCTGCGTGTGCCGTGATTTGAACAACGTCGAGCGAGCACAGAGCCGCAACCTCGCTCAGGGAGAGGTCCGAATCTCAGTGGGTGTCAAGACGAAGGAGCTGTGATCGTCAGCGAGGTGCCCCAGTAGTGTCAGAGGCCAGTGTTACTCAGAAATTTGAGAATTGGCGGTGTAACTTCTCAGTGGGACCCTAGGGCTGACTGAAATATACAACAGTGATATTAAAATGTTACTAAAGGTCTCCGATTCTGTCTTCGATTCATTGATATTAATGGTTCATTTTGAGCAACACATGGCAATTGCCAGTGTGCTTTTCCTTCCCTTTAATTGTGTAAAAGACATTAACACATAGTTGTCTTTAATCTAATTAGGGATTATTGATCTCAGTGCAGGTATGAGTGCCTTCGTTAGTCCCAGTCAACTTCAGTCCTACACTCATGTATTTCTGCACTGTAGTTTCTGGTTGATTTGCTTCTTCCGTCACCAAGTGATTTTTAATTGCTTTCCTGTTGGCAGGTCCCATTAGTTTCCCTCGTTCTGAGGTGGGTTTCTCCTTTGTTTGAAAGCCCGTACTGTATCTCATTTAATAAACCACAGCAAATTTTTTTAACTGTATGATTTCATCAGACGACGCTTCTTACCTACTTCGGCATATTCTCTTTCTGGTTGTTCTTGTGCCAGACGATTTGAAGCTGGTTCTGGAATGTTAACTGTGGGCAGCATGGCTAACTCAGGTTTGCCTCTTTTAAAGTCTCTTTGTCAGAAGCCTAGGTAAAAAGAGCTCTTTTGCATCACTAAATTAGGAAAAGACCATATTAAATAATAATACCCGTGGTTGTCAAAATGGACTTGAATCCACTCTTGTGCTTCCTTGGTGACTTTATAAAATCACATAAACCTTTGGAAATTAATTTGGTTATATTAAGCACGGAGAAGGCACTATTAACTTACATCGTTTCAGGAATTCTGCAGAAATCATCTAATACAGGGTAAATGATATCAGGATGTTTATGCAACAGGGGAAAGAGTGAAATTGATGGAAACAAATGTTCAAAATGGAACAATAATTAAATTAACGATATTATTTTTGTTCTAAGGAGCATTTTGTGACAAGGAAATATCTGACAACATGAAAAAATGTACTTCACATACTACTAATTGAAACTCACAACTAAATACACTGTAATTACAGCTATGGGCAAACACTCATTTCAAAAAATCTTGCAAGGAAATGAACAAGAATGGTATTGGGTGAGTTAGGTAATGATGACGGGATCACAGGATATCAATTTTCATTCTGTAATTTTCAAATTTCTATATAATACAATTATACTTACTTAAATCTTAAAATAAGTAACGTTCAAGAATAGGGCCATGCAATTTGAATTTGAAAAATCCTGACATATCATCCAACTGACCGACATGGCCCTAATAGAGGGTATGAGAGCTTTGATTCATCACAGGCTCTGCACACATGCGAGCTGTCTTTCAAAACATCACCATTTGTTAATGTAAGAAGCAAACGTGGTTTGTTTCTATTGTAACTTTTATCCTTTAAGAAAAAAATTTATCTATGGAGTGCCTGGGTGGCTCAGTGGGTTGGGCGTCTGACTTTGGCTCAGGTCATCATCTCACAGTTCGTGGGTTTGGGTCCCACCTCAGGCTCTGTGTTATATCAGCTCAGAGCCTGGAGCCTGTTTCGGATTCTGTGTCTCCCTCTCTCTGTGCCCCTCCCCTGCTAATGCTATCTCTCTCTCTCTCTGTTTCTCAAAAATAAATGTGGGAAAAAAAAGTTTATTTATTTTGAGAGAGAGAGAGAGAGAGAGAGAGAGAGAGAGAGAGAATCCCAAGCAGGGTCCTGCCCGTCAGCATAAAGCCCCACATGGGCCTTCATCCCGTGAACCGTGGGTCATGACCTGAGCTGAAATCGAGTTGGACTCTTAACTGAGCCACCCGGGTGCTCCAATTTTCATCCTTTCATAGTAACATTGAACACATCTATATGTTTATTTTTTGGTGAACTCTCTGCTAAGAGCTACTTAGATCTTTGCCAATTTTTCTTTTCTTTTTTTAAAAATGTATTTATTTCGAGGGAGAGAGAGAGAGAAGGCACAAGCAGGAGAGGGGCAGAGAGAATTGGAGAGAGAGAATCCCAAGCAGGCTCTGCACTGCCAACACAGAGCCCAACGCGGGGCTCGATCCCACAAATCGTGAAATCATGACCTGAGCCGCAATCAAGAGTCAGATGCTTAACTGAGCCGCTCAAGCTCTCCTCTTTGCCTACTTTTTCCATTTTAGTATTTTTTGGTGATTGATTTATAGAAGACCCATGTAGATTAAGGAATTTTGGAATGATTGTGGAATCGTTGTGTTCTTCTTCTTATTTTGTTTATTTATTTTTGAGAGAGAGAGACTCAGAGCAGGAGTGGGGTGGGTCAGAGAGAGAGGGAGACACAGAATCCAGAGCAGGCTCCAGGCTCTGAGCTGTCAGCAGAGAGCCCAACGCAGGACTTGAACTCATGAGCCCTGATATCATGACCTGACCCAAAGGTTGGGTCAACCGGCTGAACCCCCGGGCGCCCCCATTCTGTTATTTCTTGTTGCCAATTTTCCCCTTTTAATTTATTGAATAATGGTTTTAGGTACAAAGATGTTTAAAATATTTTTTGTTATTTAAATCAATAATGTGGATTCTATTTTCTGTACACAACTATTTCCTACTTTTTTCATTTTGGGGCACAGAAACCACTTAAGAGTGTTTTTTCTACACACACATACAATTTCACATATATGAAGAAATGCAACGTTGCCAACATCCCAGAAGCCTCCTCTGTCTCTTTTTCACTTTGTGGTCAAAAGATCCCTCTTCCCTCCAGCGGTAACTGCCCGTGGGAGGCAGCCTCCCTCCGTGTTCTTCCCTTCAGCGTGGGCTGGACTTGTTGAATTGCCACAAACCAGTAGAATCCAGGAGAGACAATGAGGTGGCAATTTTGAGATTAAGTTCCATTGTGGTTTCTGTTTCTTCTTTCTCCTCCTCTGCTCCTCCCTGTCCCTCTCTTAGCCCTTGCGCTGGGGAAAATCAGCTGCCTTGTCGTAAGCCCTGTGGAGAGGTCCATGGGGCCAGGAACTGGCATCTCCTGTGAACAGCCATTGAGCATCTGAGGCTGCCAACGGCCACATGAGTGAACTTGGAAGAAGATCCTGACCCGGTCCAGCCTTGAGATGACAGCAGCCCCTGTAACATCTTGCTTGAGCCTGCGAGAGGCACACAGCTAGGACGCACAGGGATTCCTGACCTGTAGCGACTACGGGATAAAAAATGTTTACTGGGGGCACCTGGGTGGTTCAGTCGGTTAAGTGTCTGACTTCAGCTCAGGTCATGATCTCACTGTTTGTTACTTGAGCCCTGCATTGGACTCTCTGCTCTCAGTGCAGAATCTGCATCAGATTCTCTGTCTCCCTTTCTCTCTGCCCTTCCCCTGCTTCCTCTCGCTCTCTCTCTCTCTCTCAAAAACAAATAAAGATTTAAATAAATAAATAAATAAATAAATAAATAAATATTTACTGTTTTAAGCCACTACGTTTGGAGATAATTTGTTATGCAGCAATAGCTAACCAATACACTATTCATTTTTATGGTAATAATTTACATGGTAAATGGACCGTGTAAATTTGGCTTCCCTAAAATTGCAAATTGATGTATAGGTATATCCTACCATTATTTATGCCTAGCTTCTGCCACATAACGATTGTAGGATTCATCAGTTTTGTGGCATGTAGCTGTCGTTTGTTTATTTTTATGGCTGTGTGGTATTCAATTTTAAAATATATATCAATTTATTCACTAACTGTCAATGGACATTCGATTTGTATTTTTGGCTATTATGAGGTATGGTGCTGTCACCATTCTTCTACATGCACAGTGGTGCAATACCCATTTATTACCCAGCAGCGGAATTCGCGGTGTGATAAAATATCGATGTCTTCGGATGTTCAAACTATTTTCTGAAGTATTGTACTAATTTATTCTCCCACAAGCAGGTTATTAGAGTTCTTTCATTCCACTCTCTTGTCAAGTCTCATAAGACTTGAAATATTCCTTCAATCTGGTGGGTGTATGACACTATCTCATTGTGGTTTCAGTTTTCATTTATTTTTTATAATGCAATGAGGAAGTTTTTGTGTATTTATTCGCCATTAGGATGTCCAATTTGTCAAGTATCTGAGTTTATTTTTAAATGGTGTCAGTTGTCTTTTTCTTTCTGATTAATACAATTTAAAAATACATTCTGTAGAAGAGGTAGTTTTTTGTGGTTACGTGTTACAGATATCTTCTCTCATTTTGGTGTTCTTTCTTACTCTTACAGCATATTTATTTGAACAAAATTTTGTCTTGTTTAAGAAATCCTTCCCTGCCAGGAGATCATGAAAATATTCTCCTCATATTTTTTTCTAGTTTGCTTTTCACTTTGGGTATTTAAGTGGACTTAAATCCTTAAGTCCTTTTTAAGTGGACTTTTTGCTGTAGGTATAAGGTGGGAGTCAAATCTATTTTTTCCTACACGGATACTTAACTGTTTCAGCACCATTTATTAAAAAGCCCACTACTGGGCGCCTGGGTGACTCAGCCGGGTAAGCGGCCGACTTTGGCTCAGGTCACGATCTCGCGGTCCGTGAGTTCAAGCCCCGCGTCGGGCTCTGTGCTGACAGCTCAGAGCCTGGAGCCTGTTTCAGGTTCTGTGTCTCCCTCTCTCTGACCCTCCCCTGTTCATGCTCTGTCTCTCCCTGTCTCAAAAATAAGTAAAACGTTAAAAAAAAATTTTTAAAGCCCACCTTTTTTTTCCCTTTGCTGCTGGACCTGTCTCTAGGTACTAATTCTGTCAGTATGACTAATAAATACAGTCATACTACACTGTTTCACTCTACTATAGCTTCATTATGACATTTGATATCTAAAAGGACAAGTTTTTCCACTTGTTCTGTCTTGAAAGTATCTTTGTTTTTCCCTTTGCGTTTCTATATACATTTCTTTCTTTCTTTCTTTCTTTCTTTCTTTTTCTTTCTTTCTTTTGAGAGAGAGAGACAGTGTGTGCACTTGTGTGCAAATATGCAAGGGAAGGGCAGGGGGAGAAGGAGAGAGAATCCCAGGCAGGGCCCTGGTTGCC
Source organism: Neofelis nebulosa (assembly GCF_028018385.1). Taxonomy (NCBI): domain Eukaryota; kingdom Metazoa; phylum Chordata; class Mammalia; order Carnivora; family Felidae; genus Neofelis; species Neofelis nebulosa. The sequence goes on from NC_080795.1 coordinate 5,531,533, forward strand.
AGCACAGAGCTGGATGCGAGGCTCAGTCTCCCCAACTGTGAAATCATGGCCTGAGCCAAAATCAAGACTCTGAGGCTTAACCAACTGAGCCACCCAGGTGCCCCTCTACATACATTTTAGAATCAGCTCATGTAGTTGTGCACACACACACACACACACACACACTTATACCCCAAGACTTGGGGTTTTCTTTGAGATTGTATAAATTAACTCAGAATTCACATCTTTACATTTCTGCCTATTCCTTTTTCCCCCCAAATTTTTATTTAAATTCCAGTAGTTCACATACAGTGTAATATGAGTTTCAAGTATAGATTTTAGTGATTCATACGTGTATCCAACACCCAGTGCTCATCACAAGTGACCTCCTTAATACCCTCACCTGTTTAACCCATCACCCCACCCACCTCCCCTCCAGTAATTCTCAGTTTGTTCTCTATAGTTAAGAGTCTGTTCCTGATTTGCTCTCTTTCCCCCCCACCCCGTGTTCATCTCTGTTTCTTAAGTTACACATATGAGTGAAATCTATGGTATTTGTCTTTCTCTGACTGAGTTATTTCACTTAGCATAATACTCTCTAGCTTCAACTGTGTCATTGCAAATAGGGAAATTCTGCTCTTTTTATGGCTTACGTAATATTCCATTGTATATTTATATACACCACATCTCTCGTATCCATTCATCAGTCGATGGACATTTTGGGCTGTTTCTGTAATTTGAACATTGTTGATAATGGTGCTATAAATGTTCAGGTGCATGTATCCCTTTGAATCAGTATTTTTGTGTCCTTTGGATAAGTACCTAGTAGTTCAATTGCTAGATCTTAGAGTAGTTCTATTTTTAACTTTTTGAGGGATCTCCATACTGTTTTCCACCAACAGTGTAAGAGTGTTCCCCTTTCTCCGCATCCTCGCCAACACCTATTAATTTCCTGTGTTGTTGATTTTAGCCAATCTGACAGGTGTGAGGAGATATCTCATCATCGTTTTGATTTTTATTTCTCTGATGATGAGTGATGTTGGGCATCTTTTGATGTATCTGTTAGCCATCTAGATGCCTTCTTCTGCCCATTTCTTTTTTTTTTTTTAATGTTTTTTTATTTATTTTTGGGACAGAGAGAGACAGAGCATGAACGGGGGAGGGGCAGAGAGAGAGGGAGACACAGAATCGGAAACAGGCTCCAGGCTCCGAGCCATCAGCCCAGAGCCTGACGCGGGGCTCGAACTCACGGACCGCGAGATCGTGACCTGGCTGAAGTCGGACGCTTGACCGACTGCGCCACCCAGGCGCCCCTGCCCATTTCTTTTTAACTGGGTATGTTTTTTGGGTGTTGAGTTTGGTAAGTTCTTTATAGATTTTGGCTACTAGCCCTTTATCTGATATGCCGTTTGCAAATATCTTCTTCCATTCTGCTGGTTGCCTTTTAGTTTTCTTGATTGTTGCCTTTGCTGCACAGAAGTTTTTATCTGGACGAAGTCCCAATAGTTTATTTTTGCTTTTATTTCTTTTGCCTCAAGGAGACGTAGCTAGTCAGAAGCTGCTCTGGCTGAAGTCAGAGAGGTTGCTGTCTGTGTTCCACTCTAAGATCTCGATTGTTTCTTGCCTCACATTTTGGTCTTTCATCCATTTTGAATGTATTTTTGTGTCTGGTGTAAGAAAGTGGTCCAGTTTCATTCTTTTGCATGTAGCTGTCCAGTTCTCCCAGCACCATTTGTTGAAGAGACTGTCTTTTTCCCATTGGGTATTCTTTCCTGCTTTGTTGAAAATTAATTGGCCACATACTTGTGGGTCCATTTCTGGGTTTCCTATTCGATTCCATTGCTCTACGTGTCTGTTTTTGTGCCAATACCGTATGTTCTTGATGACAGCTTTGTAATACAGCTTTGTATGAGATTGTGATACCTCTAGCTTTGGCTTTTTTTTCAACATCACTTTGGCTATTTGGGGTCTTTTGTGGTTCCATATAAATTTTAGGATTGTTTGTTTTAGCTCTGTGAAGAATGCTATTGTTATTTTGACAGGGATCGCATTGACTATGTAGATTGCTTTGGGTAGTATTGACATTTTAACAATATGTCTTCTTCCAATCCATGACCATGGAATGTTTTTCCATTTCTTCGTGTCATTTCAGTTTCTTTCTTAGGTGTTTTATAGTTCTCAGAATGCAGATCTTTTACCCCTTTGATTAGGTTTATTCCTAGGGTTTTGGTACAATGGTAAATGGGATTGATTCCTTGATTTCTCTTTCTATTGCCTCATTATTGGTGTACAGAAATGCAACACATTTCTGTACATTGATTTTGTATCTTGAGACTTGGCTGAATTCATTTATCATTTATAGCATTTTTTCTCTTTTCTTTCTTTCTTTCTTTCTTTTCTTTTTCTTTTCTTTTCTTTCTTTTTTTTTTTTTTGGTGGAGTCTTTTGGGTTTTCTACATAGAATATCATGTCATCTATAAATAGTGAATGTTTGACCTCTTCCTTGCTTATTGGATGCCTTTTATTTCTTTTTTTGGTCTGATTGCAGTGGCCAGGACTTCAGTTCTATGTTAAATAACAGTGGTGAGAGTGGACATCTCTGTCATGTTCCTCACTGTAAAGGAAAAGCTTTCAATTGTGCCCCATTGAGAGTAATACTAGCTTGGGTTTTTCATACAGGGGCTTTAATACATTGAGGTATATTTCCTCTAAACTCACTGTGTTTACTTTGAGCACTTTACTCACTGTGTGGTACTTTGTCAAATGCTTTTTATGCGTCTATTGAGAAATTTATATCGTTCTTATTCTTTCTTCTACAATGTGGTATATCACATTGATGTATTTGTGAATATTGAACCACACTTGCAGCCCCGGAATAAATCCCACTTGATCATGGTGAATAATTTTTGTTAATGTATTGTTGGATTCAATTTATTAGTATTTTTTGAGAATTTTTGCATTCGTTTTCATCAGGGATACTGGCCTATAGTTCTCTTCTTTAGTGGAGTGTTTGTCTGGTTTTGGAATCAGGGGGTAATGAAGGCTGCCCTCATTGAGTTTGGAAGTTTTCCTTCCATTTTAATTTTGTGGAACAGTTTTGATTGTTTTTTATCTTCTCTGATATGGGATTTTACTTATTTGGGTATTTTCTCTTTTCTTTCTGACAAGTCTGGCTAGAGGTTTATCAATTTTATTATTTTTTTCAAATTAACCAGCCCCTGGTTTCATTGATCTGTTCTTCCTTTGTTTTAGTTTCTATATCATTTACTTCTGCTCTAATCTTTATTATTTCCCTTATTCTGTTGGCTTTAAACTTGGTTGTTTTTTTCCTACCTCCTTTAGGTGTAAGCTCAGGTTATCTGAGATTTTTCTTGCTTCTTGAGGTAGGCCTGTATGGCTATACACTTCCCTCTTAGGACTGGTTTTGCTGCATTCCAAAGGCTCTGGACCATCATGTTTTCATTTTCATTTGTTTTGATGTATTAAAATTTCTTTTCTTTAATTTCCTGGTTGATCCATTCCTCATTTAGTAGCATGTTGTTTAACCTCCATGTATTTGAGGGCTTTCCAAATTTCTTCTTGTGGTTGGCTTCATGTTTCATAGCGTTGTGGTCAGAAAAGATGCATGGTATGATATCAGTCTTTGTGTACTTGTTGAGGCCTCACTTGTGACCCAGTAGGTGATCTATTCTGGACAATGTCCCATGTACACTCGAAAAAATGTGCATTATGTTGTTTTAGGCTGAAATGTTCTGAATGTATCTGTTAAGTTCATCTGGTCCAGTGTGTCATTCAAAGCCCTTGCTTTCTTCCTGATTTTGTGCTTAGACGGTCTGTCCATTGATTTAAGTTAAAGTCCCTTACTATTATTGTATTATTATCCATTAGCTCCTTTATGTTTGTTGTAAGTTGTTTTATAACTTGAGAAGGTTTTATAAAACTTGGGAAAGTTGGGGGCATAAATATTTGCAACTGTCAGATCTTCTTGTTTGATAATTCCCTTTATTATTATATAATACCCTTCTCCTCTTATTACAGTCTTTGGTTTAAAATCTAGATTGTCAGATACAAGTATGGCTACTCCAGCTTTCTTCTGTTGTCCTGTAGCATAATAGATGCTTCTCCATCCCCTCATTTTCCTTTTGCTGTTTTTGTTGGGTCTAAAATGAATCTCTTGTAGGCAGCATATAGATGGATCTTGTTTTTTAATCCGTTCTGACACCTTATATCTTTCATTTAGTCCATTTACATTCAGAATAATCATTGATAGATATGTATTTAGCTCCATTTTATTACTTGTTTTGTATTGTTTCTGGAGGTTTCTTATCTTCCTTTGTAGTCTTTGTCACTTTTGGCCTTTTTTTAATCATTCAGAGAATCTTTACTATTTATTTTTTTTAACATTTTTAAATGTTTATTTATTCTGGGGAGACAGAGAGACAGAGCGCAAGCAGGGGAGGGGCAGAGGAGAGGGAGACACAGAATCCGAAGCAGGCTCCAGACTCCGAGCTGTCACTACAGAGCCCTATGCAGGGCTTGAACCCACGAAGTGCAGGATCATGACCTGGGCTGAAGTCGGGCACTTAACCAACTGAGCCACCCAGGCACTCGTAGAGTCCTTAATATTTCTTGCAAGGCCTGGTTTAATGGTCATGAACTCCTTTAGTTTTTGTTTTCTGGGAAACTCTTTATCTCTCCTTCTATTCTGAATGATAGTCTTTCTGGATAGAGCATTCTTGGCTGCGCATTTTTGCCATTCAGCATGTTGACTATATCATGCCACTACCTTTGGCTTGCCAAGTTTCTGTTGAGAGATCTGCAATTAGGCTTATGGGTCTTACCTTGTAAATTAGGGTCTTCTTTTGTCTTGCTGCTTTTAGGATTTTTTTCTTTACCACTATATTTTGCAAATTTAATTATAATGTCTCGACATTGGCCTGCTTTTGTTGATTTTGACAGAAGTTCTCTGTATCTCTTGGATTTGGATATCTGTTTCCTTCCCCAGATTAGGGAAGTTTTTAGCTGTTATTTCCTCAAATAAACCTTCTGCCTCCTTTTCTGTCTCTTCTTTTGGTACTTCTATGGTATCAATGTTATTATGTTTGATGTAGTCACTGAGTTCCCTACGTGTGCTCTCATGATCCATAATTCTTCTTTCTCTTTTTTGCTCAGCTTCCTTATTTTCCGTAATTCTATCTTCTGTATCTCCTATGCATTCTTCTGCTTCTTCTCTCCTTATGATTATTGCATCCACTCAGTTTCAACTCTAACACATTTTTCATTTCTGCTTGATTGTTTTTTAAAAAACTCTTTTATCTCTGTGGTAAGGGTCTCTCCCTAATGACCTCCATGCTTTTCTCAAGCCCAGAAAGTATCCTTACCATTGTTACTCTAAATTCGCCACCAGGCATATTACTTATATCTGTTCTATTAGATCTCTGACTGTGACCTTTTCTCGCCCTTTCTTTGGGGATGAATTCCTCCATCTTGACATTTTGTCTAGGTCTCTGTCTTCTTTTCTATGTTGGAAAAGCCTGTTAAGTTTCCTGCTCCTGAGGGTAATGGCTCTATGAAGAAGAGGTCATATGGTCTTCGGGGCCTGACACTTAGGAAGTGTCTCTGGTATGTGCTGCGTGAGCTCTGCTGCTGTGTCTTGACTGCTCTGTCCTCAGATCAGTCATCTGCAGAGGTTCTTCTTGCCTGCAGTGGGCAGTGCTTTGTCCTTGGCCAGCATGTGGCAACTTTGAATGGGATGTACTCTGTTCTGCCTGCTAAATTAGACCTGCTGTTATTTCCACTAGAACTGAAGCTCTGGAGACTCTACGGTCAGTAGACATGGTGCGTAAGGGGGTTTCCGCCAGTCTTCAGGGGAAAGGGCCCGCTGCACTGGGCCTCAGGAACACTTGCTCAAGAAAAGGAGTCCCAGCAGAGTGCACGGGGTGGCACCTGGTGTAGACAGGGTAGACAACCAGTGTTGGCACCGTGCTGTTTACTGAAGTTGGTGTATGCTGGGCGGGGGGGGGGGGGGGGGGGGGGAGGATGGCACCAGCCAATTTCTTTGTCCCTGGAGGTGGGGGGGGGGTTCCATGCTTGCTGCTCTCAGGGAAGCACCCCCTGAAGATTGAATAATTTCCCCTCGAGTGTCACAGGCATTTTTCAGATCGCCATTTTCACAGTCTGTCCCTAGAGTGTTTGCCTACCTGTAGCAGTGCAGTGAACCTTGGGCTGCATCCCAGCAAAGTCTGCTGATTTTTAAAACTCCAAACATCAGGGACATGCTGTGGCAGGGACTGTCGCTGGTCTTCTGGGAGGGTCTTGCTGTGCCGGAGAGCAAAGCAGGCTAAAGAGCCGGTGTTCAGATTAGCTGCTCCCAGTAGGTGTCCTTGCGCAGATGCTAAGGGGTAGTGGAAGGAAATGGTGCCCACTGGCTCTCTTGTCCCTGGAAAGGTGACTCTGAGATTGCTACCTCTCACAGATGTACTCCAAGGAGACGTCTCTTCCTGTGTACTTTAGGGGATCCTCAGGGTTGTTTGCCTGTTTCTTTCAAGGAGTAGGGAAGTGCCCTCGGGGTTCTAACCCAGCCAAGCCTGCCAACCACCAAAAGTCTAGTCTTTACGCCCTCTGGTGGCAAAAACTTGCAAAAATCAGCCCCTCTCATCTTTCCAGCCAATGGCTTGGGGGAAGTATTCTCCTTGTGTGTATCCTTGTGTTCCCCCACTACCACCTACTGGACTCTCTCTGCAATCAGGGCTCCCTCTCCTCCACAGCATCCATGATCTGTTTCTCCCCCCAAAGCACATCTCTGCATTTTGTAGCTTCCTCAGTGTGGCCTCTTCTGTCCCTCTGGTTGTTCAGTTTGTTCTGTCGGTCCTCAGGTTGATTTCTTGGGTATTCAGAATGATTTGATAGTTATCTATTTGTGTTCAAGGGATGAGGCAAGCCTAGTGTCCTCCTACTATGTTACCTTCTTAGCTCCCCCTCCCCATAAGTCTTCCAGTCCATGACCATATTATAACAAATATGTCTCATATACTAACTTACGGTTATCTATAGAGCTTTTGAACAGATTTTGATTTCATTTGATCCTTAGTTACGTGATAATTTTGAAGCTATTAGTGGTATTTTAAAAAATGTAGTTTCTTGGTTTGTTTATTCGTTTATTTTTTGCTGGTATACAGTAATTATATATCATATATTATTTTTGTGGGTTGTATGTTTTGTTAAATTCTCTTATTAATACTAAGGGTTTATTTGTAAATTCTTTTGGATTCCTTAGTTAAGCAATCATGTCGCCTGTGAATAATGACAATTCTTTTTAATTTCTGCAATTCATTTTATGCTAAAGAAATAGTTACCTCCTTCCAGAACAAGTAGCCAACTAGTTTTACTAATATTTGTTATACGTTAAAGTTTGTTTTTATTTACCTCATCTGCCCCACTGATTTGTTGATTCTTGTACCGATTACTGTTTTTTAAGACTCTTAAATTGATGTAGCAGAGTTCGTGCTTTAAAAACCAGGTCTCCTGTAAATGGAAGGTTCAGAAATTAGAGCCATATTCAAGATTGTTTTTAAGTCATTGGCAAATATTTTATGAATCCCATAATGACCTAAAATGTATCCATTTTCCATTGGTGCTTCGGATTTTATGACTTCGTGGCTATGAAATTACTAATTTCTAGGGGTCGGCTAGTGCAACTTTTCTGGGAGAAGGTGCAGCATGTAATCCTGTCCTTTGTGAAGAGGAAACAGGTTACTTCCCAGCGTATCCATCCAAGGAGAGTGTAGCCACATTGGTGAAGGGCATAAGCCTAGCACAATGAGTGCACAGTGCAGGCATCAGTATTCTCGCTGGCTCTGTTTAAGGGAAATTTGGAATTGTGAGCTTTGTTATTTGTTCTCTTTATAACCAAATGGAAGCTATCATTCAATATTATATCAGTATTATATTATTAACATAATCTGTTGGGAGTAATCAAAATCATTACCATGTTCTCATTGCTTGCAGAAGATTTGAAAAGTATATTATTTAGTAAAGGTTTTCTAATCATTTTCACGAAAGAGGCCGAGTTTCAAGGCCTCCTGGCTGTCTTTGAAGTTTCAACTTAGAGAGGCAAAACATTTGTTTTCCTGTCCAAATATGACCCCCGTCAGCTTCCTTATCAGGCTGTGTAATAGAATGCATGGCGGGTTTGGATAAGCTCGGGAAATGGTATTGACTGGAAATCATACATTTTGGTTCAGAGATTTCCTCATTTTAAGATGTGGTTAACGCTAGACGTGAGAAGGCAGTACTATGATTTCTGAGTGTTGGGAAGTATATTTCAGGCTTTGCCTCCTGCCAGAGCCTGTTGGGTTGCCATTGCCCCTCAAAGCTATCTTTTAAGTCACAAATGTCTTCTGGTGCTGTAGAAGGAGATCTTTTTAGACGTCCCACATGGTCTTCATCCAGAGAAAGCAACTTTTTTCTACCTAACAAATATGCCATGGGCAGTGGCCAAGAGCTCGCTCCCTTCCTTAGCTCAGAGTTTTGTTTCCAACCCACTGTCATGGGACAGTTAAGAGGAGGCAAAGGAAAGGTATAAAGAATTTTTATTATAATTTCATTGTTCTTGAGTTGGTAGAGAGAACATCATAATAGAGTTTTCTTAATCTGACATCACTGTTTCAATGCTGGAAATCCAAAATCACGGGTTCAGTGCTGGAAGTGAGCTTTTGACTCATTTTCTAGTCTAATTATTTTAGCTCTTTTCTGTCCTTTTTTTGTGTGCCAGAAATGTAATTGTCTTCCTAGTAATTTCTGAATAACAAACATATTAGCACACCTGTTTTTATCTCTTTCCATTGTACACTAATTAGCTATTTTTCTGAATGCTAAGCGGAACATTAAATTCTGAAGACCTCTCTAAAACAGAAGAAACATAGTGACAGTATTCTCATGGTATGGCCCCAAAACCAAGAATTTGACTTATTTTGATTGTACTTATATAAAAAAACAGTAAACAAACAATCAAGATGATTAGTTGCTAAGACTAAATTCCCAAATGCCAGTTTAGATGTGTTGTTTGGAATCCAAAGATATTTTTTCTTTGTTGTTGGGAAGTGCCTCCTCAATCATACCGAATCATAATTATGTATTGTTTCAGGTTGAAAATTAGCTATCGATCTATATAAACTACCTGAGATCTCCGCCCACTAAGGAGATCTGTTAAATTATTATTTATTTCAAGCATTCTCACTTGGATTTATTCTAAAATAAGTAGAAGTGAAAAAGTATTATGTAAACTTTACAAGGAACATAGGAAGACTATTGACACAGGAAATTAGGCAGAACTGTAGCAATGCATCACAATGAGGTATTTATGCCTCATTTTCTCTTTGTGAATAAATAATTCCTCAGAATGGTACTGCTTCCATAGAGATATTGAGATGTTCCTATTGTCTACCTTCATACTACATTTTGCCTTGGTGACACTGCTCTGTTTTCTTTTTTTTTTTTTAATGACAGGAAGAGAACTCAGCATAGAATTTTAGAGTGAGAAGGAACATTAAGGACATCTTATCCAATCACTCACCCACAGTGGTAATTTCTTTAACCATGTCCATATCCGTACCATGTGGCCACCCATGTTGTCTTACATGGCAGGATTCCTTCTTTTTTTAAGAATGGAGAATATCCCATTGTGTGTATATGCCACATATCATGGGTCCAATCATCTGTTGATATTTATCTGGATGGTTTCCATACCTTGACTACTGTGAAAAACGCTGAAATGAACACAAGGGACGTATATCTCTTTGAGTTCCTGATTTCATTTCTGGATAAATATCCAGTAGTGGCTTTGCTGGATCCTATGGTAGTTCTGTTTTCACTTTTTGGAGCAACTTCCACATCGTTTGCCATAGTGGCTATTCTATCCCTATCAAAGCGTTGCATAAGAGCTCCCTTTTCTCTACATCCTCACCAAAACTTATTTTTCTTGTCTTTTTGGTAATAGCCATCCTAACAAGTGATGGAATATTTCATTGTGGTTTTGATCTGCATTTCCCTATGCTTGGCGACATTGTGTACCTTTTCATATACCTCTTCGCCATGTGTATGTTTTCTTTGGAGAAATATTCAAGTCCTTTTCTCATTTTTTAATCAGGCTATTATTGTTTTTAATGTTATTCAGTTATATGAGTTCTTTATGTATTTTGGATATTGACTCCATGTTAGATAGTTTGTATATTTTCTGCTACTCCATTTTTTCACTTTACTGATGATTTCTTCTGTTGTATAGAAGCTTTTTGGTTTGATGTAGTCCCACTTACTTATTTTTAGTTTTGTTGCCTGTGTGTCTTGTGTCCAATGCAAGAAATCACTGCCAAGACCATTGTCAAGTTTTTTGCTCTATATTTTCTTCAAGGAGTTTTACGTTTAAGGTTTGAGCTCAATTTGTGTTAATTTTTGTGTATAATATAAAAGTCTAATTTCACTTTTTTTTTTGGCAGGCAGATTTCCAGTTTTCCCAACAGCATTTGTTAAAGAGACTATCCTTTATCCATTGCTTTGTCTCTCTATTCTGTTTCATTGGTCTATATGTCTGCCTTTATGCAAGCACCACACTTTTAATTACTGTAGCTTTGTAATATATTCTGAAATTAGGAAGTGTGATGCCTCCGGCTTTGTTCTTGTTTGAGGTCATTTTGGCTATTCAGCATCTTCTGTAGTTCCAAATGAATTGTAAGATTGTTCTTCTATTTCTATTAAAAATGCCATTTGCATTTTGATAAGTATTGCACTGAATCTGTAGGGTGCTTTGGTAGTACGGTCATTTCAACAATATTAATTCTTCCAATCCATGTACATGGGGATGTCTTTCCATTTATTTGTGTCTGCTTTCATTTTCTTCATCAGTGTTTTATAGTTTCAATGTACAAGCCTTTTATCTTCTTGGTTAAGTTCTTTATGCTAAGTGAAATAAGCTAGTCTTAGAAGGACAAATACTATACTGCATTGTTTTACTTATATGAGTTATCTGGAATAGTCAGACTCATAGAGCAAGAACACAGAATGGTGGTTGCCAAGGGTTGGGTGAGGGGACAATGGGTAATTGTTTTCATTGGGAATAAAGTTTCTATTATGAAAGATGAATAGATTCTAGACATCTCCTGTGTAACGCAGTACCTATAGTAAAGAATATGGAATTGTATGTTGAAAAATGTGTATTGAAATAATTTCTAGGCCCAAGATGGAGCTGCCCCTGCCTGGAGTGCCACGTCAGTGAGTCAAAACTTAGATGACTTTTCCATTCCTATAAATGTAATGTATTTGGATAAACACAATGGAGAAACTCCTGGATAAATACCCAGACAAATATCATATGACTTCACTCATACGAGGAATTTAAGGTACAAAACAGATGAACATAAGGAAAGGGAAGGAAAAATAATATAAAAACAAGGCGGGGGACAAAACAGAAGAGACCCTTAAATGCAGAGAACAGACTGAGGGTTGTCAGAGGGGTTGTGGGTGGGGCATGGGCTAAACGGGCAAGGGCATTGCGGAAGACACTTGTTGGGACGAGCACTGGGTGTTATACGTAGATGACAAATCGCTGGATTCTACTCCTGAAATCATTATTGCACTATATGCTAACTAACTTGGATGTAAATTAAAAAATAAAAATAAAAAATATACAAAAAAGAGGGGACATCAATTTGATACGTAAATTTTGAAGGTAAAGAGTAAGATTATGTCCGATAATGTGAGGTTTCAAAACAATATTGATGAGGAGTTTAATGCCAAAATTTTTGCCCTTTTTAACATCTGTAACATATTTCTCTATATTGTTTAAATATCCCAAACAATAAATAAATAGCTAAATAGCTAAAAAAATTACCTAAAATCCCATCAAATTAGTCAAAAGCATCATTAAGTTTACTCTTAGCGATAGAGAACAAACTGATGGTTACCAGAGAGGAGGTGGGTGGGGGGATGGGTAAAATATACGATGGGGATTAAGGTATGTACTTTAAAAAAAAGGGTTTTTTTTAATGTTTATTTTTGAGAGAGACAGAGTGCAAGTGGGGGAGGGGCGGAGACACAGAATCTGAAGCAGGCTCCAGGTTCTGAGCCATCAGCACAGAGCCCAACGCGGAGGCTTGAACTCACAAACTGTGAGATCATGACCTGAGCTGAAGTCGCTTGCTTAACCAGGCTGAGCCACCCAGGCAGCCCTAAGGTATGTACTTGTCATGAGCACAGAATGACGTAGGGAATTACTGAATCACTATATTGTACATCTGAAACTAATAAAAGACTGTAGGTTAACTATACTGGAATTGAACTAAAAGCATCATTAAATTTGATTTTGATGTCCACAAATGAGAAAAAATGTAATATTCTTAGAAACTGACACTTATTAATTTAACTACTATTTTCTGAATGACCAAGAAGCCGTTTCTTCCTCACCTCCCAGGTTTGTTCTGCCAAATAAGTAAAATTGTTTTTGGTAGCAAGTAACATACTGTCCGACTATATCAGCTAAACAATAAGGTTTACCATTCAATTTCACATGAGAATCAAAGATTCAGGCCATTTTTGGGTTGGCTACCAAACAATTACAACAGAGGTCTAGGGAGACAATATATACGCGCTTCAGGACCTATCCCCACCCTCCCTTCTGGCCAGTAGATCTATAAAGAGGGTTAAGTTATAGTATAACTCATCTAGGGGCATACTGGGTCTGATAGGGGAAGAACAGGTCATACTGCACAGCAGGTACAAGGACCTAGATAGCATGTACTGGGGGACCGCTAGAAATTCTGATGGTGCTTGGTCAAAGTGGCCAGAACATAAAACATAAGAGAGAAGGAGGGAGTTCATTGCTCTGGGAGGACTCTCCCCAGATAATGGATTTATCATCCTATCACAAGTTCCAGAGATGGTACAGGCTCAGTGGTAGGATGGCTGCTAGAAACATGAAAAAAAGCAAGGGCCCAGGCTTGTCAAGACACCAAGCAGTCTCCAAGTAGTTGGTGTATTAGAAAGGGTATGCCATGTAAGACTGGAAGGTTCATAGATGATTAGGTTTTATGGGCTGGCCCAGACGATAACCATTTACTAAAGTCTTATGTCTTATGCAAAGTGTTGGCAAGGAGCATCATTAAAATATTCAGTGATGGCTCTCTATAAGCCAAGGGTGATTGGGAAGAGGCCATTACGGAACTAGACTCATCAATAACAAAGGGGATAATAGAATCCTGCAATAATGGAGGCCAAGTGGTGACACTTAATTTGCCGAATTTCCTGAAACCCACCTTTATAATGAGGTGTAGGTTCAGAGTGGTTGCCAAGGACGACGGACCTGCAAAGAGATGATTGATAAACCCAGATAAGACAGATGGGTACTACTCATTTTGCATTTCAGAAGCAATCAGGCATGGATGGCCAGGAGTCTGAGGGCAGTCACTCCATAAAGTCACACTCACTTTCCCAGTTTCTGTACTTGAGTCAGTTTTTAGACTTAGAATCTATTAACTGAAGCGGAAGCTGGATCCCTAGGAGGAAGGAATTTGCAACACCATGATAAGCATCGATGGTTATGACTGCCCTAATCCTTCCCCTAGGAGACCTAAGGCTATTTACACAGGTAACTGTTAGCTGGTGAAAAGGGAGTATCTGAACGATTCGAACATAGGATCTGGTTTACCAGTGAAATCCAAAGACCCGAAAAGTCATCATAGCCCCTCTGCTAGAGTAGGGGTATACAGAAGCTAGACAAAAATTGCAGTCTTGGCTAAATTCCTGCTTAAATGGATCCACTGGGTTTGCAGTCCCACCTGATGATAATTTCTCCGTTCTCGAATGTGTATCTGTGATTCACATACTTAGTAGTTGGTGCAGTCCCCACCTCGGGCTCTTGACCTATGAATTTGGTGCTACTTTAGTAGGGAAGGCCAAGAGATAATCTCTGATTACCCCCTGCCTACAGCCAATATAATCAATCAAAAATAATATTGTCTTCCAAGATGGAATAGGTGTACAAGTTAGATTCATTGGTGGTGACTGGTCAGGGGCCTGGAAGAAAAAAAATTGGAAAATTAGGAGAAGGAGGTCTGGGGTGGGGGAAGTAGGATATACATGTGGGAATGGAACAAAGTATGTTCAATAAAAAGCATCTGCTACTAAACAACTGGGTTGACAGGATGATTTGGACACATGATCATCAGCCTCTGTCATCGGCCACTCCAGTATGGGTGTGATAGGTACATACATGAAAGGGGGAGAGCAGGAGAGAGAGGTTATGCATTGGCCCACCAGTATGGGTTTGCACTTAAAAAGGCTTATTTAGGTTCTGCAGTCATGGAAGGTTGAGTTTGCTTGTAACAGAGACCAACACTGAACTGATACAGTCTCATCCTACAGAGAGACAAACCACTGCTCAGTGGCAAGTTGACTATATCAAATCCCTTCTACCCTCGAAGAACCAGAGAGCTGTTCTAACAGGAAAGAACACAAGCTCCAGGGAGAGATTTGCTTTCTTTCCTTCAAGGTCTCAGCTAAGATGACTATCTGAAGGGTTTGATCCACTGCATCCCACATAATGTCACATTAGACCAGAGGATCTGCTTTGGAGCAAAGGATATATACGAATGGGATCATGAAAATTAGACCCACTGGTTTATTGCCCAGAAGCTGCTGTCCTTATAAAACACCATAGCAGCATCCTGATGGTGGAGTTAAAGGGACAACTTGAGGGAGACACTCTGTGAAGATAGGGTGACATTTGCCAGTTCTACATGTGCACCCTGAATCCAAGACTTTTATCGGCATGGTATTCCCACTGAAAATAATGTTGGGGTACAGGAACCAAGGGGTGAAGGCAGGAACAGCCCCATTTGCCATCATTCAAAGTTTATGCTTTCCTTCCCTTTAACTCTGGGCTCTGGACAGTTAAAGGTCCTGGCCCCTAAAGGGACTGTACTTCGCCATAGGACAGCAAGAGTGCTATTGAACCACAAGCTACAACTGCTGCGTGACACTTGAGATCATGGGTCGCGGGGCTAGCAGACAGGAGGAAAAGCCTCCATCTTGGCAGGATTATTGACCCCAATCATCGAGCAGAGGTGGGATGCAATTATAGAATGGAACAGGGAAGAATATCTGTTGCACTCGGGCGACCCACTTGGACGCCTCTTAATGCTTCTTGATCAATTGTGACTGTAATTGGACAAGTATAGTGATCTCAGCTTAAGCAGAGCACAGCGACTATGGGCTCAGACCACTCAGGAATGAGGGTTTGAGTCACACCATCATGGCATCTACAGAGACCAGAGGAGGTAATAGGTGAGGGCAAGAAGAATCCAGAATGAAGGGCAATGGGCATTAGTCCCGACAGAAGACCAGTTGTGTCAGTAGAGCTGTGGTTTGCCCTACTAAGCTCTCTTTGTCTTCTAAAGAAGCGATGCCCTCTGGAATCCTGGAGAAGACAGTCCCACCTGGATATGACGGAAATCCAAGTGACACAAAGGGGGACTGTGGTGGCACAGAGATGTTCTACCCTGACCCTTCCGTGAGGAAGCACTTGTTTCTCCAGCTGTCAACAGGAGCTTCCAGATATCAGTTTCTTAGGGGTCAGCTGAAGAGAGCCGCTAACCCACACACACACCCTTCTGGGGCACTTGTTTCCGATGACGGCGCGGGAGGAAAGAGATTGGCTGTTTTGGCCCCCCTCAGGACAGCTCTTAGGGGCATGTGTGCTTCAGGGTCTGTGTGGGGTAGGTGGAGGCTTTGCTGGGCTACAGAACAGGACTTCTCCCTATGCCCAAACCTGTATCCTTCTCAAAATGCCACCCCCGAAAAGGTTTGATATCTAATACGTTAATACGTTGCAAACCAACTTCTAGACAACAGAGCCTGGGACAATGGCCTTAGCATGATAGCACCACAGGGAATGAACCAAAATGGCTGAAGAAGACTTAGCATGTGTTCTTATCAAAGTAACTCTCTGAAAAGTTTAGCATTGTAAGGGTTAGCATGCCTCCATTTAAACTGAAATACACACACACACACACACACATATGTATATATGTACGTGTATGTATATATATATATATATATATATATATGTATATGTATATAGCACTGGATAATTTCTTTGGAGCCATTTACCTCTAGGTAAGTAAACAAAACAAGCTTGAACGTGAAGGCATGGTTTGGATTTCTCTAGATCTTTCTGACAGATTTGATCAGCCACTGTAAAATGGGTATTCAGGTTAGAATTCTAGGCCAGTGTTAATCTCAAGAATTTCCCCTAGTATTTACAATTGAAGAAACGATATGAAATTGGACCCTTAAGCGAATAAGCTTTTGAAGGGCATTCACTGAACCCTGGGGGCAAAATTTTATCATGGTAGAAGGAAGAGGAGCATATGGGGTCAGGCAGCCCAGCCTCCACTTGTGAGTAGATATGCAGACAGCTAGACTCTCTGCCATTGTGAAGGCTTCCCCAGGCAGGTGGAGAACAGCCTTTGCTAACTCATTTTTGTGTGCAACCTTCCTAGCAGCTTCTTGGTCCAGAATGTAAGGACTCTCAATTCCAGTTATATGGAGCTCAGGGATATGGGGAGCTGCTTGTGGCTGACGGAAATAGTTGTGCCAGAGGTTGTTGAATGCAAAAACAGTTAAAAAAAAAAAAAAAAAGGAGAAAAAGTAAAAAAGAAACTAGGAAAGAAAGCTAGATTATCTACAGTATAAACTAGGATGGACCATTAGGGGGGAAAAAAGAGAGATACGGAAGGAAACAACAAAGTATATTCATAATTGAAATATTTAATATCTGTTGTTTGAAGCAGAGGGTGATAGGAAGGGACATTATTATAAGGAATTTTTCTCGAGTATTTTGATATAAGGATATATATTATATATTGATATAAGGATATATCAAGTAAGCTTATCTTATTTTATTTTTCTCTTTTTAATAATTTATTTATTTTCTGATTTACATCCAAGTTAATTAGCATATAGTGCCACAGTGATTTCAGGGGTAGATTCCTTAATGCCCCTTCCCCATTTAGCCCATCTCCCCTCCCACAACCTCCCCTCCCCTCTCCAGCAACCCTCTGTTTGTTCTCCATATTTAAGAGTCTCCTATGTTTTTGTCTCCCTCCTTGTTTTTATATTCTTTTTGCTTCCCTTCCCTTATGGTCATCTGTTTTGTCTCTTAAAGTCCTCAGATGAGTGAAGTCATAGGATATCTGTCTTTCTCTGACTAATTTCATAAGTAATCTTATTTTAAGCAATGCTATCTGGTAAGGATAGAGCTATTTTAAGAGCAAGCATTTACTTATTTCATCAAAAGACTTGCAATTTACAGTGGAGTGTGATTAAGATATTATATCAAGCCTGGGATGATTCCTATTTGCTGCTAATTAATATTTTTATGCAGTCTTGAGGCATGTTTTGTTTATTTAGTTGTACCGTCATTATGTTCTCCTTAATCCTGACAGTCTCCAAGGGGTGATGAAAGGGGACAGGCGATCATCACTTCTGGAAGATTTGTGCTCTCGAGCAGCGTCACGTGACTCCAGGTGGCAGGGACAGAACTGGGAAGAGTTAGTCCTCAGGAGGGTCAGTTTTTGTTCACGGCACTCGTGGCGGTCGGGGTCGTGGGTAAGGTGACAGAAGGTGAACCCGGGACATTCTGGGGAATTCAGAGTTTGTTACATAAATGGGGAGAAGAATAAATGATATTAAAATTGTCAAAAGAATGAATAAATTTTCTACACGGAATATGCATTTAAGCGCACATATATTAGGATCTTTTATATTTTATGCATCTATATATACATACTCATTTCTCTGGATACGTATGTGTGTAGGTTCGAAAGTAAAGGTACTGATGGGGCAGCACCTTTCTTTGTAAATGTATACTTCGGACCACAAAAGATCTTTAAGGAAAAAAACAACTCAAAGCATTAATGGAACCAACTGACTTTCTGCCAGTTTGAGGGGTTTACATGGTTTAATGTTCAACCATTAATGATAATCATGACAAAATAACTTGAGTGAAGTACCAACTTAAAAATATGTATATATAAATATTCAAAGAGTAAGAAGAATTGTATGTATGTTACATATAATTATATATAATTGATAATTTATATAGACAATTGTTCATTATATATTAGAATAATTTTATATATATACATATACATATGTATGTATATTATATATAATATGTATATATCCCTAACATTTGAAATCTGTAGTCAAGATATGTACGAAACTATTAACACTATTTCCTCTAGGTAGTGGAATGGGTTAAGGGAAGAACATTTTTACTTTTCATTCCTTTCTTTGCTGTTGTAATTTTTTACTAAGTATAGATATTATTATTCTATATTATTCTATTCTATTGAAAAATAAGCAATAGCCTCTCTCAGGCCTTGGTATTTTCCCAACTTGATATTGTCCCAGGGAAAACAGGTCAATAGCACATATATAAACAGGGCAGTGTTCACAGAACCTGAGAAATTTGTTTTGGACAAGCCATAATAAAATTTACCTGTAGCTTTGCCTGTGGATTACGGAGGATAATCAACTAAATATTTTAAAATTATTACTAATAGTATAACTTGTTTATTTTGACATTTTAAACTTGCAGAAAAGATGCAAGTATAATATGAAGATTTCCTCTGTGCTTTTCACTTAGATTTATTAATCTTTTACGTTGGCCTTATTTGCTTTGTACCTATCTCTTTATGCATACATGTACATGTATATATTTACATAAGTATACATAATATTAATACGTATATGTTTCTGGAATGCTGGAGATTTGAAGTGCAGAAACTGTGCCTCTTGACCTTTGAATGCTTTTGTGTATATTTCCTACCTACATAGAACTACAGTACAGTTATCCAAATAGGGAAAGTTGCCATTGATACAAACCTAGTATCCAATCCATATTCCATATTCATATTTTGCTAATTGTCTCCATAATATCACTTATGACTATTTCTCCAAGACCAGGATCCAATCAAGAGGTATGTATTGCATTAAGTTGTCATTCCTCTTTATTCTCCTTCATCTGGAACAGTTTCTCCGTCTTTGTCTGTCATGATCTTGACATTGTTGAGGAGAACAGGACATTTACTCTGGAGAATCTCTTTCAGCTTGGCTTTGTCTGGTGTTTCCTCACTTTGATTCAGGGGAAAAAAATTTTTTTTTTTCCCCGAGAAATGCTGGAAAGAGGATGTTGTGTTCTTGGTCTATCACTTTCTAAAGCACCAATGGGTGATCACTTGGTTTCTATGGTGTCAGTAGATTTCTTCTCTGTGAAGTTCCTACTTCCCTCCTTGTAATTAATATGTCATTTGTGAGGAGATACTGTAAGCCCAAGTGCATATCTTTTTTCTCATTGTGATGATCTCCTAATTTTAATGCCCATTGAAGATTGTTGCCTGACACGATTATTACTTTGGTGGTTGCCGAATGGTGGCAGTACCATTTCATTCCTTCTACGTTTACTGGTTGGCGTTCTTCTGTAAGGAAGAGCTATTTCTTTTTCCACTGTATTTATTTATTCACTTGTTTATTAATATCTGTATAAGCATATGAGTTTTTATTTAATTCAACCAACTGTTCTATTATTGTTCTTTCGTTCTTAAGACTTTATTTTTCAGAGCAGTTTTAGGCTCGTAGCAAAACTGAGTGGGAGGTACAGAGATTGCCCACATACCCCCGCCCCATTCAAGCATAGCTTCCCTCATTATCAATATCCCCACCGGGGTGATGCATTTATTGTAGTTGATGAACCTATACTGACACATCATTATCACCCAAATCCATAGGTTACATTAGGGTTCACTCTTGGTAGTATAAATTCTATAGGTTTAATGACAAATATTTAATGCCATGTATCCACCATTATAGCAGCATGCAGACTGGTGTTGCTGGCCTAAAAATCCTCTGTCTTCTGTCTGTTCATCCCTTCCTCTCCCTGTAATCCCCGGCCAACACTCATTTTTTCACCGTCTTAATGGTCTTTTCCAGACCATTCCAGAATGGTCGTATAGTTGGAATTGTATAGTATGTAGTCTTTTCAGACTGACTTCTTTCATTTAGTAATATGCATTGAAGTTTCCTTCATGTCATTTCATGGCTAGAGAGCTCATTTCTTCTTAGCACTAATATTCCATTGTCTAGGTGGATCACTCTTTGTTTATCCACCCACCCACCCACTGAGGGACATCTTGGTTGCTTCCAAGTTTTGGCAATTATTGTTTGTTTTATGCTGAAATTATGCAACGTCTGGTCAATGGTAGTCGCTTCAGCTGTCCCTGGGTCCTTTTGATGCAGTCCCAGTTTTCGTTTGTTTGTTTGTTTTTGCTTTTGTTTTTGTTTTGTTTTTAGCATTTCCTTACTTTCTGGTACAATAAGATATTTTAAGCCTTTCTGGTATTTTCCCTGTCCCAGTCCTATCTCTCCAAGAAGCATTGCCTTCTTTTATTGCAAAATGGCATTACTACCTCCATCTGGGTACTAAATGTGTTCACTGCTACGAGAATGTCACAGCTTCTAGGCCCTCTTGGTGGGTAAAGAAAACACAGGCACACAGACACAGACACAGATATACTCATACATACATGGACACAAGACACACACACACTCGCATATACATACACTCACACGTACACACACATACATAATACACACAGGCACAAAGCACACTTGTATATTTAAATACTTATTTAAAATTCCAGTCATAATGGGGCGCCTGGGTGGCGCAGTCGGTTAAGCGTCCGACTTCAGCCAGGTCACGATCTCGCGGTCCGTGAGTTCGAGCCCCGCGTCAGGCTCTGGGCTGATGGCTCGGAGCCTGGAGCCTGTTTCCGATTCTGTGTCTCCCTCTCTCTCTGCCCCTCCCCCGTTCATTCTCTGTCTCTCTGTCCCAAAAATAAATAGAAAATGTTGAAAAAAAAAATTAAAAAAAAAAATTTAAAAAAATAAAAAAAAAATAAAATAAAATTCCAGTCATACTGATATGATACTTCCATTTCCTTCTAATTTAATACCCCAGAGTTCATTCTGTTCTCTCTCTTTTCTATGTGTGTGACTGGCCGTGTGGAAGAGAGAATGAAATCAACGTAGGGAAAAGCAAACTAAAGCTGGACAACGATTCTTGGTGACAACACAATCCCTGACTGCAGTTGCCCTGAACCTGCTCTGCACCTACCTTTCCTCGGGTTTTTTAAAATTCCAGGAAGATGCCTAACTAGCTTGGTTGGATGATAGTCTTTGGAAACTAGGATAGCATTGACTAATGCTGCAATGAAGGACAATCCGGTGCACGGTCATTGATGTGTCCTCCTCTGTTCTGTCTCCAACAGTATTGGAATGTAACTCACTCAGTTTGACCCTCGTGCTATTTTACTGTATCTGCCTGCAGGGGTGAGGAGACCATAGATATTACGATGTGGTGCTGAGTCATTTAGGCATGTAATAAAGTGTAGTCCCTGTGAACACGCGGAGTTAGGAATAGAGCCCCATTTACAGATAAGGGAGTTGGGGTTTAAGGAAGTGAACGAAGTTCTTTGGGCCACACACATTGGAATGAAATCGTTGGCCTCTGTAAAACTCTTGGTTGTCTTGCCCACACAACGTCACCTCTTCCACAACTCTTTACTGTGTGAGTTAATTAATTCGACCATTGGTTCTGAGTCCTGCACACGCCCATCTATGCTCGGGTTGATTCAACAGACTTATCAATGCTTGTCAACTCCGTTGGTTCCTTCGGCACTTCGGAGAAATTTTAAATTACACTCATGTGAATTGCACTCACATAATAGTGGGAAGGAGCTGAAAAAAGTCTTGAGTCAAAGCTCTTGTATGCAAAGAATAATAAGTAAATGAGTTTACATTCAAAACTGGTTCTGGTTTCCCAGGGGGGAAGGATTACGTGCTAGTATTCATAAAAACTTATTAGCAAATACTTCTTGTGGTATTATATACAAATGATTGTCATTATTTCCATCTAAACTTCTCATAGAGATGGCCCCTCAGAAAGTTTCTTCGGGGTGGGCCTGACTCCTACTGCTGGATTCAGATTCGGTCTCATGATTCAATCATTCGTTCATAGAGACAGCGATAATATTTCCAAGTTATTAGATAATGATCAAAACACGAACACACAATATTGTCAGGTAGGAATGAAATGCCTTATGTCCTTAGAAATAGCTCAGCTATTAGAATCCCAAGGCTCTGTGGACCCCCCATCTCGGCTACGCATGATGAAAGCAATCACTGTTGTTCTGTGCTTTAATGAGGATAAGCCAGAGCAACAGTCCAGAGCATGCTGGGTAATGAGGCTTTGGGGTTTTTTGAACATCCTGTGAGCAAGCCTCTCCTCAGAGGACTTCGCCACATCAGACAGCTGCTGCCCTGAGCATCACGACTAACTTTGCAAAGTTACGGCGTTTCAAGTTTAAAAATGCAGGGCTCGCATATATTAGCCCTTGTTCTATCCTCGTCAGAAATGAAGGAAACGCTTCCCCCGTCACATTCTTCAATCAGCAGCGGGCAGGCACGGACGTTACTACAAGTGCAGATCTTCTGCCAGTGACATTTCATCTTATACCGTCATTATAATAACCCAGGGAAGCTATTTTAACTCTTTCCATTCTGCGTGTGGGAAATGGGCTCGGGCACTCCTAAAGGGCAGACTCTGCACCTGAACCTGAATGTCTTTGACTCTGCTCAGCCTTTTAGGCAGAGCTAAGCCACCACATATCCCAGTGGGCTCCTAACTGCCGGGTCTCTCAGGACTTGGGAACTTGGTTTCTGTATTAACTGGGTGACTATTTGGTCGATTGTTTTCAGGGCTGCCTATATTCTAATAATAATAATTGTATGGAATTGAGTATTTTCTGTCAAATGCTTATGTAGTATGTAATTATTGTTACTTAGAAATCTTACCAACAATTTGGTGTTAACAATAAACAATACTGTGTGGTCAGGAATTGCTAAGAGGCTCGTATATTTATTTTTTTTTTCTTTAAAAAAAAATTTTTTTTAAACATTTATTTATTTTTGAGACAGAGAGAGAGCATGAACAGGGGAGGGTCAGAGAAAGAGGGAGACACAGAATCTGAAACAGGCTCCAGGCTCAGAGCTGTCAGCACAGAGCCCCACGCGAGGCTCGAACTCACGGACCACGAGATCATGACCGGAGCTGAAGTCGGATGCTTAACCTACCGAGCCACCCAGGCGCCCCTGAGGCTTATATATTTAAACCTGTCACGCCCCCGTGGATAGCATGGACTGCTGCCTGTTAGGATTTTATTATCCAAAATGAGTGAAACTGATATAACACGACATTCTTATATGATTACATATTACATTTGTTACATTTTCTGGTAATAAGATATGTAATAACGTATATATGTAATTATACACATGCGTAATAATAAAAATGCATAAAAATAAATGTTATAGGTTTTGCCCCATTGCATAAATAAAGCTTAGCACATTAGAAAGGATATTATTCCTATCCTGCCCAATTTTGAATAAGCAGTGTAACAGAAATCTTTTTCAGACCGGTGATGGGGGAGAGTGCATATTATGTGCGTGTGTGTGTGTGTGTGTGTGCACGCGTGCTCAGGCATGTGTATGGTGTGTTGACCCAACATCTCTCCCTGACCAGCTCTTTCTTCTGGTCTATACCACATTGTGTATTTGGACGGTTCTTAATACATCGAAATGACAAAGTGCTACTATACAGATATTAAACACTAATGTTTTACCCTTGCAGAATGAAGATAATAAAGAAGAAAAAGATGCAACATGCTGATATCTCTCCTTAGCTCTGTGGCGTTTCTTTGACTATTCTAACTGGCCTTGATTTGAACTCAGTGAACTTTCAAACAAGCCACAAACAGTACGTTACCGTTTCCAACTAGTTTCTAAGATGCTTCTGCATCACGTGTTATAAAGGGAGCCTTTTCATTATGTGCTGTTCGGGTCTCAACATCATGACGTCCCAGCCTCTCTGTTTGCTGCACTGTTTTTCCCTCTAGATTCCTTACCCCCATCTCCCCCTCCAGGGCCTCCAGACCTACCTCTGTGGTCCATTGCCTAACTGGGTGGCTGGTTATGACCTCAGTTTGAATGTGCTTTTTGGCTGTAACTTTGGCAGTTTTTCTAGGTCACCACTTGCTTCTGGTATCAATCTACTGTCCCATCTTTGAACCACTAACTTGAGTCAGGCCATCGTCAGCTTCTCCTAAATCCTATGGGACCAGCAACCAGGCCCTTTGAATCAGAGAGACGCGATTTCAGAGACCATATACTTCAGCCACTGAATACATTTGGATCTTTCTGATCCTGTCTTTATCTAGAATTTTCATATTTTGTTCATCATGGATTTTTTGCAGGAATTTTCCTTTAAAAATACTGTGTTAAAATATTATTTATCTTGGGGCGCCTGGGTGGCTCAGTTGGTTAAGCAGCCGACTCTGGATTTCGGCTCAGGTCATGATCTCACCGTTTGTGTGGTTGAGCCCCGCATTGGGCTCTGCACTGATGGTGTGGAGCCTACTTGGGATTCCCTCTCTCCCTCTCTCTCTTCCCCTCCCCTGCTTGTGCGCTCTCTCTCTCTCTCAAAAATAAATAAACATAAAAAAAATTAAAAATAAAACATTATTTATTTCGATGACTGAGATTTTGGCACCCCCTTATTCACCAGGTCCCACTGTGTCTGAAATTTTTCTAGATCTAAACTACAGTCCCCCTGTTCCTGATCCCAGCCTTTCTTGCTTCGTAAGCTCTGCCAGAGAAACAGAACCAGTTGGAGGCAGATGCATGAAGAGATTTATTGCCAGGAATCCGCTTACGTGATTGGAGGACCGACCAGGCTAGTCTGAAACTCACAGGAGGGCAGGCTGGGTCTCTTGGCTCAGGCGGAGCTGCAGACCAAGGTAGAATTGTTTCTTCCTTAGGGAAGACTCAGTTCGAGCCGTTCAACTGATTGGATCAGGCCCACCCAGATTACCTAAAATAATTCCCCTTACCTAGAGTCAACTAATTATGGACTTCACTCACTCGTACAAAGGACCTTCTGGCAGCACCTAGATGAGGGTTTGAATAGCTGAGGACTATAATTTAGCCCAACTGATACATAAAACCAAACCTGCCAGACCCCAGGAGTCTAACTGACTAGGCCGTGTCTTGTGTGGGGTTCCCTGTAAAAGCAATCGCTCTTCAAGTTTAATATAAGTTATCGAAAAAATAAAGAGAACATTTTTCTCAGAGGCTGTGCTATGAACATGCTCTAAGTCTCATGGAAGAGACTCACATTTATTACTTGTTTGTTTTCTCAACAGCTCCGGGATAACAATAGCCTGTCTTGGTGACTTTACCTGAACTGTTCAAAATTTGGAACATATTTTCAAACAGAAGGAAAAAAAAAATGCGTCAAGGCTCGTTTCTGGTCCCTTTTTCTCTTCAGGACTTGCCCTAGGCCCACTTTCAAAATGTGTTGCCAGGAGCCTCCACAGCCCGTTCTGCATTACCTTCTTGCAACCTTGGGTTTCAAGAACTGGGGGTTCTGGATGAATCGTCCACCGTGGTGGCCGTGCCCTCTGTCGCCACTAGGGGGCAGACCCACGGTGCTGCACGCGCGCCCATCCAGGACTCCCAGCCTGCCTGCGGCTCCTCTCGCCTACTGAAGTCAGCCGGGTACTCACTGGGACTAACCTGACTCGACCGTTCTGGAACCCTGGACTCCTCCTCTCTCTGACCTCCGACTCAACTCTAATTTCCCTTCCACTGGACCTTTGGCCATCTTAGGACTTTAGGGGAAAGAATCTCAGCCCAAGTGACCTGCCTGGAAAGGTCACTCCCACCCCAGCCCCCTGACCTCTCGCACCAGAACGAGGTATACCCTGTTGAATTTTCATTGTGAACTGGAGCCACCAAAGTGAGGTCAATTCTGAGGAGGGGTCCCACTTTATTCCTTGCTTTGGCGCTTTTCTTTACTGGTGCTGATAACAGGGTCAGTGTAGGCAACAGACATCACTTAGTATCTTGAAGGTGGGCCTAGTGAGACTGATGTGTGCTGCCCGTGTCTCAAGGCTGGTGTTGGTGTTGATGTTTTTTCATCTGTAAAATCAGGACGCCGTTTTATCTACCTCATAAAATTGTTTCGTGGGTCCAAAAAGACACCACAGGTCAAACGTCTGCCACCGGGGTGGTACTTTATAAACGATAAGTTTCATCAGTAAGACTATTAATATGGGGCTACAAGTCCTCAGAATATGCAAAGTGCTTAGTTAATAAGCAATAAATAATGGCTGTTTCTTTTATTAGTAGAAATGACAACATGAGTCCTACTATAGTGGCTAAGGGAGAAATTCAAGGACATAATTTGCAACGTATACTTACGATATGTGTGTGTGTGTGTACATACATGGATGGAGGCAGGGAAAGATTTGACTGGAAATGCACTTCACTGGCTTGGGGACTTGGCGCTGAGGTGGGCGCGGAATGGGGCACTGAGTCAGGAAGACGGGCGACAGACTGAGTAAAGGCCCCCGTGGCAGAGTTTCTCAAAATTCAGATGGACGAGTTTTGCTTCCCCAGTTGATTTTACTAACTTAAAAAATTCATGATGTGACAAGTTCTGAAACGGAGACCGTCAAGACGGATGGTGTATATTAAGCGATTCAATCTGGCGTGACCTCAGGCAGAACTTGTCCTTCGTAGTCTGTGTGTGTCTGTGCCTGCATGGGGCGGTGAGCCACTTGGGACAGCCGAGGGAAATCAGTCCCACTCATAAATGAATCCATCTGGCGCATGGGAAGGGCACATTTGGAGATGCCAGGATCTTTCCCATGGGGAGCAGTGTGGCCAAGTAACGTCCACCAGAGCCCCGAGCGCTGTCCAGCTGCTGAGAGAAGGCTGGCTGCGGCAAAGTGAATTCCTCTTGGGAGACAGTCCCCTCGCTCCTGTCCCCGTGTAAATGGCTGCATTTTGACAAAGCGAGTTAACACTTAGCGCGCTCACCTATTTGAGCCACGGGTGCAAAAACTGCTACAGATGTTAAGAACGCTTGCTCTCTGATGGCAGGAAAATCTGAATTTAAATGCTGCCACGTTTGACAAGGAATGTTGGCTCTCTACTGAGAAAAAGCATAAATGCAGTGCAGTGTCTCAAGGCCTGAAAGTTGGAGGGGGGTGGGTGTCAACATTGAAATAGATAGAATTTATCCTTCAGATAAATCTTAGTGTCATCATTTTGATCAAATCATCTCTGACACATAGCAACATGTGTCGCAATGCATTATTTAGCTGATTTAGTAGGAAAACAAAGTTCTTTCAAAAAATCTTTTTTTAGATTTTTTTAATTTATTCTTCAGAGAGAGAGAGAGAGAGAGCACAAGCAGGGGAGAGGCAGAGAGAGAGAGAGGGAGACACAGAATCCGAAGTAGGCTCCAGGCTCTGAGCTGTCAGCACAGAACATGACATGGGGCTCGAATTCATGAACCATGAGATCATTGCCTGAGCCAAAGTCGGACGCTTAATGGACTGAGCCACCTAAGCTCCCTGTGTTTGGTTTCTTCTTTTTAAAAAATTTTTTTTTTCTTAAATGTTTATTTACTTATTTTGAGAGACAGAGACAGAGCACGAGCAGGGGAGGAGCAGAGAGAGAGGGGGACGCAGAATCTGAAACAGGCTCCAGGCTCGGGGCTGTCAGCACAGTGCCCGATACGGGTCTCGAACTCACAAACCGTGAGATCATGACCTGAGCCGAAGCCGGACGCTCAACCGACTGAGCCACCCAGGCGCCCCTGTTTGTTTCCTTCTTAATTCACTGTCAAGTAGGTACTGTGTTTGTGGGATCGGAGCTCAAACATTCAATAATAGACTGTCTTTAAATTTTTATCGTGCAAATTTCATATTAGAAATATTTTTCCTTTGGGAAAGAAAATCACTTGTCCTCGTATTATTTCCCTGAACACGTATCCTAATGATAGTGATGCACCTGGGCGTTTCAGATAGAGGCAGATGGAGATCGGCCTACAATTCAGACCTCTGGGAGCAAGTGTGGGAGGCAGTTGGAACGTGACCCACGAGAATCCACCTGTAGCGGTGACAGAGGCATTTCGTAACGATTTCTTGTTTTAAGCAGAGAGAGTGGAGCACGTAAGCTTGGCATAAGAACAGCTCTGAATATTTAGCACGTTCTCTGTCCCATGGTTCAGCTCCAGGCACGCGAACCTGAGCCCGTCGAAAGAGGAACTGACGGACCAAATGAGCCACGGCCACAGAAGTGTCTTTTGAGCCGGGGGGGACAACAAAAGGCAGCATTGTTTTGGAACCCGTGTCACTGAGTAGAGAACTTACTACATCGCGGCTAGAGTAGGCTGTGAAGACCCGCAAATGTCATCAGTGGCCTGGAGGCCTTTGGCGAAGAGTCACCTCCAAACGGTTCAGTGTTCGACTCAGCAGATCGACTCAGCAGATCCAGGAGTGAGGTGGCAGGAGCAGCTGGGCAGCCACGTGGTCTTTTTTGGGGACACCGAGGCTCACAGTGATCAGGAGCTGGGGGTTGACAGGGGCCACATGGTGAACAGCACATGGCCGGTGGAGGGGTATTAACTTTTGGATTTTAAGCTAAGCCAGGTAAGGGGTGGGGACGTCTAGGCAGTAACACCCTGGATCGAAAGGAAAACAGCCTGGCAGCCTCTTTCGGAGTTAGCAATACCAGCCAGGTGCCTGGGACCTGCCACCCACCCGTGGCTTCCACAATCCCTCCCCTGCACATACCCCCTTTTGCTTTGTACGTGCGAGTCTCCAGAGACATACTCACCTACCAGTGGTCATTCTCAGGACTCATCTTCTTTGACTTCTCTGTGGCATTTGAATGCGTTGGCCCTCCTTCCTTCCGGAAACTTTCCTATTTGGCTTTGAACTCACTGCCTTATACAGATCCTCCCTGTATCCTTCCTTCCATCTGTCCTTCCCTTACCGCCTCCCAGACACTTTCTGTTTCAGGATTCAGGAAGCTGGGATCACCGGCATTCAGGCAGGTACCTAGTCTTAAATCTTAGAATCTTAGAATCATCATCTGATACTTGTCCCTCCATATTTTTTCCAATCAGACTCTTCCTCCCTTTATACCTACTAGTTTACCATGTTGGCAGCCCACGCGTATGCTTCCTACTGAGTCTCAATGACTATAAGCTCCCTCCCCTCCAGCACAAGCCGTGAACGTGTAGATAATAGGCACTGTAGTGTTCCTGCCTTATACAGTTCTGGCCTTCCCACTGCACTCGGCACAATGCCTTTTGAAACGTAGGCACTGGACAAATGTTTGTGCAATGAATGGGTAAAAAGAGGTGTGCTGGGCACTTCTGAAGCATGAGTGGCAACCCAGATAGGGAAAGATGGCAAATGCAATTTGTAAATGCTCTTCTGTTGAATATGAACAAGAAGATTAAGCTATAAATATTCTTTCTGAGTAATTAAACAGAACAAAAGGTAATAATAGTTAGCATAAAATGCAATCATTTTTAATAGCTTCTGAAAATTAAACAGGCCTATGGCAATAAATCTTAAAACACTTCCATTACCCGTATTAAAAAACCATAATTCCTGGGACTTAGAAATGGCCCAGTCCTTTGAATTGCATTGAAATTATCACTATGGAGCCTGGAAGCTGCATTCCTGGCATTAAAGAACCAAAGAGAATCATTTAAATATTAGATGTCGTCAGGTTCTGGCATTTGATTTCACCCTGCTTACTAAGCTTGTAAGTTATCCTGTTAGTGCTTAGTGGATATTGACAGAAGACACAGGACTCCTGGGTCAGAGATAAAGGACTTCATTACACATAGCACACCAAGTGGTATGATTTGCGTTGATTCCCTTGCCCTCCAAGTTTCAAGGAGATGAACAGCCCAGATGGATATCTGCACATGTAGTGAGTTGTGTTACAAGAGAGGACCACTGGGCTTGGAAAGCTCTCCAAAGAGTCTGCTCCTTGAGCTAGAAGGAGGCATTATCCATCCTTAAGATTGGTCACTGCAAATACAACCCAGAGAGATGGATCAAGAAAAGGGGGCTTCATATATTTTTTTTTCAGGTCAAATATCCAATTTGATAGCAACAAAAAAATCAACATGGAAAAAAATAAGGATGAAACACCTACCAATGAAATGAGACTGTCTTGACACCAATTTGAACTAACTGCAAAAACAAAATTGATGTTTACAAAATAATAGGGAAATAGGACCACTAGATATTTGATATTAAAGAATTATTATTTATTTGGGGAAAGTATGAAGATAACAGAGTATCTATATTTTATTTATTTATTTTTAATTTAATTTTTTATTTTTTTAAATTTACATCCAAATTAGTTAGCATCTAGTGCCACAATGATTTCAGGAGTAGATTCCTTAGTGCCCCTTACCCATTGAGCCCATCCCCCCTCCCACAACCCCTCCAGTAACCCTCTGTTTGTTCTCCATATTTAAGAGTCTCTTATGTTTTGTCCCCCTCCCTGTTTTTACATTATTTTTGGTTCCCTTGCCTTATGTTCATCTGTTTTGTATCTTAAAGTCCTCCTCTGAGTGAAGTCATATGATTTTTGTCTTTCTCTGACTGACTAATTTCACTTAGCTTAATACCCTCCAGTTCCATCCATGTAGTTGCAAATGGCCAGATTTCATTCTTTTTGATTGCGGAGTAATACTCCATTGTATATATAGACCACATCTTCTTTATCCATTCATCCATCGATGGATATTGGGGCTCTTTCCATCCTTTGGTATTGTTGATGGTGCTGCTATAAACATGGGGGTGCACGTGTCCTTTCGAAACAGCACACCTGTATCCCGTGGATAAATGCCTAGTAGTGCAGTTGCTGGGTCGTAGGGTAGTTCTATTTTTAGTTTTTTGAGGAAACTCCATACTGTTTTCCAGAGTGGCTGCACCAGCTTGAATTCCCAAGAGGGCTTCACATTCTTGACATTCCCAGCAAGAACCGGCAGGAATATTCAGGGCACACAGCAGACTGCCTCTCCCAACCGTTGTCAGATAAGATTCATATTCAAAGTCACAGGATACCGGTCTTAGCTTTTGAAATTTAGAATGTTGGCTATTAGGGTTCCTTGATGAATGTCCTTAGAGAAAAAAAAAATGTGAACAGAAAAAATAATATTTGTTAGTAAAACGTACAAATACAAATCAGACCATAAAGAAAGGGAGACGTAAGTTATAACTTGATGTTTTTCCACAAGAAAGTGTAGTAAGCCAAATAAAATTCTCTTGACTTTAGGACAGGAATTGACACTTTAGAAAGAAAATCTTTCCCTTGCTATGTATTACTCTTAAAAGCCCATGGCTATTTTACTGCAGCAGAATCTGACTTTATCCCAATTGTTACCGTAACATTTGTTAGTGGACCTCTTTACTGACTTGTGCAAGTTATGTTAGGGATACAGGTGCAGAAGAGAAGCTAGCCCCTTCCTTAAAAGGCTTACAGTTGAGTTTGGTCATAGGCCCTGTCATCTGTTCTAGTATGTTTGAGCACAAAGAAATGTAGTAAAAGCATCTCGGTAGTTCATGAGATGCTTGAGAAGGCCTGACAAGCAGTTCGGGAGGCTGCACCACAAGAACGTATGCAGGGGGGAGCAGCCCGGCCAACCCAGCCGGGAGAAACAGCCGATCTCACGACAGGGCTGTGGGGCAGACACAACTCAGCAGCCACAGCCCAAGGCTGGGCAGCTATGGTGTTGGGACTCGACCCCAGGCCCTCTGCCCCAGCTGCCCCAGGAAACACCATGGCTGCCGGAACATCTTCTCGCTGTGACTGCTCCTTCCGCGTTCTCTCTTCTGCTTCTCAGTTGCGTGTCGTGCAACCTGGTGGCGGGAGCTTGGTCTCATACAGAACTTGGCTACAGAGGACTCAGGGGAAATGAAATTTTGGCTGTATAGTCTACGTACTTCAGGAAGACAGGCTGGAAAGGGGACTGGAATCAGTAGGCCAGTGCTTACCCTTCTTCTCATCGGCAGGCGGGATAGACAAGTAGTAAATCGCAAGCGGTTATTAAATGGTTGCTAAAGAAAGGACCGCAGTGATGCGTGCACGTGCTCATTGGGTGTGTATAGACCAGTGCCGTCCGCTAGAAGCAGAGTGTGGGCCACAAATGTGAGTCTTACACGTGGCTTTACATTTTATAGTACCCACATTAAAGAGGTAAAAAGAAACAGGTGACATTAATTCATTACTGTGATCTAGCCCAATATATCCGGAAGATTACCATTTTCTCATAAAATCTCAATGTACGATTTAAAAAGTATTTCGGATTCTCCTGCGTTTGCTCCTCCTCCGTGTCAGCCCCTCCTGCTCCTCGTCCGCCAACCCCCTGGGGGAGGTGCGCCCGCCACCGCCAGGACCTGGCCTGTCACCGGCCAGGTGAGAGGTCCCAGCTGGAAGAGAGGGAAAATAAGAAGTATTTTTAAGGCTGTGCCGTTCAAGGGCCATGGGGTGTTGCGGGGAATCGCCCTATCCAGGTTCAGACTGATGAGGGTTTCCTGCACCTTTGAGTATTTGAAAGTCACCCGTGCGAAAACTGGCCATTGGTCTTGTCCAGCCATGAGACCCACAAAGCCAGCGGTGACTAGCTGGCTTGCTTTTAGGTCCCAGTTTTGAATAGGGCCCATCGCCTGGGTGGATTTTGTTTGTATTTTCAGGTATAAATAAAGAGGGCTGGGGGCCTTCAGAGAGAGGATCAAGGAACCCCAGGGTGGTGCAGCAGAACTGCATGGAAAAGTGGCATTTGAATTCATCTTTGAAATAATATTAAAATTGAGAGGAATTTGAAAATGGAAAATAATGTGGCAAAGGTCAAGGTTGGTTATTTTCAAAGGTCGTGGAAAAAGTCTTCCTGGACTAGTCTCCCTTGCTATGTCGGCCAGGGTTGGAACCTGACCCTCAGAAGCCTGATTCTGGGAGCACAATGCATACCAGCCAATCTCACAACATTGATACATGAAATCAAAGTGCCATTTTTAAAAAATTAAACTTTTTAGGGGTGCCTGGGTGGCTCAGTCGGTTAAGCATCGACTTTGGCTTAGGTCATGATCTCACCCTTCGTGAAGTCGAGCCCCGCGCTGGGCTCTGTGCTGACAGCTCAGAGCCTGGAGCCTCCTTCGGATTCTGTGTCTCCCCCTCTTTTTGCCCCTCCCCCGCTCACCCTCTGTCTCTCTTTCTCCCCAAAATAAGTAAACATTAAAAAGATTTTAAAGGGGTGCCTGAGTGGCTCAGTCGGTTGAGCGCCGACTTCGGCTCAGGTCACCATCTCGCGGTCTGTGAGTTCGAGCCCCGCATCGGGCCCCTGTGCTGACAGCTCAGAGCCCGGAGCCTGTTTCAGATTCTGTGTCTCCCTCTCTCTGACCCTCCCCCATTCATGCTCTGTCTCTCTCTGTCTCAAAAATAAATAAACGTTAAAAAAAAAAATTAAAAAAAAAAGATTTTAAAAAGTAAACTTTTACTTTGAGGTAATTGTAGAGTGACAGGTAGTTGTGAGAAATAACACAGAGATATCCCAAGTACCCTTTGCCCGGTTTCCCCCAATGGTAATTATCTTGCAAAACCATGGTAGGACATCGCTACCGTGATATTGACATTGATACAGTCAAGATACGAAGTATTTTCATCAACACCGGACCCCTCGTGCTGTTCCTTCCTAGCCACATCTATTCCCCACTTCTTCCACCTTTTTTTTTTTGTTTGTTTTTAAGCCTTGACATCCACTAAATGTTGCCATTTCAAAATTATATATTATAACTTTATATCAATGGAATCATACAGTATTATAAATTTGGGGGCTGGATTTTTTTCACTGAGCAAGAGTCTCTGGAGGTTGTTGCATGTCGCATAGTTTGTACCTTTTTACTGATAATTAGTATTTCTCTTGTATACATGTGCCACTGTTTCACCCATTGAAGGACATGGGTGATCATGTTTGTTGTTCATGTTGTTGAACATGTTGATCATGTTTTGGTTGCTGCAAATAATGGTGCAACAGACATTTATGTACATAAATGTACAAGTTTTAAAATTTGTTATTTATTTGTGTTTTTAAGGAGAGGTCCATTCTCGGACCTGCCCCTTTAGCTTACCCAGCAAGACGAAAAAAAGCCTCGGGGTTTTGTGTAAACATAAATATCCATTTCTCTGGGATAAATACCCAGGTGTGCCATTGCTAAGCTGTATGGTTATGGTATGTTTAGTTTTTAAAGAAACTGCCCAACTGGGGTCTAGAGTGACTGTGCCATTTTACATTTCCACCAGCAATGTGTCAGTGATCTGACTTCTCCACATCCTCGTCAGCATTTGGTGTTGTCGCTATTATTTATTTTAGCCATTCTGTATGACGCGGAGCGATATCTCCTTGCAGTTTTAATTTGCGTTTCCCTAATGGCTAATGATATTGAACACATTTTTATGTGATGATTTGCCATCTGCATATCCTTTTCAGTGAAACGTCTCCCCACGTCTTGAACCATTTCCTATTTCAGTTGTTCGTTTGTTTTTTTTTACTGTTGAGTGTTGATCGTTCTTTATGCACTCTGGATACTCGTCCTTTGTTGTATGCGTAGTATGCAAATATTTTCTCCCCATCTGTAGTGGCTTGTCTTTTTATTCTCTAGACTGAGCAAAACTTTTTACTTGGAGGAAGTCCAGTTCAGTAATTTTTCTTTTTATAGATCATGCTTTTGGTGTCTAAGAACTCTTTCTTTAAAAAAAAAAAATTTTTTTTTTTAAGTTTCATTTATTTTGAGAGAGAGAGAGAGAGAAAGCATGAGGAGGGGAAGGGCAGAGACCAGGGGAGAGAGAATCCCAAGCAGGCTCCTCGCTGTTAGTGGGACTCAAACTCCAGAACCATGAGAACATGACCTGAGCCAAAATCAAGAGTTGGCTGGGTGTTTAACTGACTGAGCCACCCAAGTGCCCCTGGTGTCTTAGAACTCTTCTTACCACCAGACCCCCAGATATTTTTCTAGTTTTTTTTCTCCCTAAAACCTTTATTGTCTTATGTTTTACATTTAAATTGGCGATCCATTTGAGGTAATTCTGGCATAAAGTGGGAGGTTTAAGCTCAGGTTCGTTTTCTGTTGCCTGTGGATGTCCGTCTTTCAGTACCGTGGACTGAAACGTCTATCTTTACAGGGCGTTGCTTTTGAACCTTTACGGAAAAGTTGGACTTATTCGTGTGGGTCTACTTATGAGCTCCCTGTTTCATTGATTTATGTGTCTATTACTCTGCCAAGGGGAGGGAGAGAGGAGACATCCTTTGTCTTGATCCTGATGTCAGGGTGAAAGCTTTCAGTCTTTAGCATAATGCTAGCTGTAGGGATTTGTAAGTGCTTTTAATCAAGCCCAGGAGGTTCCCCTCTGTTCTTATTTTTCTGAGAGTTTTATCACGAATGGGTGTTGCATTTTGTCAAATGCTATTTATCGGTTGACGGGATTCTGGCATTTTTCTTCTTGAGCTTGTTACTATGGTGGCTTACCTTATTGATTTTAGAATATTGACCCAAGACTTGCATCCTTGGAATAAACTCAAATCGGTCATGGTGTATAATTTTTTATAAATACAGAACATAAAAAAAAAATCCATAAAACTTATTACCATAACCCTTTTTTTTAGTATACAGTTAAATAGTGTCAAGTGTATTCACGTTACTGTGGAATAGATCCCCAGAGCTTTTTTTTCACCTTGCAAATCTGACACTCTGTATCCTTTTTAATAACTTCCCTTTTTCCCTTCTCCCCAGCTCCTGGTCACCACCATTCTATTTCCTGGTTCTGTGAATTTCACTACTTCAACGGCCTCTATAGTTGCAATCAGATAGTCGTCTCTTTGTGACTGGCTTCTTTAAGTCACTCAGCATGATGCCCTCAGGGTTTAACCCAGGTTGTAGCCCGGACAGCAATTCCTTCCTTTTTAAGGCTGAATGATGTTTCATCGCAGGCATTGACCGCGTTTTAACGACCCACACATCTGCGGACGAACCCTTGGGTTGCCTCTACCTCTTGGATATTGTGAGTGGTACCCCTGTGAACCTGGGTGTGCAAATATCTCTTTGAGACCCTGCTTTCCATATTTTTGGATCAGTTCTCAGAAGTGGAATTACTGGATCATCTAGAAGGTTCTATTATTAATTTTTTGAGGACCCTCCGTGCTGTTTTTCCATACGGCACTATTTGACAAGCTCAGCAACGGCTTACAGGGATGCCAACTGCTTCACATCCTCCCAATACTGGCTCTTTTCTTTTCTTTTTCTTTATAGTAGCCCTCATAATGAGTGTGAGGTGACAGTCCCTACCCCAGCCCTTCTTGCAGGGGGCGGGTGGGTTGGGGTGAGGGTGGAAGTCTAGTCTCCCCACTTGGCCTTTGCTGATGGGAGTGAAGGGCCATTTTTTAATATGGTGCTGGTTATAGTAAAATAGTTTATTGTCCAAAAGTTTTCTGCCTCTTTCTCGGTCTGTTGACTAGAGAGACCAGATTTTCCTTGAGACTTTTTGTTTGTTTCTTTGTTTGTTTGTTTGTTTAAATCTACGCCCATTGGGTACAGCTTATCCAGTTTTCAGTCTGGGGTACAGGAGGCAAAAAGAAAATGCAGAGAATTTACCACCGTCTTGTTCCTTGGGTCCTAAGATTTCTCATCAGCCTGTCTTTTCTCTGTCTTTCAGAGTCTTCTTATGTTTGCTTTATATAATATCATAATACATTTATATAATATATTGTTGGAAAAGGACGTCTATTTTTTTCTTCTAGGCTAAAGGGCCAGTGTTTAAATTTTCTGATAAAAAAAATGTAATTGCCATGGAGACCAGAAGGTCTAGTTTGCTTTAACATTAGTGACACGTTCTCTTATGTGGGTTGTCTCATGTGGGAAGACAAATTGTCATCAGGGGGTTGTTGAGTAAGTTTGGAATCAGGGCACAGGTTGTTAGATTAGCAAATAAAGTTTTTTTTTTTTTTTTAATGTTTATTTTTGAGAGAGAAAGAGAGATAGAGTGCGAGCAGGGGAGGGGCAGAGAGAAAGAGGGAGACACAGAATCAAAAGTAAGCTCCAGGCTCCGAGCTGTCAGCCCAGAGCCCGACGCGGGGCTCGAACTCACAAACCGCGAGATCATGACCTGAGCCGAAGTCGGCCGCTTAACCGACCGAGCCACCCAGGCTCCCCAACAAATAAAGTTTAAAGGCTCCAGACTAATGCAGCTGGATGCAACCATCTTTTCAAACAAGACTTCATCTCCAACTTAGGCACCTTTCCTCTGTACCCAACTAAGAGACAGTATAGCCTGGT
Source organism: Neofelis nebulosa (assembly GCF_028018385.1). NCBI lineage: Eukaryota > Metazoa > Chordata > Mammalia > Carnivora > Felidae > Neofelis > Neofelis nebulosa. The sequence goes on from NC_080795.1 coordinate 5,568,888, forward strand.
CCATAGTAGTGTGGACTAGGGCTAGGTTGGCCGGCTTTGAGTTCGGGCTCTGCCTTTTATTTTTATTTATTTTATTTTATTTTATTTTTTTTAACGTTTATTTATTTTTGAGACAGAGAGAGACAGAGCATGAACAGGGGAGGGTCAGAGAGAGGGAGACACAGAATCGGAAACAGGCTCCAGGCTCCGAGCTGTCAGCACAGAGCCCGACGCGGGGCTCGAACTCACAGACCGTGAGATCGTGACCTGAGCCGAAGTCGGCCGCTCAACCGACTGAGCCACCCAGGCGCCCCATGGGCTCTGCCTTTTATAAATTCTGTGGTCTTGGTCAGGTCATCAAGCTTCCTCATTTCTTTACCTCCGGAATAAACGCAACCAAACTACCTGCCTCATAGAGTCGCTTTGAAACTGAAATAGTTAAAACACGTAAAGCACTCAGAGAAATCTCTGGCATGTGTCTAACACTCAAAACATTTTAACTCTCATTAATTCTTACCAAGCATCCTGAAAGGCGTGATTGTTTACCAGATATGTTCATAGCATCACGGGACAGTCAAGTCTTGTGACACTTGGGTTTCTTCAGAAGTCTTTGCCTGCCCTGTGATTCCTTTATGGTGATTTCATGATTGAGTATTCAGAGAACTGTCATTTTCCTCATTGACACGTTCTTCCATTTCAGCCAGCAGGCAGCTCTGGGGCACTGACACTCATATCTGGACAACTGGCATTTCAGGTGAGGGAAATGTGAAAGGAAGCTACCCAGAGTGTGAGTGAGCCAGATTGGTGCAGATCTCAATGGATCGGGTCCATGGTGGGGAGAAGGGCCAGATTATCACAAATCTGGAATTTCACTTTGAGAAATTTGGGTTCTTTGGGGCGCCTGGGTGGCTCAGTCGGTTAAGCGTCCGACTTCGGCTCAGGTCATGATCTCACGGTTCGTGAGTTTGAGCCCCACGTCGGGCTCTGTGCTGACAGCTCAGAGCCTGGAGCCTGCTTTGGATTCTGTGTCTCCCTCTCTCTCTGCCCCTCCTCTGCTCACAATCTCTCTCTCTCTCTCTTGAAAATAAACATTAAAAAAAACAAAAATATGGGTTCTTTAGCAATTGGAAAACATTAGGTAAATTGGTCTAGCGCCTGAGTTCTTAACTTTTTTTTATGTCATTATACCCTTAGTCAATCTAACAAAATTCATAGACCCCTTCCCAGAATAACATTTTAGATAAAATACATATGATTACAAAGGAAATAAACCATAAGGACATAGTTTCAAACATTTAAGTAAATATGTTTCTTTAATAGTCAATAACAAAATCTGTTAAATATTATAATTTCAGGATACTGAGAAGTATAAACGTTATTTTGAAATACTCACAAGAATTAGTTTAATGCGACATAAAAGTATCTGATTTCTGGTGGTGACGAAGCCATAGGTACTGACAATACGATTGTGATTTGTTGCTTACGTTCACGATTGAACAAAAATGGTACAGGTTAGTGAAAATGAAGTTGCTTTTTTTTCTCCTCCCCCATCTAAATTTATGACTGTGGATCCTATGCATGAAGTTTTCGCAAGTCTGTGGGCCTCGGGTTGAAAATCTGTGGCCTGTGGGCTCTTCGGTTTGACTCATGGTGGCTCATTACGCCTACAGAAGAGCCCCCAGGTGTGGCCCACACTCACTCTCTGCCACCTCCTTGTCTCAAAAATCGGATAACTTGGAAATGTTAGGAGGCAAAGAGGCATAACACTATCCTTGGTTTGGATATGAGCAGGCTTTAAGGTCTCGTTCACTAACAAACACATGTGAAGTTCTACATGTAGAATTTCCTGATCATTTTATTAGGAATTTATTTCCTTAACTTTTAAATATGTCACATTTAAGGTTAAAGATCAAAGGGACAAAACTACATGACTGAAAAAGCAGCTCTAAAGAACACGATCTATTTATATAAGAACGAAAGCAGACCCATCAATAATTGTTAACCCCCATGCTTGGCACTCAGAGAGGAGGAAACAAAGTATGTTCTGAAACCCAGATGGAACAAGTAAATTATTGAATGGTTCACGTAAGTTGACATCCCTAGCTGTTGCCTGGACACCAGCCCTCTAAACTGATGGTGCCCATCCCCTGGTGACTCAGAAAACTTAAATAAAACAGAATCAAGCAAATTTAACCAATTTGAGATTACACTTTCTCCTAAAAGATTGGTTACTTGTTTATTTAAGACATCAATTCTCTGGCTGTCCCTCCCCCTTCCAGGGAGCTTACTCCCAGTTGAGCCAAAAACAAAGCTAACTATACAGACCCAAATACAGGTGGCAAGGTTATTTGGAAGTCAGAGGAATAAAATTGCCTGATAGAGTGGTCTGTACATGTATGTATTTGCTATTTATGCAAGCTTACAGTTTTCATCATCAGTATCAGTAATGATGAGGGGCTTTGTTTAGGGAACGTTCTATTTGTATATTCAGGAGTGAAAGCAAGTTTTAGCTATGCACTCTTAGTGTCTAAATATTCAGTTGCACTTCCATTGCTACGTAATGTTTACTGAACACTTAGTACATCTCAGACACTGTTTTAAATACTTTACAGATAGTAACTTTCTCGATCTTCTCAATAACATTACGATATTATTTTATAAAGAAGAAAATTGAGGCAGTGAAAGGCCCAGTAACTTGCCCCACATAGTTGATAAGAGGTGGACTTAGGGGTTTAAACCAAGACTCCGGAGATTACACACCCCATAGAATCACATAATCGTTATGATCTCTTGCCTTCTTAGGTAGAATATAAATGTTAGACATAAGCTAATTCCTATTGTTTTCTATAATATAATTATAATTTCTATACTTTGTTAGTTTGGAGCTAGAATTTAGAAAAGAGTGTATGAAGAAATTGATAAATACTTGAGTATTTATTCCTTGGAAATTCACTTTCAGAGAGAATTAAAATGAGAGAGATAAGTTACAGATACAGACATTTAAAACTGAGGAGCACCTGGGAGGTTCAGTCGGTTAAGCATCCAACTCTTGATTTTGGCTCAGGTCATGATCTCACAGTTCATGAGATCAAGCCCTGTGTGGGGCTCTGCTCTGACATGGCAGAGCCTGCTTGAGATTCTCTTTCTCCCTCTCTCTCTGCACTGCCCCCACCTCAAAATAAATGAGAAACTTAAAAGAAGAAATTTAAAAATAATATAAGGTATAAATTTTAGGTTTCGGACCCTTTGTGTTTTTTAAATTCTCAGATAGAACATATGTCAGAGGTTGTTCAAGAATATGAGTTGACCAAAGCCAAGAGAAATACAGAGACCTTGATTTATCTGGGGGTCCTGCTAAAATATTTGAATTCCTACCGAGCTGAGCACTTATTTTTTTCCCCATTCGATATTTTTATTTCTTTTGCTTTGTTAATATTCTGGTAGCTATACAGGTTACAGTTATGTTTGAATAGACATAAAATTTTTCCTATTTCATGACCTTTCCTTGCATCTATTTTAACACATTGGTAGTTAGTTAACAAAATAAAAACACGGTATTATTTTCGTAAGTTCAGTTTAGGCGGTAAAATTTATTTTGCCAAAAAGAAAAAAAAAAGAAAGAGCACAGATATTTGAAATTGAAAGAACATTAACTGCCTCTTATTCAGAGATCAAAATTCACAGCAGCAACTGCGAGTCTTGCATATTGTGCAATGGGTTTTCTTCGTTTCTTTTGACTGTTATTCTTGATCTGCCTCTAAACACTTTTACCTATGTTACCTGTGGGCCCTATACGCCGATATCAAAACTGACTGATGTTGCCTAGACAACGTAAAATTTTATGCGTTTGGTTTTATGCTATTTCACTGTTTCGCACTTCCTCCACTCGGAGTTATAATCAGCCCACCCAAGGATTTACTTTGATTAAAAAAAAAAATAGTGACCCTAGATTTTTCTTCTGTTGCTGTTTAAAACACACTGGGACCTGCGTCCATTCTCCCCTCATCCCAGCCAAATGGATCTAATAATCTATTTTCTTCTTAGGCAGTTGAACTAAGATAGCACTGGTTTGCTCTCATTTCTTCCCCAGCAGCTAACAGTTTGTTTGAATCTTTTCCGTTCAGTTAAAATAATAATGGTACACAGTGATGGCATTCATCCTTTTGATGGAAAAAGCATCAAAATGACTTTTAAAATGGCAAATGTGGCCTCGTGTTGACTCCATTTCCAGCATCCCAGTGAGGACAGGGGGATGACCAGCAGCTTAGGAATTTGCTTGTAGACATTAATGCATTTTCATTAGAAACAAACAAACACGTTTAAACGGCACAACTATATAATTTGATCCCTACAAATCACATGCTGCCAGTGTGGCCCGGTACTTACAACACAAGCTTGGTTACATTGTGCCTGTAGCTCTCGCCTAGTCTACTGGTTCCAGTCTATTTTGTGTTCAAACGTTGACTCCTGCAAACTCTGTGTGATGATAGTCTTTTGTATTTTTTCTATTAGAGGAAATAACTCAATTAAATGAGCAATTCTTTTTTTTGCTCATCAACAGCAGACCACAAAATGGGCTAAATTCTTTTTCTTTCAAAATTCTTTTTTTAATTTAATTTAAATCCAAGTTAGTTAACAGTAGTGTAATAATGAATTCAAGAACAGAATTTAGCGATTCATCACTTACATATAACACCCAGTGCTCATCCCAACAGGTCCCCTCCTCAATGCCCATCACCCATTTAGCCCATCCCCCCACCCAACACCCCACCAGCAACCCTCAGTTTGTTCTCTGTATTTGTTTTGTATGGTTTTTCTTCCTTTCTGTTTTTATATTATTTTTGCTTCCCTTCCCTTATGTTCATCTGTTTTGTTTCTTAGATTCCACATAGGAATGAACTCATATGGTATTTGACTTCGCTTAGCATAATACCCTCTAGTTCCATCCACATTGTTGCAAATGGCAAGATTTCATTCTTTTCGATCTCTGAGTGATACTCCATTGCATATACACGTATACTGTATCTTCTTTATCCATTCATCAGTCCATGGACATCTGGGCTCTTTCCATCCTTTGGCTATTGTTGATAGTGCTGCTACTCACATGGGGGTGCATGTGTCCCTTCGAAACAGCACTCCTGTATCCCGTGGATAAATGCCTAGTAGTGCAATTGCTGGGTCGTAGGGTAGTTCTGTTTTTAGTTTTTTGAGGAACCTCCATCCTGTTTTCCAGAGTGGCTGCACCAGCTTGCATTGCCACCAACAATGCAAAAGAGATCCTCTTTCTCCGCGTCCTTGCCAACATCTGTTGTTGCCTCAGTTGTTAATGTTAGCCATTCTGACAGGCGTGAGGTGGTATCTCATTGTGGTTTTGATTTGTATTTCCCTGATGATGAGTGATGTTGAGTATTTTTTCATGTGTTTGTTAGCCATCTGGGTGTCTTTTTTGGAAAAGTGTCTATTTCTTCTGCCCATTTCTTCACTGGGTTATTTGTTTTTTGGGTGTTGAGTTTGGTAAGTTATTTATGGATTTTTGATACTAACCCTTTATCTGATATGTCATTTGCAAATATCATCTCACATTCTGTCAGTTGCCTTTTAGTTTGGTTGTTTTCTTCGCCATGCAGAAGCTTTTTATCTTGATGAAGTCCCAATAGTTCGTTTTTAATTCCCTTGCCTCTGGAGACATGTCAAATAAGAAGTTGCTGAGGCTGAGGTCAAAGAGGTCGTTGCCTGTTTTCTCCTCTAGGACTTTGATGGCTTCCTGTCTTAACGTTTATGTCTGTCATCGATTTTGCATTTATTTTTGTGTATGGGGTAAAAAAGTGGTCCAGGTTCCTTCTTTTGCATGTCGCTGTCCAGTTTTCCCAACACAATTTGTTGAAGGGACTGTCTTTTTCCCACTGGATATTCTTTCCTGCTTTGTCAAAGATTAATTGACTGTAAGCTGTGGATTCATTTCTGGGTTTTCTATTCTGTTTTATTGATCTACATGTCTATCTTTGTGCCAGGACCATACTGCTGTGATCACTGTAGCTTTGTAATATAACTTGAAGTCTGGAATTGTCATGCTTCCAGCTTTGCTTTTCTTTTTCAACATCACTTTGGCTATTTGGGGTCTTTTGTGGTTCCATACAAATTTTAGGATTATTTGTTGTAGCCTGTGAAAAATGCTGCTGGTATTTTGATAGGGATTGGATTAAATGTGTAGATTGTTTTGGGTAGTACAGACCTTTTAACAATATTTGCTTTTCTAATCCATGAGCATGGAATGTTTTTCCATTTCTTTGGGTCATCTTCAATTTCCTTCACAAGTGTTTATAGTTTTCAGCATATAGGTCTTTCAATTCTTTGATTAGGTTTATTCCTAGGTATCTTATTGTTTTTGGTGCAGTTGAAAATGGGATTGTTAATTTCTTCTTCTGTGCTTCATTATTGGTGTATAGAAATGCAACAGATTCCTGTACGTTGATTTTTGTATCCTGTGACGACTGAATTCATCGATCAATTCTAGAATTTTTTTTTGGTGGAGTCTTTTGGGTTTTCTATATAAAGTATCATATCATCCGTAAATAGTGAAAATTTTATTTCTTCCTTGCAAATTTGGATGCCTTTTATTTCTTTTTGTTGTCTGATTGCTGCGGCTAGGTCTTCTAGTACTAACGCAAATAACGGGGGTGAGAGTGGACATCGCTGTCTTATTTCTTACCATAAAGGAAAAGCTCTCCGTTTTTCACCATTGAGGGTGATATTAGTTGTGGGTTTTTCATATGTGACCTTTATTATGTTCCGATATATTTCCTCTAAACCCACTTTGTTAAGGGTTTTTATCATGAATGGGTGTTATACTTTGTCAAGTGCTTTTTCTCCATCTTTTGAGAGGATTATATGGTTCTTATCCTTTCTTTTATTAATGTGATGTATCACATTGATTGATTTGTAAATAATGACTCACACTTGCCGCCCTGGAATAAGTCCCACTTGATCATGGTGAATGGTTTTTTTAATGTATTGTTGGATTCAGTTTGCTATTGAGAATTTTTGCATCCATGTTCATCAGGGATATTGGCCTGTAGTTCTAAATTATACCATGTATCTTTTCCGACCACAATGCTACAAAACTAGAAGTCAAACACAAGAAAAAAATTTGGAAAGACCACAAATACATGGATTTTAAACAACATACTAGTAAACAATGAATGGGTCAATCAGGAAATCAAAATGGAAATAAACAAAATACATAGAAACAAATGAAAATAAAAACACCTTGGCCCAAAACTTTTGGGATGCAGCAAAAGATATCCTAAGAAGAAAATGTGTAGTACCACAGGCCTTCCTCAAGAAGCAAGAAAAATCTCAAATAAACAAACTAATAAGGAAGGAACTAGAAAGGAGCTAGAAAAAGAACAACAAATGAAGCCTAAAGCCAGCAGAAGAAAGGAACTGATAAAGATTCCTGGGTGGCTCAGTAGGTTAAGCATCTGACTCTTCATTTCGGCTCAGGTCATGATCTCACAGTTGTGACATTTTTTGTTTTGAAATTTTTAATTAAATAATCACAAATGAGAGAATCATGATTTGCATTTTCTCCCACCACTTAAACTCTTTCCAGATGTACATTATACATTTATTAAAAAAAGGAATGTATAATTTGAACTCATGTTAAATTAAATATATGTGTGTATACAGATATTGAGAGAAAATATATTGGATTTTTTTACTTTTTTTATTATGATAAAATTCACATAGGACACAATTTCGTACTCTTAAGGTGTACAATTAAATGGTTTTTATTATATTCACAGAGCTGTGCAGTCATCACCACCATTAGTTTCAGAGCATTTTTGTGAACCCAAGAAAGGAACCCTCTTCTCATTAGAAGTCACCCCCATGCTAGACAACCATCTAATCTACTTCCTGACAACAGTCTTGCCAATTCTGGACTTTCTATGAATGGAATCATACAACACGTGGATTTTCATGATTGATTTATGTCACTTAGCAATTTTTTTCAATACATTTTATCATGTATCAGTGGTTCAATCCTTTTTATTATGGAATAATATTCCATTGTGTGGCTGTACCACATTATATTCCTGTTCTTCACTTGGACATTTTTTTTCTCACTTTTTGGCTATTATAAATAAAGCTTCTGTGAACATTCGTGTATAAGTTTTTGTGTGAACAAGTTTTCATACATCCATTTTCCTGGGTAGAGAGCTGGGCCATCTGGTAACTATATTCAACTTTTTGAGGAACTGTCAGGCTGTTTTCCAAAGCAGCTGCACCATTTTACATTTCCACCGGCAGCGTATAAAGGTTCTAATTCCTCCAAATCCTCTGCGACCCTTGTTAGTATCTTTCTTTTTGGTCAGAGTCATCACTGTGGGTATAAAATGGAATATCACCATGGTTTTGATTTGTATTTCCCTGATGGCTAAGAATGTTGAACATTTTTCCTGTGCACATGAGCCACTTTTGTATCTTCTTTGGAGAAATGCCTATTCAGATCTTTTACCCATTTCTAATTGGGTTATTTGTCTTTTTATTTAATTTTTTTAATGTTTATTTATTTGAGAGACAGAGACAGAGCACGTGCAAACAGGGGAGGGGCAGAGAGAATCCCAAGCAGGCTCTGTGTTATCAGCGTGGAACCTGATGCGGGGCTTGATTACACACACCGTGAGATTAGTACTGAGCTGAAGTCAAGAGTTGGATGCTCAACAGACTGAGCCACGAGGCATCCCTGTCTTTTTATTTTAGAGTTGCAAGAGTTCTTTGTATATATTCTAGATATAAGCCCCTGATTAAATGTAGAATTCACATTTTCTTCCAGTTGTGTGACCTTTTTTCACTTTCTTGATGGCATTCTTTGAACCTTGAGTTTTTAATTTTGATGAAGTGAAATTTTCTATTTTTTCTTTTGTTGCTTGTGCTTTTGGTATCATAGCTAAGAAACCATTGCTTAATTCAAGATGACTAAGACTTATGTCTGTGTTTTCTTGTAAGAATGTTACAGTTTTAGCACTTCTGTTTAGGTCTTTGATTCATTTTGAGTTAAATTTTGTATGTGGTATGACGTAGAATATCCAATAGTCCAACATCAATTGTTGAAAAAATGATTCTTTTTCCACTGAAATGTCCTGACACCTTTGTTGAAATCAATTGACCATAAAGGGGACTGTTTATTTCTGGACTTTCAATTCTCTTCCATTAATCTATCTGTCTGTTAATATGCCAGTATCCCACTGTCTTGATAACTATAGATTTGTAATAATTTTTGTCATGTGGAAGTGTGACTCTGGCAACTTTTCCCAATGCCACTTTGGTTATTTATAGCCCCTTGAATTTCTTATATATTTAAGATGAGCTTGTCAATTTCTGCCAAAAAAAAAAAATACTAGCTGGGATTTTGAGACGGATTGCATTGAAAATGTCCAGCAGATTGAAGAGTACTGCTATCTTAACAATATTAAATGTTCCAATTCGTGACCGTAGGATATCTTTTCATCTAAATGAAATACCTAAGTATTAAAATTTTTTTTCAATATGTTTTGTAGTTTTCAGAATATGTTTTATACTTCTTTCATTAAATGTACCTAAGTATTTCATTATTTTCATTGGTGTTGTGAATAGAATTGTTTTTTTTTAAGTTCTGGATAGTTCATAGACAGTGTAGAGAAACAATTTATTTTTGCAAATTGATCTTCTGTAACTTTCTTGCACTCATTTTTTCTTGTTCTAAGTGAATTTCTCAGGATTTTCTATATTAGGATAATGCCATCTGCCAACAGAAATAGTTTTACTTCTTTCTATGTAGTCTAGGTGTCTTTTATTTCATTTTCTTACCTAATTGCCATGGCTAGAATCTCCAATAGAATGTTGAATAGAGTTGAAACAGCAAACATCCTTATTGTGTTACTTATCTTAGGGGGAAAGCATTCAATATTTCCCATTAAGTGTGAAGTCTGCTGTGACATTCTTGTGGATGGACTTTATCGGATTGAGAATGTTCCTTTCTATTTGTAGTTTGTTGAATTTTTTTTTTTTAATCATAAACAGGTGTTGGATTTCATCAAGTTCTTTTTCTGCATCTATTGAGATGATCATGTGAGTTTTGGTTTTTTGATATGGTATACTACATTAATTAACTTTTGGCTGTTCAGTCAACCTTACCTTCCTGGAAAAAAATCTGATTTCCTCATCATGAGTAATACTTTTATGTACTGCTAATTCAGTTTGCTGGTATTTTGTTGAGGATTTTTAAAACCTATATTCACAGGGATATTGTTACATAATCCTTTACTTAATGATGCCTCTGTCTGCCTTTGGTATCAGGGTGATTCTTGCCTCCTAAGATGTTAGGGAATGTTTTCTCCTTTTTAATTTTTTGGAAGATGTTGAAAACAACTGGTGTTGATTCTTTAAACATTTGGTAGAATTTGCCAGGGAGACAATCAGTTTCTGGGCTTTTCTTTGTTGGCAGAGTTTTGATTCCTGGTTCAATCAGCCCTTAGGACTTGTCCCTCCCCTTCTTTTATGACTTTGTTTTATGTCATCTCATTAGACTTTCTGTCTGTCCTTCACGTTAAGAACCTCTCTTGGCTCTCCCAACACTGTGTATCACCTTGCCCTGCCTTATTCCTCTTAGAAGCTTCTGTCAACACTGCTATCACATACACATAGGTAAGTATATGTCCAGGCTGGACTTCCTCCCTCCTCCATCTCCAGTACCTGATGTGCAAGGCGTACAGACAGTACTTGATGGATGGTTGTGAATGAGTCGGGAGAGTGATCTCGCCAAATGTGCCAGAGCTTCCAGAAAGCAGTCAGAGGGACTCAGTCTGATCAAAACGTGGCCGTGAAACTGTTTGTGCAGGTGACGCGCTATTTGGATCATCACCTGGCCATTTTGAACTTTGTACGGAAATAACCCCAGTGGGAGAAAAATAACTGCTTTATCTTTTTAGTTACTTTGGTAACTGAAATACAACTTTTAGTAAGAAGACTTTATCTATCTATCTATCTATCTATCTATAGAGAGCGCGAGTGGGGGAAGGGCAGAGAGCGAGGGGAACTGAGGATCCAAAGCAGACTGTGTGCTGACAGCTTCAGCAAGCCCAGTGTGGGGCTGAAACTCACCAACTGTGAGATCATGACCTCAGCTCAAGTCTGATGCCCAACCCACTGAGCCACCCAGGCGCCCTTAGTGAGAAGACTTTAAATAAATGTAAGTTAAAGTGATTAGTTCACTCCCCACTCCCCCGACTCTGACATTCCTTTATTTGAGTGGGGCTTACTGGGTGATGGTAAGCACTTCTAAAGACTTGTCCCAGTTTATTGTAAATTCTTGAGCAAAGCCTGGTCTTTAAAAGCAGACATGCTTCTGTAAATGCTATGCACTTGTCCCCTCCGGGGTCTGTAATCCGGGACTGTGGACAACAGGAGGAGGGAAATTTATTTCACTTCAGTTTATTCTTTGCAAAACGGGCACAATTGCAATGCTCACCTTTCAGGGTCGCTGAGACGATTAGACAATACAATGTAGAAAAAATGCTTAGAACAGTTACACACTCAATAAGTATTAGCTATTGTTATTGTTACGCGTCCTTCTGTCAACCACAGCAACAACAGAAGAATCCTTGAGGACAGGGCCATGATTGCATGCAGTGTTCACTAATATGTGCTAAGGGCATAGTACACAGTAGGCACTCAGTAACGTCACTGAAAAAAGTGAGTACTTTACGGGTGACTTTGAGTTTGTTTTTGCATAAAGTGCCTTGTTGCTTATTTTATTTGTACATGACAGTCGAAACAAATGGTAAGCTGTACCAAGCTGCCCAAAATTTGGACTCATCATTTTAGTTCCCTGGAAGAAAGACAAGAACAGAGCTAGTGGGGTGTTACCAATATGTTAAAAGGAAAAACAAAAAGCAAAACAACAACAACAACAACAACAACAACAAAATCCCAAAACAGCAGCAGCAACATTTGGCACTATTTGTTCTTCGTTTTTAATCCATTTATTTATTTTGAGAGAGACAGAGACAGTGCAAGAGAGGGAGGGGCAGAGAGAGAATTCCAAGGAGGCTCTGTACTGCCAGCACAAGCCCGATGCGGGGCTCGATCCCACGAAACTGTGAGATCATGACTTGAGCTGAAACCAAGAGTCGGATGCTTAACCGACTGAGCCACCCAGGGGCCCCTGTTTGGCACTACTCTTATTGAAAATAGATTTTTTTTTTTAATATGGAAGAAAGCAGACATTCTGCTAAGAAATGCAGGTGTATCAGTGGTTCTCAGACCTTTCTGAGTGTCAGAATCACTTTGGGAGCTTAACAGATACAGATCCCTGGGCTCGTTCTCAGAGATTTCACCATTTGGTCTGGGGAGGGGGAGGTCTAAGCATCTCCCGAGGTGAGGCAAACACACATCCAGGGTCCAGGGGGGAGATGAGGCACCCTGGGCTCCGTCGCTGCCTCTGCATGTTTCCATACGACTGTTTGGAGTGTTTTCCCCTCAACCTAAGCGTCCTCTTCGCGTGTACGGTCCATGGTCGCAGAGATCACAGGATGAATGGCTACAAGTGAAACACAAGAGGCGAATCTGCTATGTCTTCTTGGCTGCCGTGGAAAAGAGTTGAAAGAGTCACTTGGCTGGAGAATGTCCCTTTTTGGAGGTGGGTGCTGCAGCCTCGTTCGCAGATCTAAGCAGGTTAACATTCCTCAACCGAAGAACGTTCTACGGTCTGAAAACGCTGGTGGGGAAAGAGACGCACTTGGTATTAATTGTTAAAAGTAACAATTTTGACGACTTTAAGGGCACGTTTATTTTTTGCAATAACGATCAACGTGGTTAATCAAACCATTCCAAATATGAAATTCCATTTGCTTTGATAAGCCGCATCTCCGATTAAGATTCAGTCTAGGCAGCCTATTCACCTAAATAAGAAACACAACAGCAACTGATTGGATTGTGATTCGCTTTGTTCATTTCACATAACTTTTATTCTGGAGGTCCCAAAACAGCATACAGGATTGCTGTTGTTGTTTTATTCTGAAGCGGACCTGATGTAATTTTGCATGACATGGCACTTGCTTTTCTGTGGAAGGAGAGAGCAGTATGTAACAAGAGTAAAGAATAGTTTCAGATTAGATGGTCACAATTTTAAGGGCTTATCAGCTTTTTCCTAGCTCTTGGTATTTTGATGCCTTGTCGTAGCTGCTCCCATCACACAAGGCAGGAAATTATTGCATTGTTGAGAGGGCATGCACACAGAGGCATTAAGCTTCAGAAATATAGGATGAACAGTGACAAAAAGGAAAGGGAAACTACAAGGCATTTTAGAAACAATCCTCCCCCAGCACAGCTCGGGAACTAGGAATTATCCTGAAAGTCTAAGATTAAGAATAGATTCTTACCACCAATAAGAGAGATGTGGGGAAGAAAGAAAGATTTAAAGAGAAAAATCAGCAGGTTGGTATTTTGTCATGAATTGGCAGTGACCTCAGTCATTCAAATAAAAATGCCTAAAAATAACCGGAACTATGCAGTTAGACAGATATCAAACATCAACTTTTCCAACGCAGGTACCAACACCTACTAGGCAAGCAGAAAAAAAATTAAAGTCATTTTTCTTGCTTTGTGTTTGAAAATCAGGCAGATGGATACATGTCAGGGCAGTTAGTCAATGTTTTATACTTCTTTCCAAGACAGTTGAAAAATGTTGAGAGTTTGGGTCTGCACATGAAGGAGTGCACCTGTGCTCCAGCGACTTAATTTATGGATTCAAGAAATCCGTAAAAGAATGTGACAATCCTATAAAAATGTTAGATGGAATTGTTGGGGGGGAAAAAAGCAATGATTTACAATTCTTCTAAGTATATTTCTTCTTAGTAAGCATAAAAGGAAAATGGGCTGGGATTCCAAAGGTTACATGATTATTAAGTGATCCTTTTTTTTTTTTTTTTCCCAGTGAGGATAGAGTATAAAAGTGATTGATGGCTAATCTATTAATCCACAACTGTCCTTGCGTGTTCACTGGGAACTCTGGACTCTGCTGGGTGTTGAGGACACAAAGTTGCTAACACAGGTCTGGTCCCTGCCCTCAAGAAGCTCCCCGCTCACACTGGGATTGGAAGGTAGAAACCGATACTAACTAGCAATATACACAGTTGACCCTTGAGCAGCCCCGGTTTGAACTGCGCATGTCCGCTTATACGTGGATTTGTTTCCTAATAAATAGAGTACAGTATTGTAAATGTATTTTCCTTATGATTTTCCTAAGAACATTTCCTCTTCTCTAACTTTATTGTAAGAATACAACATATAATACCTATTACACATAAAATAGGTATTAATTGACTGTTTATGTTAATGCGTGAAATCCACATTGCCCAGCAGAGCGTTCTGTACTATGTGGTCCAAACTCCAGGTTAGAAAGCTCTCGCTTCCCTCACAGAAAGTCTCCCCAGTGCAAATGCCATGGGATTCTGATTCCCTCAAACGGGTGGTGGGTCACTTCCTCCCCTCATCTCCAAGTACAGTTGGTTCTCAGCAGGTGCTCAGGAAATGTTTCTGGAAGTAATCTCTCTCTTTTGTAGGGTACAGACACTTTGTTTCCCCGACTGCTCTCCGCATTTTTATGGGGACATATACATCATATATTTTTTATGTATGGATTTCTTCTCTCCTCCCATGGACGATAAGGGCTCTGAGAGCAGATCTATTCATTCACGCATGCAGAACAGAAGGGGGGGGTGGGGGGAGAGACAGGTGGGACGCAGGTGGGAGTTGGGGATCCCGGTGGGTCAGGGGAAGTCTCTTCGAGAAGGCGATGTCTAACAATCCGTAAAACTCATCTAGACTTGGAAGGAAGAGATGGGACTTTTTTTAGAAGAGTCCACTAAACTCTAACCTCTGTGTAGATATTTAGTTCACCATAACATTCCCAACCTTGAATAGTGTAGGTACGTCAAGTGAGGGTGGAGGCAGTGCAGTAACACGAGTAACGGGTTGAGTCCGTGTCAAGGAGGCGTTGTGGCCTTGACATAGTAGCGGGTGCTGGCCCCCAGAAAGGTGGCTGGAGGGCACAGCAGTCCGGGACTTGTGTGAAGGCCGGAACTGAGCAGGACGAGTCTGATGGCAGACAGAATGGTAACAACGCTGTGGTAATAGAGCAGGCCTGCAAATGGATCGTGGGTTGGAAAGGCCAGGCATTGGAAGAGACCAGCACGTCTTGATAGCTGATTGGATCTAGATGGAGAGGGGCGGGGGAGTGAAGCAAACCACGATCAGTTAAGTGGTGGTTTCATCAAGTTAAGAACAGAGAAAGGAGAACGCTTCTGTGGGAACACAGGAGGAGCCTGCCTGTTGAGATACTCAGGAGATGCTTGAAAGTTGCCAAGAGAGTAGATCTTACACGTTGTCCTCACAAGGAAAAGACATTTGCAACTATGTGTGGTGGTGAAGGTTGGCTCATTGTGGTGATCATTTCATCACGTATACAAATATTGAATCGTTATTTTGTACGCCTGAAACTAGCATAATGTTACATGTCCCTTATACCTCAACTCAAAAAAGAGAGAGAAACTTACCTAAGCCAGTGGCTACGATAGAGTGCGTGCTCCATAAACGATGGCTGACTTGAGTGAAATTAGAAAGGAGAAGACAGGTTTCCTTTCCCCTTTTTTCATCGATGAGTCACTTGAAACCCTTATGTGCTGGGGACGCAGGACCAAAATGTGCCCATTAAAATGAGCGCTTTAAAGCAGCTTTTGATGGAATTAATGACGGGATTTGGGAGGCAACACCTTTAAGGTAAATGTCAGGATGTGGGCTTGAATGCTTAAATGTAGCCACTTAATGGATCAAAGATAAAAATACTGCTTGATATATTCTCCCTGATTGCTTCAAAGCTGTTCAGAAGGTCAGTGGCTAACCAGTGGGATGCCTGTCTGATGAAGCAAGCACATTACCTTAGCTGTCCTTGTACAGGACAGGTAGATTGACATTAAACTGACACGCTCCCGATTTCCTTTTGGAGGCCCAGAAGACAGACCCATTAACTTTATTTTTAAGAACTTGTTTCTCCCTTTTGTAACCTTCAGAGAAATGCCAGTAATTATACAGAAAAGGCGGACCCACAGACCA
This sequence comes from Neofelis nebulosa, assembly GCF_028018385.1. Taxonomy (NCBI): domain Eukaryota; kingdom Metazoa; phylum Chordata; class Mammalia; order Carnivora; family Felidae; genus Neofelis; species Neofelis nebulosa. The sequence continues at coordinate 5,585,019 of NC_080795.1, forward strand.
AACAGCCTGAAGCTCTTGAACACCGCACCCTCGAGAACCTTCGGAGGCATGGAATTTCTCGCAGGTACGTGTAAGAATTTAAATATGTTTCAGTGTGAATCATAGTCGATGCATTTTGCTAATAACGTTCGAAACCAAGATGTCAGCTCCACTTGCTTCTCTGTCAAGGTAAAATTTTAAACTATGAAATCACTTGCCAAGCCTACAACCGTGTGATCATATGTGAATACACAGAAATACATACGTTGCTGACGATTTCACCAGACTCTCAATGCTAACCTGCCCTTTAGGCATTTAGTAGTGAAATAAGGGATAGATAAAGTGAAATAAGGAGAAATAATGCACATTTGTCAGTGCATTTAGAAATCTGCACAATTTTGGGGCGCCTGGGTGGCTCAGACGGTTAAGCGGCCGACTTCGGCTCAGGTCATGATCTTGCGGTCCGTGAGTTCGAGCCCCACATCGGGCTCTGTGCTGACAGCTCAGAGCCTGGAGCCTGTTTCGGATTCTGTGCTTCCCTCTCTCTGACCCTCCCCTGTTCATGCTTTGTCTCTCTCTGTCTCAAAAATAAATAAAGGTTAAAAAAAAATTAAAAAAAAAAAAAAAAAAAAGAAATCTGCACAATTTTGCAAATGTGCTTTGGATTACTTATTTGTACCACTTTTGGGTAAAGCAGATAGAAGCAGGTATTTGGGTAGAACATTTTACACGCATACGAATTTCACCATTTAATTTAGCCCTCACAAAATGATTTTTATTTCTTTTTAAACTTTTAAGAAAACGTGATTTAAAGGAAGAAGAGTAGAGCACTGTATAACCTGGAAAATGCCAGCGTAGAGGGGCCTGAGTGGCTCGGTCGGTTAAGTGTCCCATTTCGGCTCAGGTCGTGATCTCACAGTTTGTGAGTTCAAGCCCCATATCGGGCTCTGTGCTGACAGCTCGGAGCCTGGAGCCGCTTCAGATTCTGTGTCTCCCTCTCTCTCTGCCCCTCCCTTGCTCACTCCCTGTCTTTTTCTCAACAATAAATAAACATTAAAATTTTTTTTAGAAAATGCCAGCTTAAATAATAATTTCCTATTAGAAAAGTACCATTTCCTGTTTTGCAACAACATGTAAAGACACTAACATCCGATAGTCTATTGTAACTTAGCTAGTATTCTCCTCTCACTTTAGGAAGTTTTAAAACTTGATCGAGTTCGCGCAACAGCTTCGTGCCTAAAGCAGCCCGGAAAGCTGGATCTCTCATCCTCCGAATCCACTATATTTCCCCAATGGATTTTGCTCCCAATATGACCCCTGCAACCCATTCCGGAACACCTGTCGAAATAGTTATTTAAAAAAAAACAAACCAAACCATAAATACCTTGCTTTTGCCTGATGACCCCTCACGAACGGGGTTGGTCAAAATGCAGCACTGCAGAAATGCCTTTCATCTCTGACCTTGCCCGGCCGGCCCCTCCCTTGCCTCTCTCCCTCTCTCCCATTGATGTCCCCACGCTCTCGTCAAACCGAAGTCTCCCCGATTTCTCGAGGTGCATCAGGGTCTTCTCTCGCCTCCACCCATTCTGTGTTCTACGTGGAGAGTGCTTCCCTCCAGCAGCTGCGAGAAGCCTTCCCCAGCCCCTGCAGGGGACCCTTCCCTGGTGCTGCTCCCACCAGGCCCATGTACTATTTGAGCACCCGTCACTGCGCTGGGTGCGTCTCCGTGCCCGCGTCCCTTACCAGACTGCGAGCCCTCCGGGACCCAGCCGCAGAGGCTGAATGAATGAATGAACGAATGAACGAACAAGCTCCAACACCGGGCCCTGTTTGCAGCTTGTTTTCCCAATCACGGGCACGTGGGTGTATGAGTGATTGTGCATAACCATTTCCGGGAGGAAAAGATTCACGCCTCGGCGGGCTGGCCGCTGTCACTGTGGACCAGGTGCTGAATGCACTGAGAGCGTCCGCAGTTTCATCTAATCTGTGCACCCCTGTAACGATGCTGATGTTTTGATTGTGCTTATTTAAAGGAGGAGTGAGGGGTGCCCGGGTGGCTCAGTTGGTTGAGCGTCCGACTTCAGCTCAGCTCACGATCTGACAGTTCGTGGGTTCGAGCCCCGCATCGGGTGCTGTGCTGACAGCTCGGAGCCTGGAGTCTGCTTGGGATTTTGTGTCTCCCTCTCTCTGCCCCTCCCCCGCTCATAGTCTGTCTCTGTCTTTAAAAAATGAATAAACCTTGAAAAAAATTTTAAAAAAATTAAAAAGGAGGAGGGAACTGAGGCACGATAGTGTTTGATCGCTTTCCCCCATGTCACCTCTGGTGAGACCAGTGTTGGGACTGGTTCCCAAGTCTGCCTGCCCCCCCAAATCTATACGTTGAGCTGCACTGCTAGACGGATATTTCTACTTTTAGCTCATTCTCTTACAACCACGTTACTGTTTTCTTTCTACTGTGGCTGGAGAATCTGATTAAGCACTGACACACTAAAAGGAGGAAGCAGCTGTTTTCCAGATCAAAAAGTGGATTAGAGATCATAAAAGTCAGATTGTAGGAAAGAGGCAGTGACTCATCAAATTCTCTTGCTCGGTTTGTCAATTCCTTGGGCACAGAGTTTGCTATGTTGATAACCACAAGTCACTTCCAAAAGTGACATTCGAGATAGAGGCAAGCATTCCCTCAAAGCCGCTGACAATTGGTGCTGTCATTACATGGTACATCGTGGGCCTGTACCAGAGAGTGACAAAATACTCGGAGGTTTCAAATGATCTTCTGCTCGCTGGGTTGTAGCCAAAGGGTTGAAAAGAAAAATCACACCATTGTAGCCAGAAGGGCCTTCCTTCCTCTGCTCCCCAAGCTGGAGTCTTGCTGTTGAAGCCTTGGCATGACCAGCCGCCTGCCAGTTGCTTGTCTGAAGGTTGCTGGGAGTTGATGAAGGAGGAGAAAAGAGCAGGAACAAAATCTGAGCTCCTTATCCTTACTCTGTAATATTTATGTCTGAGGATATTACTTCCCTCTCCCTTCCCCCTTACTCCATGTTCTAGACTTATCACAATGAAACCCAGAGGGATTTCTGGATACTTTAATTTTCTTTTTTTAACGTTTATTTATTTTTGACACAGAGAGAGACAGAGCACGAACGGGGGAGGGTCAGAGAGAGAGAGAGACACAGAATCTGAAACAGGCTCCAGGCTCTGAGCTGTCAGCACAGAGCCTGACGCGAGGCTCGAACTCACGGACCGCGAGATCATGACCTGAGCCGAAGTCGGCCGCTTAACCGACTGAGCCACCCAGGTGCCCCTCTGGATACTTTATAGGCTGAATTGTGTCCCCAGTCTCCGATTAATATGTCCAGTACCTTATTTTCTGACTGAATTTGGAGACAGTCTTTAAAGCGGTAATGAAAGTAAAATAAGGTCATTAGAGTAGGCCCTAATATGACTGAAGTGCTTATTAGAAGAGATTAGAACACAGACAGGTACAGAGAAAAGACTGTGTGAAGACACAGGGGAAGGATGGCCATCTACAACCCATGATGAAAGGCCTCAGAAGAAACCAACCCTGAGGACATCTAGATATTGAACTTTTAGCTTCCAGAGCTGTGAGAAAAGAAATTTCTGCTCCTTAGGCCGCTGTCTCTGGCATTTTGTGATGGTGGCCCCAGCAGATTAACACAATATATGAAAGCCGACCATTTTCTAGACTTACAGTGAACCTCAGGGAGATTTCTGGATGCCATTTTCAAAGAGCTAAGTTATGATGTGAGTATCCGTTCAAGATAATCCTTCTAATTGCTAAGGCAAGAAATTTTATTCTTTTTTAAAAAGTTTTCTAAAAAAAAATTTATTTATTTTTGAGAGATGGAGAGTGACAGAGCATGAGCAGGAGAGGGGCAGAGAGAGAGACACACACACACAGAATCAGAAGTAGGCTCCAGGCTCTGAGCTGTCAGCACAGATCCTAACATGGGGCTAGAGCTCACAAACTGTGAGATCATGACCTGAGCTGAAGTTGGACACTTAACCACCTGAGCCACACAGGTGTCCTGAATAATTTTATCCTTTAAGGAATGGTAGCCATATTCTATCCTGGGTGGTCAAGGCCCAACTGGAAGAAGGCATTCACTTTTGGGTACCACACGTTAAGGGAGATGCAGTCAAGGGGTGCTTATTAAAAATGGCAGTTATCTCAATAGTGAAAGAGGCAAAGTCCATGTTTATTCTTCCAAATTTGAGATGTTTGCTCTGGAAATGAAATGACTCATGAGGTGGGGATTTGCCTTCTTTAAGCATTTAAGTACTTAAAATATTTGCTTCTATTATTAGATACTTCAAAAAAAAAAAAGAAAATAAATAAAAAGTAAAGTCCCCCATGTTTATAGCAGCACTATTGACAATAGCCAAAGTATGGAAAGAGCCCAAATGTCCACCGATGAATGAATGGATAAAGAAGACGTGGTCTATATATACAATGGAGTATTACTCGGCAATCAAAAAGAATGAAATCTTGCCATTTGCAACTACATGGATGGAACTGGAGGGTATTATGCTAAGTGAAATTAGTCAGTCAGAGAAAGACAAAAATCATATGACTTCACTCAGAGGAGGACTTTAAGAGGCAAAACAGATGAACATAAGGGAAGGGAAACAAAAATAATCTAAAAGCAGGGAGGGGGACAGCATGGAAGAGACTCTTAAATATGGAGAACAAACAGAGGGTTACTGGAGGGGTTGTGGCAGGGGGGATGGGCTCAATGGGGAAGGGGCACAAAGGAATCTACTCCTGAAATCATTGTGGCACTAGATGCTAACTGACTTGGATGTAAATTTTAAAAAATAAAAAATACAATTAAAAAAAAAAGTATTTGCTTCTACAACTGCAAAACAGTGAACAGCAGATGATACAGAAGGATTTTGATGTAATATAAGAAAAATGTATGGAGCCAGCCATTTCCAAAGATGAAGCGAGCTGATAGGGAAGGAGTGAGTTCTTTATCACAGTTGGTGGCCAGACAAAGGAGAGTTGACCACTGGTGGGAGACGTTGGAGTATGTATCCATCAGGAAAAAAACCAGTTTCGATCAGTAGCATTTCAACACGGGACATCAAAGGCCTCTGGGAAAGGTGCCGGAGTTGCAAAGCAGCAAAGATTAGAAAGTCAAAGATGAGAGTTTGGCTAATTGGCTAATTAAGCTACTCAAAGATTAGAAACTCCAGGGCTACCACACGAAGGACCTGAGGGCCACATGGGAAAACGGCGTGACCCAGGCAGCAGGACGGATGGCCGCCATTTTCATCACAGGAGAGCTTTGAGTTTGTGAAGTGACTTAATATTGCGGCCCCTGTCTGGTCAAATCTAAACTCAGTAGTTGCTCTCCTTACATCTTGGAGAGAGAAAAGGAAAGTCTAACCTCCGTGACCCAGGCACACGTGCTTGACGAAGAGGCTTGGGCAGTCCCGGCCCAGCACACCCTGGTACAGAGCACTGGCAGACCCCTGACTGTCCTTCTCAAGTTTTAATTATTTAGTCATTCATGCCTTCACTCACTCACTCACTCACTCACTCATTTAGCAAAGTGCAGACCCTGGAGGAAATTGCCTTTGTCTGAATCTGGTACTTACCACCTTCCTGACTTTGGGCTGTGTGTCAGGGGTCCCGATGTTGGCTTTCTTCCAGACTGTCCATGTGAGTCTTCCAGGGACACAGCAGAAGCCTCTGCCTGCACATGTCTCTGCTCTGGATCTGCCTTCTCTGACGCTTCCGGTTCCCGACTTGTCCAGAGGCCACTCCTTCAGGAGACCCAAGCTTCTTGCTGTTGGATTTCTGCTTTACCGCTTGCCCTCGGGGGGCAACGGCAAAGAGCTCAAGCTTGGTTATTTTCCATAACGTGTCCTGGAATCCTTTGCAGGGCTACGTGGTGGGGCTGCAGCTGGGCAATGGGGTCCCTCTCTCCTCCCCCCGGTTTTCCTCCAGTTCTCCTAGGTCACTGTTTGGGTAGGTAAAGGGCAGGTCAAAAAGTCTGCTGTCTAAGAAGATACTAAGCCAGGGAGTGAGATGGAAATTCTCCTTCGGAAGGAGCACCTCCAAACTCTGCAATGATTTTCTTGAAGTCTTCCTCAAGAACCCTCTCACCTCCTGCTGGGCCAAAGATAGTAGGCCTTTATTCCATCCCTTCCCGCTCCTGGGGGTGGTGGTGTTGGCGGGATAGCTATGGGAAGGCAGATTCTACCTCCCCTGGCAACAGTGTCTGAATGCTTTCTAGTTTAGAATATGAGGTCATGGTGCCTCTTTGTTTCCTGTATTTGGGCCCCAGGATAACAAAAGTCCTACTTAACATCTTGTCACATTTTCTCTGACCCCTTCCTCTCTACATCCCGGAATAACCTATGGTTTCTTGCCAGGTCCATCGACTTCAAGTATGAGAACAGAAGGATCATAACGATGTAAATCCTTTGGGCAATCCATCAAGACCGTGCGGGGGACCAAGAGGGTATACAGCGGGTGCCACTGTGGCCGTGGCAGCGTGCCTCTCTATGTGTTAGATCTTCTTTGGTTTCTTGCACATGCCCTTGCCTTGTTCTTTAATATTATTATTATTATTCAAGTATAGTTCACATGCAGTGTTATGCTTAGTTTCAGTTGTACCATGTAGTGTTCCAACAAGTGCATACATTTCTCAGTGCTGCTCATCAAGACAAGTGTATTCTTAATCTCCTTTATTTCACCATCCTGCCACCCACCTCCTCTCTGGCAGCCAGCCACCAGTTTGTTCTCTGTATTTAAGAGTCTGGGGTGTTTTGCTTTGCTTCTCTCTTTTTTTCTTTGTTTGTTTGTTCATTTGTTTTGTTTCTTAAATGCCACATATTAGTGAAATCATATGGTATTTGTCTTTCTCTGACACACTTATTTCGCTTAGCATAATACCCTCCAGATCCAGCCATATTGCTGCAAATGGCAAGATTTCATTCTTCCTTATGGCTGAGTAGTACTCCGTTGTGTGTGTGTGTGTGTGTGTGTGTATGTATATATGCTTCACACCACATCTTCTTTGTCCATTCATCTGTGGATGGACACTTGTGTTGTTTCTGTATGGTGACCATTATAAATGGTTCTGCCACAAACAGGGATGCATATATCTTTTCAATATGAACCACCCTTTTAAGATATATCTGCTGGCTATAGATTCTCTTAGTTTTGCTCCATTTGAGAATGTCTCAGTTTCTCCTTCATTCCTAGAGGATGTTTCCCCTGCATACAGGATGTTGATTGGCCATTCTTTTCCTTCAGGGCTTTGGAAATGACATAGTGATGTTCCAACTTCCGTGCCGAGTAATCCTGCACCGCTTCTGGGCCCCATGCGTGCGGTGTTCTCAGACTTAGGGACTGGGTCCCCATCGGGAGAGAGCCTTAGCTAGGGTGAGGTTTTGGTCCAGGGACGTCTCCAGGGCTGAAGCGACACCAGTCCCGTGCTCTCCCTGAAGGGCTGAAGTGAGTTGTTAGAGTTGCTTTCTATTAGCCACTTCCGTCTGGCCTCCATGACCTCTGAGGAATTCATGGTCATTCACGTTATTTTTCCCCTGCAGTAAGGGGTCCTTTTCTCTCTTGCTGCTTTAGAGAGTTTCATCTTTGTCTTTAGTTTCAGAAGCTTAATCATGATGCCTCTTGACATAGTTTTCTTTGGATTTATCCTATTTGGAGTTCACGCAGCCTCTTGACTGTAGATTTATGTTTTCGTTGAATTATTGAGAACTTTTTCAGCCCCACCCTTTTTCTTCTCTCCTTCTGAGATAAGAGGACAAACATATTAGAGCTTTTGTTCCTGTTCCACAGGCCCCCAGGGTTCTGCTCAGTTATTCGTTCAGCCTGTTTTCCTTCTTTTGTTCTGATTAGAATAGTTCCTATTTTTTCACTTTTCAGTGTACCGATTCCTTCCTCTGCCCCCTCCTTTCTGTTATTGAGCCCTCAACTAAGCTTTTCATTCCAGTTACTGTACTTATTTCGGTTCTGAAAGTCCCACTTGGTCCTTTTTCTTTGCTGAGGCTTTCTGTTTTTCAGTTGTTTCAAGTGTTCTGCGATTGGTCACTGAGCTGTTTTTAACATTGCTGCTTTTATCTTTGTAAGATAATTCTAATATCTCTTTTTGGCGTTGGCTTTCATTTATTGTCTTTCATTGTTTCAGTTTGAGATTTTCTTGGTTCTTGGTATGAAAGTAATTTTCTATTGAAAGCTTGACCTTTTTTTTTTCTTCCTATTACGTAATGAGTCTCTGGATATTATTTAAATGCTGCCAGGTGGAGGTGGAAGTCTGTTGCCCCCCTTGGCCTCCATTGATACCAAAGCGGGTAGGGTCTCCTGGTTACCATTAAGTGGGGTAGGAGTTGCGTTTGCCTATGTGGTCTCCACTGACGTCCCCAGAGAAGGTGGCCTATTACCTCTGGGTGATGGTAAAAATCTTGACTCCTCACTAGGCCTCCTCTGATGCTATCCCAGGGAAGAGGGAGGTGCTTTGCTATTGCTGGGTGGAGGTGAAGGCCAAGCCTCCCCATGTGATGTCTGGTGACCATTACCAAGAGGCTGTCATGAAAGCCCTGGTTTCTATACCCCGTTTGCTCTTTCTACTGAGGCACGTTCATCTGTTGTGAAATTTTACAATTTGTAAGAAGTCATAGCTTTCGTTTGCTCTTTCTCTAAGACTAAGTTCTAGTGGGATTTTGATCCTCAAAATTTCCCCCCTCTCCATCTTATACTATTTGGGGTAAAGAAGCAGTTGGCTCTTTCAACTCTTTCCCCTTCCTTTCTGCTCGTAAACTGGTTGTTTCTGAGCTTCTGTTTCTCATGTAATATTGTGCCATATCTAGTCAAAGCACTTTATCCATACTACTAAAATGGTTTCCAGTGTCTTCCCTAGAAGTGCAAGTTCCTTCTATACATAATCCACCCCTAAAGTTTCTCAGTTTCACCAGAACTTTTCACTACGTGATAGGACCTCCGGCCTTCTGACTGCTAAGCCTTGGCCATACCCCTTTGGGACGCTTGTGAGAGCAACTTTCAGCTCTTGCGACCAATATTTTTATCGCTGAGGCTACAGTTGGTTATGCTGTAATACAAGCACCCTGAAATTCAGTGGCTTAACACAGCCAAGGTTTCTTTCCTTACAATCTGCTTTGAGTTTCTTTTGGTGGCTTTAAGGCTGTGGACCTCCACACATCGGGTCAGCTTTCAAGACCTTTTGATGTGTGGCATCTCTACCTCACGAAGAATATTCTTCCATGGCCAGCACAGCAGCACCGAGGGCACAGAGGGCTCTGCCCCCGCTCCTTAGTGCTACAGCCCGATATGTGTAGAGATACACATGGCTTTACTTTCAAATGGATCATCTGACCGAACTATCTCTCACCCGCGTAGACGCCAGGGGCCTGGGAAGCACATTTCTCCCCGCATCCAAGGGGGGGGGGGGGGAAGAGAACTGGATGCGTTGGGCATTGAGGAGAGCAAGCAGGGGGTGGTGACCATGGTAGTGTCTGCCCCTGACAGGCGTTCTGCTGAACTCGATTGTGAATCCAAAGTTAAACAAAACTTTCATCTTCAGTAACTGGGGTCTTTTGCTCCACAATTTAAACTAGCAATACAGAGCAAATGAGGACAATTTGAAATGTATTTGAATCTCGAACTATGCGAGGCCACTCAGGGTCGGTCACCACAGCGTATGAAAGTCTTAACGGTGCCTTTGTGCGGCAACCGCATGCCGCGTAAGGACCCTAATATCTGAATCTCTGAGCATTCTGAAAGGGCTGTCGTGGGGACAGATCTTACTAGTTATTTTATTATTGTCATCTTTTTTTTTTTTTTTCTCACTATTCCATGCCTTCTCTTCAGATCAGGAAGCTTTAAAAAAAGTTTACAGTTTGGGGCGCCTGGGTGGCTCAGTCGGTTAAGCGTCCGACTTACTCGCGGTATGTGAGTTTGAGCCCCGCGTCGGGCTCTGTGCTGACTGCTCAGAGCCTGGAGCCTGTTTCAGATTCTGTGTCTCCCTCTCTCTCTGCCCCTCCCCCGTTCATGCTCTGTCTCTCTCTGTCTCAAAAATAAATAAACGTTAAAAAAAAAATTTAAAAAAAAAAGTTTACAGTTTGATAATCTTTCCAAACCGTGTACATTTGATGGTAGGAATCAGTGATGTGAATACTCCAGAAATCATAGTTTTAGCATTGGAATGCATGATTCTTTTCCCGGCAGCATTTTAGGGTACACGGCTTATTTTATTTAAGTTGATATAACATATTTCATGGGACCATTAGCGTTAGAAGAAATAGAAAAGACATTTCGTCTAACGTCACATACATTGCCATTCCTACGGTATGCACTAATTGAACACAGAAAAGTGTGGCTGGTACTTTAGAGAAACTGCCCAAGAAAGTAAAATCGACCACTGATCATCTGTGATTGTTCACACCTTAGAGAAGATGATGCTGTCGGTCCTTCTATGACGATGTGACTGATGACCGACGAAAGAGTATCGTGCAACAGTGTTGGCTGTAGGTAACCAATAGTGGAGATAGATGGTCACTTTAATCTGTACTCTCTTATTTTATTAGTTATATTCTACCTAACTCCCAAATTATTTGAGGTGGGGGAACTTCCACTTCTGACCATTGACACAGTATGTGACTAGCCCTCTTGCTAGAAGTATCTATAAAATTGGACACCTATTTTCAAGGCTTTGGACAATGGAAATACACGGCTAATCGGACACAAGGGAAACACATGAGGGGAACCCCCCCCCATCATCATTTCCTCCAGGACTCTGTGAGGGGCAGCGTACCCATAGCATGAAAGGCCAAGGGGAGCTCAGTAGTCTGCCAGGGCTGGGCAGCAGCCCCTCTAAGGCAGGGGAACAGGGTCAACAGACAGGTGCTACCCAGGGACCTTGCGCTGGTGTTGTCTCTAACAGATTTTCTCCAAAAAATCACCTCCAAGATTTTGTGTTTTTTCTTAGGCACTTTAAATCTGTGAGACCTTAAATCAACATGACTGTATTTCAGAGTTTTAGGTTTTTCTCTCCCTCGGCCTGCTGAGTAACGCTTTAATTATGCGTATTAGTCACATCCCTGAAATTGTTTATCAGACACTAGGTGTCCATTCAGTTTCCAAACAAAAGGTCACCTTTCCTGGGCGATACCCTCCCTGGACACAATTTTATAAGCATAAGTTGTTGCTGTTAAAATATGCTAAGATACCAAACTACTGATAAAAGTAAAGAATAAATGCTCCTTTCTAAAAAAATATAATGTATTGACAAATTGGTTTCCATACAACACCCAGTGCTCATGCCAACAAGTGCCCTCCTCAAAGCCCATCACCCACTATATAAAAAATAAAAGTTTTATTTTAAAAATGGCATTTAAAAAGTATTTCTCTACTTTTCTGTCAGATGTTCATATTTATCAGAACTTACCCACATATTTTTTCTCTTTATTCATTTATTGTTCTTATTTTTACAAGTTGCCACTCCTTTATTTCATGCTTATTTATTCTTTCTACTGCTTCTGTGTTGGTTTTTTCCCAACAACTACAGAAATGGAGCCATTTTGCCCTCTTACCTGAATATCAGAATCATTTGCTAGGCTTATAAAAATACAGATTCTTGGGATCTCTCAGGTCCAATGAAACAGAATCCTCATGGAGAATTCTCAAAATATATTTTATTTTAATTTTTTATTTTTTAAAAATTTTTAATGTTTGTTTATTTTTGAGAGAGAGAGACACACACACACACAGAGTGCAAGCAGAGGAGGGGCAGAGAGAGAGAGAGGGAGACACAGAATCCGAAGCAGGCTCCAGGCTCTGAGCTGTCAGCACAGAGCCCAATGCGGGGCTCAAACTCACGACCCGTGAGAACATGACCTGAGCCAAAGTCGGATGCTCAACCGACTGAGCCACCCAGGAGCCCCTCAAAATAAATTTTAAATAATCCCATAGCTGAATGATATCATCCATCAAGTGTGGAAAGCTGATACAAGTCAAAGTTGGTCTTATGGAATTATTGGTTAAACATCTGCAAAGTTTCCTTTACCTTCCGCAATCATCATCAAGCCCGGCATGTGGACCTGGGAGCCATGGTATGACTTAATTATGACATAATTTTTCTGTCTGCCTATCTATCTATCAGATTAATTTGATGAAACATGTTATAAACATCTACGTTTATTTGCTTTATTACCTGAATGTTTGCTTCCTGGAAAGTTATAACATAACAGCCTTTTATGAGAGAATTCGTATTATTTTCTTATTTATGATATAACCTAATAGCATCTGACCATAATCTTCAACCTTGGCACCTGCCCTTAGAGAAGAAAGATCTGTGCTATACATTGAATATTTTTGTCCCTCCAAAATCTGTATGTTGAAACCTAATCCCCAAAATGATGGTGTTTGGAGATGGGGACTTTGGGAGGTGATTTGGGAGATGATTAGGATGGGGTTAGTGCCCTTACTGAACAACTCCTAGCCTTGTTCTAAGCTGTTATGGTTACAAGAGTAAACGAAAGAGGTAGAAGGCCCTGCCTTCAGAGAGCTCACACCACCAGTGTTTCCATTTCTTACCTACTGAACTGTGTAACTCAAAGAGAAGAAAAGAATAAGCCCATTTTGAATTAGAAGCTCATTTAATCAGTTTGCCTTAGAACAAGTTTATATTTTCTTTAGATGACAAGAATAAGTATAATCTAAAAAATAATTGCAGAGAAAATAAATCAAGAGAAATTTGGCGTCCATCTCACGAAACAATTTAAGTAGATTTAAATTATTTTCCTGACAATGTGGATTACGTAACACCAAATGGGTAATAAAGAAGTAAGACAAAATCTCTGCTCACAAATGCCTTCAGAAATTTTGCTAAGAAAATTCAGGCAAAAGCCTTAATTTCTTCCTCCTGTAATAGGGTATATGAAATCAGATGTCTTCATCAAAATTTTAATAGGGCAAATCTTAAGCATCAAATTACTAGCTCTATTCATACTCATCATATTTCTTCCCTGAATTTTCATTGACTCTATACTTTACAAACATTAAAAGTTATGTTGACTAAAAGTTAAAGAAATCTTAGATGTTGCAATCATTCTCCAAAGCATAGAAGCTACAGAAACTTCTAGATCCAAATTAGGATCACACAGACTAAAAGTTAAATTTGTCTTTAAAAAATGTGGATGTCAAAATAACCATTTTCTTTGTGAACCATGAAGGCAAAACCTTGTGTAGGCTTCTGGAGCAACTATATGGATGCATCAGAAAGCAAAGGGGGTGCCTGGGTGGCTCAGGCGGTTAAGCATCTGACTTTGGCTCAGGTCATGATCTCTCGGTTTGTGAGTTCGAGCCTTGCGTCGGGCTCTGTGCTGACAGCTCAGAGCCTGAAGCCTGATTCAGATTCTGTATCTCCCTCTCTCTCTGCCCCTCTCCTGCTCACCCTCTGTCTCTCTCTGTCTCTGTCTCTCTCTCTCAAAAATAAACATTAAAATTTTTATTATTATTATTTTTTTTAACGTTTATTCATTTTTGAGACAGAGAGAGACAGAGCATGAATGGGGGAGGGGAAGAGAGAGAGGGAGACACAGAATCGGAAGCAGGCTCCAGGCTCCAAGCCATCAGCCCAGAGCCCGATGCGGGGCTCGAACTCGCGGACCGTGAGATCGTGACCTGAGCTGAAGTCGGACGCTTAACCGACTGAGCCACCCAGGCGCCCCTAAAAATTTTTTTTTTTTTAAAAGAGAGAAAGCAGAAGAGAAGCTTTGTTTGAAAACCTTTGCAGTTGCCCTATCAGGTTTAAAGAATACTGTGTAGAATTGGAATTATTTGCTCAGAGAGTTATCCACCTACATTTAAAGAGCTACCATTTCCAAAGCTTCTTCATGAGAATCCCCATAATATGTGCCTACGGGAATTTTAGTGTGTAGACAGAATTAAATATATATAATATTTATAAATATATACTATAAATGTATTTGATATTGTTATAGGTGCCTTGTATTGTACTGCAAGTTTTTGTACAACTTGGAAATGAGAGAAAGCATACGTTAAAAAAAATAGTATTTGCTACTAGTGAGACAAAATGGCAATTTAATGAGAAAATAAATGTGGTTAATTTCACCTCGTTGAAGTTTTAATAGTAGATTGCAGGCAGGAAACAGTTGGATTTTATTCTGTCATGTTCTTTATATGTATTCTAATTGGTATACAATAATAAAGAGAACCGTAATACCGAGTGTAATAGCTTTCTCATAATTGCTGAGGGCTTTTTATACAATTAAATTCACATCTATTGAGTACTTAGCACAGAGAATGCACAAAGTGATAGGCAAAGTAACCCTTTTCTTGGAAGCGTTTCACCACTAGGGTTTCAGACCTGTCCTCATTTTAGGCTGATTAGGAGCCTGTGTACATGGACTTGGTTAATTTGTGCAACAGAAGTAGGTGATGGGGAAAGGGCAAAACATTTCTTAGTGCATGACACAAATCATTTCAAATCTTCCATAATGTTAATGCTTTTTTTGTGTGTGGAAAGATTCCTATAGGTGAATATGATGATTTATGAACTAAACTCTCCTTTCAAATTCAGTCCTCACTGTAAATATGCTGAACTGAATATATCCTAAAATTTTCAGAAGAATATATAGTTTAGAGTCTCATCTCAATAATCAGGTAATATGCATACTTTGCCTAGTTGATAATCTTTTCTATGGTACTATCTAAGCATGCAATAATGTGATTCATAGATAGTTTACAATTCCTTCATTATGTGACAGTTGGTTTTTTTTTAATAAAAGAATTAAATAAACATAAATTCTTTACTATTCAGGAAGAGCCTGAAGAACATGGAATCTAGGCTTAAAAAATTGAAAATGTAAAAGTGAAAAAGAAAAGGTGCAAAGTTAAAAATTGTAAATAGCATAAACATTGTTTATTTCATTGTAGTAGCCCCTAATTTCCTACTGATGGCTCTTATTTTATGCCTGATCAATATAAATATACAAAATATTATGACTTACGTAATCTAGGGAGAAAGATATAATTGCTTAGATAATGAGACTGTAGAATAACTTTTTGTTTATCACCTTTTTGAGTATAAGGATCGAATAAATTTATTATTGTGGCATTCAACAGTAGAATAGAAACTGGTAGAAAGATGTAGAACAGAGGACGTAACGTGCCTGAACCCTCTTTCAGCCCAAGCTAGTTTACGACATTAACATTTCTGAACCGAAGCTAGTTTACAACACTAATTTTAAAATAAGGATTCTAGTTATTTTTTCCTTTAATAGAAATAGAAAGACTGGCTCAGATCATTTTTGTCTAGAATGTTTCTTCACTCTCATGAGTATAGTCTGTTTTTTGACTGAGCATGGATATTGGTAATTTTCTCTATATATTACTTAATAGTGGATGTATTACCCAGACAACTTTGCAATTCATTTAAGAATTGCATAAATTGCAATTATATTGCATAAATTACATAAATTGCATAAATTGCAATTGCAATTGTATTAGGTTGCCGGTGATAATTTAGTTAAGGAGCAAATAATTAAAGTTCCTTTTGGAATTGGTTTTATCATCTATGTTACCTTTGCTCTTCAAGGAAGGAAGATCTTCCTTTAAGAACCCCAAACAGAAAACCAAATATCTAAGACTATCTTACACAACAAGATAAATTACCCCAATTGGGGATACTTCTGTGTAGATAGCTCAGATAATTGTCAACCTGATGTCCTTTCTCTGATACTTGTAAAATTCACTTCCAGTCTGACCTGGCTATTCAACATTACCAGTTGGTTGGATCCTCCTGGATTCAAACGTATATGGGTCCTTCAAAGATGTGCACTAATCTTATTACTATCAACATATTCACTTATATTTTCTTTTTATTTCTTTATGACATTGGTATTCATATTGACTTTTCGATCTATCTTTTTTAAAAATAGAATTTGCAAAATATTTATTGAAGTCATAATGGGAAATGGCACCCTTTGGGCATTTGGGTTTAACTTTTCTTGATTATGAACTTAATTGTATACAATTATTAGATCACAAATATTTTTCTAAGTATTCTTTAGACTGTGGTACATTTTATTTCTGAATTTAGCATTGATGTGTGCGGTCAAATTGATCATTTCGTCTCTTTTATCTGCCTGGATGTAGAATTTTATATATCTTTGAAATAACAATAGATATTAGGAAGACAGGATAGATCTAAATGTCAGTTTCTTTCATTGATTTTGCCTTGTGCATGGTGAGAACTTTTTGATCTGTGAACTAAGATATTTTGAGCTTGATAATTGCTTTTCTAATCTATCCTGAATTGTGTGATAGATGGTATGAGGTAAGGATCCAGGCATTTTTGGGGAATTATTTGAGAAGGGTCAAACAACCTATGGTAAACACTATCCATGTTTATAATGATAAAGATGGCCATGAAAATACATTAAATATATATATTTACTAATGGTAAGTGCAAGCAAATAAGCATCATATATGACACCGGGGGTGTGGTCTTTATTGTCAGTCGGTCTTTATTAAAGATCTCTTCAGCCATTGGTGCTTAACAATCAAGGTCTTTGTGCTATTTCTGCTTTGAAGCTGTACGTTACACTTTTATTTAGGACCTCTCTGACTTCCTTTATACCAGCTTAGTACACGGGCGAGGTCTGGAAACTGTTGGCAATTATTGCTGTAATTCCTGTTTCATTGATTAATTTAAATGACATGAACTGAATTCCTACTAGGCGCTCTTAAGAGGATATGCTACTTGCTCTCAAGGAATTTAGTCTGGTCAGAAAGCCAGGCATGTCAATGAGGAACATTACACATATAATCAAAGGCGTCAGAGAAGAAACAGTAGGAGAGAGATCAGGACCTATTCTTGCTAAAGCAGTAACATCTTAAGTCTTGCACATTTATCTGTCGTACTACCCAATACATTCATTTGTTTACTTACCATTTATTCAGCATATGGTTTTTAGGTCATGGGGAAATTACACCTTAGAAACAACAGGCATATTTCTCATGTTACACATACGTCTTACTTTCTTCTAACTTGTATTTCAAATGTTGCCTATGCTACTTTAACCTATTTTGATAGTTTTCACTCATAATTTGGGAAAGGTGGAGTATTCATATAATTATTTAGGTATGGCAAACAAAATATTTTGATATCTGTTTTTCAAATATATCAACCTAAAATTTGTAGAATTATCTTAATTTCAGAGCAAAGGGAAGTTAGAAGAGAAAAAGGAGAGAAAAGCCACGGGATTATTATGTTAATTTTCCCTACTAAATTTTGAATGGCCATATTTCACGAAGCTCTTGAGATTCCCGTGGTATAAGAAAGACAGAAATACCGTGAAATATCTTCTGTTCATCTCCTCAGACCCCCATCCCACCTTGTCCCCTCCTGCTGCAGGGTGTCTGGGCTCAGGAGTCTAAGGGCTGTACTCACAGCCTCCTTTGCGTTTAGCTTCCCACTCAGTTGGGCCAATGGGATACTCTACAGGAAGTCAGAGGACAGGAAAGGAATGAGGGGTGTACTGGTGGCTCTTCCCTGTGAAGCAAGGAAATTCCACTGCATCTTCCTACCGAGCGTGTCCCTGTCAAGTAGCCCTGACCCACAAGGCTCCTCACTCTATGTTCCAGAAACTGCTCTCTTGTTCCACTATTCTCAGGCCGGTAGGAGGAAATGCCTCCTCCACTGCTGCTAGGTGCTTGAAACACTTTTTCTTATTTCTTACTTATTTTTATACCTTTCATTCCCCTTTATTAAGATGTCTCAAATTTGATTTTCTTTTCAGAGTTTAGGACTTCTCATTTGTCTCAAAGTTGCCGCAACAAAAATCTTGATGACACATTCTGCTTTCCTTTACACCCCTCAATGCAAAAACAAAAACAGAAACAAAACTATTTGTAGGAAAAAAATAGTTTTGTACGAGGCAAGAAACAATATAAATTCAAAAAGATTTTGAAAGGGTAAGGATTAGCTCTATCACTCATCTTTTTAACAAGTTTATGTGACTAGTCAAAACCAACAGGGTGTCTCCCTTGAAATGTTATCTATACAAATATCCAAGTAGACCACAGGACTATATACTGTCTTGGAATGTCCTCAGAAGCTTCTGTCATTGATCAGGTAACAGAGTCCCCAGAGTCCTTTTCTTTCAAACAGAAGAGGGAAGAGAAAGATGGATGGAAGAAACTATTCAAATTTCGACTTCTTTTTGTAGCTTGTGGTCGCCCTCTCCTCCTCTGTGCCCTCACCCTCCAAAGCCTTCCCAGTCTCTGCCACTAAATCCACCTCAGCTTCCTCTGCTATGACCTTGGCCTCCAAAACCACCTTCAACCTTAGGCTTGGCCCAGTCCAAAGTAGCTTTGTTTCCATCAATTTCACCATCTTCCATGGTCTCCTTGGTGGTTTTGGCATCTTCCACACAGTTGAAGTCTCCAAAACCAAACCCTTTGAAGGACCCAGTCTCCTGGTGACAATCCTTGCCTGAACAGAGCCATCGAACGACTCTTTTAATGTCTCTTCTGTGGTATCCTCAGACAGAGGATTTGATTACATCTGGTATTAGAACACTAAAGTGTGTCAAGTATCCCAGAATGGGGACTGTCTAAAGTATAAGTTGAGCAATCTTGAAGTTTGGACAGCTGCATTTCTTAGACTTAAAGCATTTCAAGTTGAAAGAATAGGCTAATTATAATGAAGACATTCTATTTCCTTAGAACTACGGTCTCATTACAAATTCATGTGCCAGGGTTTATGTTTTAACTTCATTTTAATTAGAAATAAATTTAATTATTTAGAAACGTTGCTAGGAAGATCGTAAAATATGAATGTAAAAGGTTATTTCCCATTGTGTTAACATTGGTAAATACAAAATTGACCCATTTTGGAATATCTGACACTCAGTAAATACAAATGAATGATTTGTGTTACAGAAGTACATATTCTAACTTTTAAGTGAATGTATCGACGAAAGCAAAACATCTCTAGAAAATTAAATTTCATCAGAGAATTGAAAACTAACATAATTTTTTAAATAAGCCACCTTCACCTGCAGATAAGCTGTTATCTCTGGTCTGAATTGAAAAGAATACAGACAGCTTAGTTGGGAAAGAGAAGGAAATAGAATAGCTCTAGGTTTTCTGTGTCATCCCTTGGTTTATCGCAGATTAACAGGAAGCAAGCTGGATTCAAGATGTCTGCTATGTTACTGACACAGTACCAAGAACTACCAGAACACTATCAAGAACTGAAATTTTAAGTAATGTCTTAGTTGGTAAACAGAAGTGCTTATAGTTGGGAAAAATTATAGGCAAATTGGCCAGTTTTACTGACTCTAATTCCTATGCTTTACTACATAATCAATATATTATTTTAATTCCAAAAGTTTTCCTTTGTGTTATGTATTTATAAAGATCTCTGGATATCACATTTTGTTTCCTGGTCTTTTATGGCAATAACTTAAAGGGAAATGCAGTCTGGAAGAGTGATTAGGAGCAAGGGCTCTGGCACCAAATGGTCTGGTTCTGAACTCTCTCTGATCTATTTACCACTCTGTGACCTTCAACAAGTGACTCACATTCTCCATGCCTCAGTTTCCTCATCTGGAGGATGGGGATGGCAATAACAGCACCAAGCCAAGAATTAGAAAAGTTGAGATGGATAAACCACTTAAAACAACACCTTTGCAGAGTGCCTGGGGGGCTCAGTCAGTTAAGTGTGGACTCTTGATTTTGGCTCAAGTTACGATCTCGCGGCTCATGAGATCAGGCTCCATGCTGTCAGCTTGAGGTTCTGTCTCGCTCTCTCTTTCTGCCCCTCCCGTCTTCTCTCTCAAAATAAATAAATTGAAAACAAAACAAAACACCGCAAGAAACAGAGCCATTAAGTTACCTTTCTCAGAAGTGATTGTTCTGCGGGTCTGTCTCCAAGCTCGGCCATTTTCCTTTTGTCTACAACGGGGAGTGAAATGAAAGCATCCATCTTGATTTCAGTAGACAAAAAGGTCAGACTTCTTGACCATTTCCTTGACATGAGCCAGTCTTGAAACAGGACAAACTTTAGGAAAAAGTTTTCTTACAGGAAACTTTGATTTAGTTTCCCCAGGACATCTACAGTGTGGGTGAGATGCTGGGAGTCCTCCACTCACATAACGTTTTCTCAATAATACCACTGATGTGGCTTTGGTTTTTCAGAGTACTCTTGCGTACTTCTGGTACTAGTTGTCTTATAACAACGTGCTGTGGTGCTCAGACCTCCCCAAAGATGGCCCCAAAGATGGCCCCAAAGATGGCCAGCCACCATCTTTGATTCTTCAGAAACTGTGCAATATTTTAAAAGGCCAAGGTTATCTGAGGAAGCACAGCACCATAACTCTTAGAGATCACAGCAAAGAGGGAGGAGGAAAAAAGGCCATATTGCTTAGAGATGGTAAATTCTGAGTGGTAAATCACCATACGTATACAATCGTTATTACGCCATTTTCTATCTTTCCAGTTGTATATATTCCAGAATTATATTCTAAGTACCTAAATAAAACCCTCATGAATTATCAATGTTACCTCTGTGTTTCTCACATAGGGCCATAAAAGAAAGCGTATGAGAGGCTATCAAGCCTTTAGTCTTTTATTAAAGTTCTGTGACCTTTAAGTTGTCGAAACTCAGACTGTACGTAAATTGCCTGCAAGCCAAGACGACAGCATTAAGCTGTAAAAATGGTCAGTTGTATACGCAACCTCGCAAATTACTAGGTTGGTCAAGACTAACGATGGAAAAACCATTAATTATGATGCACGGTCATGGCCACTTCTAACTGTATACAATAAAGCCAGCACATAGTGGCTTGATTTGAGAGGCATCAGAGGCATCCTTGCTTGCAAATATTCCTCCACTAGCCAGCTCAGTAACTGGAAATTGGAAGATTTCCTTAGGTTGAAATATCTTTGTTGAAATACTTTAAACAATAAGCATTACCTGAGAAGGTTCGTGATTAACTCAGCAGCATCCTTTAGTATAGTAATTTGAGTTTATTGATTCATGCATGAAACATTTATTGAACACTTATCATATGCTTGGCATTGAAAATACAGAGGGAAGTGTTTACACTCACCTCTTTCAATCAGCACCCAGTCTAGTCGGCAACGCGGAAGGGCAACCAAACATGAGAGTCTAGAATGAAGAAAGCTGTGGCGAAGATGTTCACGTGCCATTGGGGACCCAGAAGAGGGATCCCTTGACCTGTAAGGAGTTTAGTGTGGCTAACGTGTTAAGGTGTTTTAATTCTCTCTCACAGAAATCAATTCAGTTGAAAGATTTTAACCGAGGAGCAGTATAATCACATTTGCGTTTGACGGCTGTTACCCAAGCAACATAGAAAATAGTGATTGGGGCCAGAGGGCCCGTGAAGTAGAAATAAGGAATCCACGAAGCTACTGCTATTCTCCAGGTAAGATACGATGAAAGCCTGAACCTGGGCTAGGTTAGTAGGAAATTAACGGGGATTAGATTCCAGAGGTACGTAGGAATTAGGATCAGCGGGAGTTCTGGTTAGAGATTTGGGTGAGAGGGGAGGTTTCTGGCTAGTGTGACAGGATATGTACTTTGGTGCCATCGTAGAGAATTTGACGATCAGGTTTGAGGGATGGGGAAGGGACCAGTTAGGCTGAGTTGAAGCTGCCTGTGGCTATGCAAGAGGAGGTAAACAGTAGGCATCTGGACATAGAAGCATGGACATAGCAGGAGAGATCTGGGCTGAGGGGCAGACCTGGGTGCATCGCCAATGCAAGGAAGCAGCTGGAGCCATGAGTACTGAGCCCTTTTAATGTTATATTACAAAAGAAGTGATAAAATCTGGATAGCAACATATGCTACAAATGCAATCGCAAACACCATTTTCTGAAAATATGAACACATTTTATTATAATAGTTGAATTTATGAGGAATTCTGTTTTCTATTTTTTTTTTAGAAAAAAAAAACTGTGGTAGCTTAAAAACAAATAAAATGTAAGAGTTTGGGAAAAGGCTAAGTGAGTATTTTCCTCTATCTAGCCAAAGTGTTTCTCTGATGATTTTGTTAATGGCACTGTGGCTCTTGAAGCTTAATGCTATCGTATAAAATTCCACATTTCTCTACGTTTACTCCTAATTATTCTAAGTGAGTCTGACTTAGTTAATCCTTTAAAATCTGCTATCTATTCACCCACATTCTCAGCAGTCAAGAAGGTTGATTCATCTATCACAACTTCCAATAGAAATAGCCATTTCTACATCAAGGCTATGTGTATAATGGCACGATTCATTGGAAAGACCTTACCTTTCTTCCTGGGAAGAAGTCCTGTCTCTTAGGGCTCCATGTTAAATGGGAACAATCGCTATTTTACAGAATATTGCAAGTACGGAAGTTACCGATCGTAGCTTTGAGCTATATTTGTGTGTTTCTTGAGTATAATCCTGAAACAAAAATACAACCAGCGTACCCTAAGAAGATAATTTGCTTAAAAAAAAATTTTTTTTTTAATTTGAGAGAGAGAGAGAGAGAGAGCATGAGCAGAGGAGAGGAGCAGAGGGAGAGAGACAAAGCATCGTAAGCAGACTCTATGCTCAGCATGGAGCACAACGTGGGGCTTGATCTCCTGACCATGAGATCATGACCTGAGCCAAAATCAGGAGTCGGATGCTTAACCAACTGAGCCACCCAGGAGCCCGAAGATAATTTGCTTTTAATTTTGAAGTTCATTTATTAAGACTTCGTTGGCTGTGTCAGGACCTTGACCATTATAAAAATATATGTATGCTTTAAAAGGCATAATAAAATCAGAAAATAAAATTTCTAAAAATATTTCTTTACTAAAAATATTCCTTACTTTGACAATTTGGAGTAGATCCACTAAGTTAAAATTTGATATGGATTATTTTTATTGATATTCTCAGTAATAGGCATAGAAATTACTCTTTATTGTTTTCACTCTGAAGACATGGAATTTCATATAATTCCCAGGATAATTCTAAGGGCCTCTTGGAAAGCATCCTTAAAGTTGGATTCAGATAGGCTTTTGTTAGTTGCTATATGTTAACGCTTTCACCCTTGTAAAAATATCATCACATACAACTGCATATTCATAAAAAGCTGGAGGAGATAAATGAAATTATTCTAGTTGAAATATTATAGAGAAAAAATCATAAGATAAAAAATTAAAAACTGTCTATAATTAGACAATTAGAATTCGGCGTCCCTCATCCTTATTCATAAAACATATGGCTGAATTTTTTGAAACCCTGCAGTTAAAAATTAGACAGCAGAAAAATGAATAGTTGATAATGACTTGTACGTGTTCATTTTCTTCTATGTTATAAATGTGTTGAGTAAGATGGCACCAAGAAATCCTAAAAAAATCACACATTTTAAAAAACGTATTTATCCAACAAATATTTATTGTAGACCTAGTCCGAACATTTTTCTGGCTTGAGGTACAAGACAAGTCCCTGCCCTCCGGGGGCTTCCATTCTAATGTTCTGGATGGGCAATAAACACAAAAAACCAGAATAGAGGAGAATGGCAGGTAGAGTGAAAGAGTAGGCTAAGGAGAGAGAGAGAGAGAGATGTGGCAAAGTGTTAATATAGATAGAATGTTCAGAGAAGCCTCTTTTGGGAGGGGATATTGGAGCTGAACTTGAAGAAAATGAGGCAACCATTCCCAGGAAGAATTTGGGAAAAGCACGGTAGGGAAAGAAAATACCAAGCCCAAGTACCAAGAGAGGGACTAAGCTTGGGTGTCTGAGGACTAGCAAGAAGGCCTACAGTGTAGTGGAGTGAACCAGGTGAGGCAGATGAGGCAGGTGGTAAAAGCTAAAGATGTGGAGGAGGGACAGAGGCCAGATCATGGTCTTATGGGCCATGAAGAGGGATTTACATTTTAGTCTCATTATAAAAGGAAGACTGCAGAAGCCTCGGAACAAGGGCAAGACTTTATGTGACTTACCGTTTTAGAGGATCACACTAGTGTTGTAAGATACCGGCTCAAGATTCTCAACGGTGCGCGCGCGCGCGCGTGTGTGTGTGTGTGTGTGTGCAAATTTGGGGGTAGAGGGAATCAAACCAAGACGTATCTGTGTTGAGTTTGAAGGGCCTGTTGGACATCCAAGGAAGGGTGTTGAAGAAGCTGACTAGAGAGTCTCCAATCTAAGAGTGAGACACTGGAGATGGAAAAGAGAGGTGACCTGGGAAACCATGGGACGGGATAATGTCACATAGGGAGTGAGTGTAGATGGGGAAGAATGACAACTAGCACGTGAGGGAATCTGACACTGAGGCTCAGGTATGGGGAAGACTAAGACAGCGGGTGGTACACGGTCCAAGGGAAGAAAACGTTTCAAGAAGGAAGTAGGGGTCAACAGTGTCAGATCACCATGGAAACGTGCATACCAAAAGCTGTTTGATCACATTTCTTTTTTCCGTCAGTTCTGAAAATCAAATGCACAAGCGTCAGAAGAGAAGTTTCTTTACATTTTAAAACAAGTATTATTATTAAATCGGGAAGGTCATGAAGTGGAGTAAATTAAAAGTGGGGCTACTGAACCGTAGAGATGTGGAGACAAAGGGGAATGGGGGAGGGAAGAGATATAGCGAAACTAAACACTACAATAGGACTACGTGACAAATGGTAAGGAAAAGGGCCATTTATTTATTTATTTATTTAAATTTTTTTTTTTTTTTTTTAACATTTATTCATTTTTGAGACAGGGAGAGACACAGCATGAATGGGGGAAGGTCAGAGAGAGAGGGAGACACAGAATCCGAGGCAGGCTCCAGGCTCAGAGCTGTCAGCACAGAGCCCGACTTGGGGCCTGAACTCACGGACCACGAGATCATGACCGGAGCCGAAGTCGGACGCCCAACCGACTGAGCCACCCAGGCGCCCCGAAAAGGGCCATTTAAAGTGGAAGCCAGTCGTCAATTTTTAACAGCAAAAATTGTTTATTAACAACGAGCTTTGCATCTAGCATTCTAGTCAAGATGGAAAACACGTTATATTGCGGTGAGCTAATATTGATCATTGACCTTATCCTCTCTTTTTATTCTCCAGATGTTGACCGATCCAGACTTCGAACTTCAAGGGTTGTCTCTTTCGGTGTATGTGTGGACGGGAAGGGTGGTATGTCTTGTAATCTAGGAAGTTTTCAGGAAGGCTTAATTTGGTCCCCATGAATTGGGTAGGTACTTTGGAAGAAGCTCGACTGATTAAGTTTTTAGTATTTGTTTCGGCCCGTGGATTTGCAAGATCCTGAGCATTCTGTAACCCAGTTTTCCCCTTGGTACCTCAAATAAATACATTCTCTTCGGTGAGAAGTTAAAATGCCTGTTTTCTTTTCTGGTTCTCTCCAACACAGGTCAAAGTACCTTTCATCGCTTTGTAAAATCTCCAGCAAGATATCAGAAAAGCAAACAAGGAATGAGTTTAAATTGTGGATTCTTTCAAGTGGAATAGGGCACAGACATTAAAAATTATACGATGAAAAATATAAAGCAACAGAGAAAAACATCTATCATGTACTCTTAAGAGAAAAAAGCAGAATAGAAAATTCAGTCTGTATTTACCCCTATATGTGACTGTTCTTTTTGTTTCAATGGCAGGTTCTTTAAAGTAAAAATTTCTTTGTATTTGTGGTATTCTTTGTACCGCATGGTTAATAAATGGGATAAAATTATGAAAATGCAAATTCAAACTGGGGGTGATACAAATAACAATAGTATATGCAGAATATGCTATAATATATGGTCTAATGAAACAATTATAATTATATATTAATTATAATGATATATAATATAATAAAGCAATTGCAAAAAAAAAGCCAATTCCATTCTCCTCTTCTCTCTCCTATCCCACTTTATCTACATGAGATACTTTACGAATGAGCATTGTAGGGCTATATCCTGAAGTTTTACTTTTCTTGAGAAAAATGCTTGCACAGCGCACCAAACGTAAGTATCCATGTTATAAGACTGTAATTGGAGAATGAAAATGCCGAGATTAAATACTGAGATTTGTATCAACCATTGTCACTCAGGAGACAGAAACGACAGCAATAATTTGGTGGGGGGAACATCGATATTAAGATTTATTAACCAGAAACAGGTAGTTAACTACTAGAGGAGGTTAAAAAAAACCAAACAAACCCTAAGGAATGCAACAATGGAAACAATAGAAAAAGTGGATGAAGCGGGCTTAAGGAAAAAAATTGAGAATGAATGAACACCTTGGAAGAGGGTCTTCCCTGAGGCTGAATTCAGACCTCAGCAGAGAGGGAGTGCCTGCCGCAAATCTGTGCAGCCTTCCCAGGGTGACGGAATGTGCTGGAGGACAGAGGTGGTAGCGACCCATGAGAAGTGAACAGCTGATGGTGGAGAAACTCCGTGGAGGGTGCTGGTCGCCCAAGATGGCTGTCAGTGTCACTGAAGTGGGGCTGGCCGCCACCCCACAGGAGAAAGCCCGCTGAAATCAGGAAAAGACACCCTTCCTCTCGCTTTGTCCGTGTAGAGGTCTTTCTGTTGACAAAGCCTACCATTGTATCAGCTGGCACAGGAGAACTGTTTACAAGCTGCAATTAAAATATCACACTGTAGGTCATAGGAGGGTCGATTTGGTATCTAGAAGGAATGGATTGACAAGTGGATTGTCAATGTCAGTGGATTGACTGTCTACCCCTTTGGTTCCTCAGAGTCCATGTGTTCCCTCCGTCATACACTTAAACTTCCACGTGGCAGTTAAACAGCTCATGTTTTCACTTAACAAGGTGCAGCTCTCCTTCCCACAAGCGAAGTTCTTACCCTTTCTCCCAAATGAGGAGAAACGCCCTTCCCACAAGTAATTGTATTGGTCATGCACCATTCTAATGACTCCTTGGATTCAGCCATCTTCCAATGAAAGTTCTGCTACCTAAAGATTGATTTGTAAAGTTAACGTCCAATGAGGATGAGTCTATGCCTCCTTCCCGATGGAACAGATCCATTGTAATCAACCTGCAACTGGGAGGCAGTTCCCCCTAGAGAATTGTTCCATATCTGGGACCAGAGCATTTTTCTCTACTCTTGGGGAGATTAGACGGCAGTGGTAGCCGCGTCTGCCATGGTAAGAAGTGTGTGCTATTGAGCCCGGGAATAATCTCCATCCTTATCACCATGGACACCATGGGAAGATGCTGACTGAAATCCACACAGCACACCATTGCCCACCTGATTATGGAGGACCTCTTCTGTGGCGTGTACCCTCTAGTGAGTATTCGCATGAAATGTTATGGCACACACCCTTCCCAAATAGGTCCTCACGATGCCTGGATATTTCTGTCCTTGTGTAACCCTCTCTCCTTGAGCGTGGGCTGGACCTAGTGGCTTACTTCCCAGAAATGAAATATGGCAAACGTGATGATATGCCACTTCCAAGATGAGATTACAAAGGTTCTGACTTCTCTCTTGCTGGCATTCTCTCTCTCATTCTTGCCCTGATGGAGAGCGGTACCTGGTAAGCCACGAAGGGTGGCCTCTGGCCAAGAGCCAGTGAAGAACAGAGGCCTTCAGGTTCAGAAACAGAATCTTTCCAGCAACCATGTGAGTGACCTCTAAGTGGATGCCTTCCTGGTTGAGGCTTCATTTGAGACCGCAGTCCTGGCTGACACCTTCACTGCAGCCTTATGAGACCATGAAGCGGGGGACCCAGCTAAGCCATTCCCGGATTATTGTTTTAAGCTAACGATAACGAACTTTTGTGGTGGGTCATTAATTACGTAGTGGTAGGTAACTAATGCAGATGCAAACTTCACAGTCTACCCTGATTTTGAGAGATACATCTACATACCTCTTTCCCAATAGTCCTTGCTCACTAGTCTTTCAATCCTGTCCTTTACACATCCTTTACCATTCAACCAACCCATTTTCTACCCCTTGTGAAATAATGGTAGATTATCAATTCTGGTTAGGAGAAGGTGGACCTGTCTTCTTTCAAATACCATGAAAGATGGCTGAGAAATCAGAGTTAGGATTGAATTATACTATAATGTTTTTGAGGGCATACCATTTGACTGTGCTACATGTTGTGTGATAGAAACACAGTCATTTCATCTTTAAGAAGCTTTACACCCACGAGGGTCAGAAATCTCATTCTCCGTCACTGTAAAGACGGGCTTGATTTTTATATCTTTGTCAAGTAATTTGCTTTCTGGGATGTAAGGATTAATGTTGCTGAAGGCTGATCTCCAATAGGATACGTTCCTCCCATATTTTGGGATATTGTCTATAGGCCAAGATCCCCCCACTATTTATAGTCTACTTAGGGCTCTCTTCTAATCTCCAGGATCAAATTTCCAATTTTCTCGTAAAAACTTCATCAAGAACCCCCATCACACAATTAACACGTCCAAAATAATTCCTTACCTCTACCTTCTGCAGAGCACTCCCTTCATCGTCCAGCTTTGTCTGGTCAAATGTTCTTTTTTCTTTTCTCCATAATTGGTAAGTGGCCCCATCATCCTCCTAGCCTTTTTTTTTTTTTTAATGTTTATTTATTTATTTTGAGAGAGAAGAGGCAGAGAGAGAATCATGCTCCATGCTCCATGGTGTCATCGAGGAGCCTTGATCCCGCGACTGCAAGATCATAGCCAGAGTCCAACACTTAACCGACCGAGCCACCCCGGCGCCCCTCTCTTTCTGAACAGAAATTTAAAACTGCTCTTTTCAAGAACAGAACAGGTAGTTCCATGTCTTCATTTTTAAACACTTAATTAACTATTTGATTATTTTTTCCTCATGCAGTCTCTTTGACCAGAACTCTCCTCATCCTCATTTTACTCTCAGGGTAGCCTTCAAACACTAGCTACCGTTTCACATCCTCAATGAGGACTTCCGTAATTTCCCCCTTATGTAAAGGGCAATCCCTTCTGATGGACTTCCACTAGACTTTGCCTGAACACCACTTTGCTTTTATTACAGTACTTTATCTTATACTGCCTCTTCTAAAGCGTGTTCTGAGCAAGGCTTATCCCTTGGCGACACCCCCGTAAAGGTAATGGAGGTCTAGAGAATTTTCTGCACTGTTGTTCGTCTTAGACTTTCCTGATTTACATTAGCTGGTTGATGCCGAAGCACCTGCAACAAAGAAATGGGTGCAGCCTCCACTTATCTTGTTTTACTCTCTTCTTTTCCTTATTATTTACTAGTCTCTTGCAGGACACTTTTGCCCAATCTACTATGCCCTTTCTCACTTTTGCATTTCTTGGCATTATGCGTTATGGTTACTTGTGGGTTGTTGGAAATGCCATACGAATGTCCACACTCTGAGGCAGGCACATCTCGGACGTGTTGGTGATGTGTTCTTCTAGGCGACTCTAGAACTGTAGCAACACCATCAGGAAGCAAAGGAGATAAACGATTAAGCTACCGGAGGGAGCTGACAGAAGCTGGAACTGCTCGAGGCCACAATTAGTGGGAAAAGTGAGGAAGACGCGTGGGTCACACCATGAGATTTTAAACAGAGTGGTTATAAACTCTCGGAAATACTATCTCTGGCTTGATGACAGCGGATGTAAAAATGGTGGGACACACTATTCAAATGGAACATTAGAGCCTCCGTTGTGTTGAATGAAGTTCTGATGAGTCAGCCCAGTCAGAGAAGCATCAAGCCTCCTGGAGACGGTCCATTCACACACCGACTTGCAATGGCGCAGTTTGCCACGACGTGGTTGATAGTGGCAGAGACCAGATGGGTCCTGGATCGTAAGAAATTAAAACTACTTTTACCTGAGTCACTATGCTACTGACGTGGCTTCCCATATGGAAATGAGGAATCATTCCCCTCCCCCCCCCCCCCCGAGATTTGATTAATACATTTCGTGACCAATGGGGCGCCTGGGTGGCTCCGTCGGTTAAGCGTCCGACTTCGGCTCGGGTCACGATCTCACGGTTCGGGCGTTGGAGCCCCCGCGTCGGGCTCTGTGCCGACAGCTCGGAGCCCGGAGCCTGCTTCGGACTCTGTGTCTCCCTCTTTCTCTGCTCTTCCCCTACTCACGCTCTGTCTCTCTCTCTCTCCCAAAAAGAGGAAAAAAAAAAAAAAAAAAAAACTATTAAAAAAAAAAAAACTAAAATAAGTAAGCAAATAAATAAATAATAAATTTAGTGACCACTTTGCTCGGGTCACTTTTTCCTTTAGTGCATCCTTCGGAAGCACAACGCAGAGAAATCAAAAGTGCTGTCACCTGTTCCGTGCCATCAAAAACATTTCATTTTGAAACAGTCATAACCACGCGGCTCTAAGCAGCTTTATTACCAAAAAAAAAAAAAAAAAAAAAAGGAACACTGATAAATGTTGCAACTTATTTTATGATGTGAAACGTCTTCTGAGGAACAGCTGTGTAAACAAAGCAGCATTATGCGTACACTTTTGCCCTCAGACTTGAGGCTGACGGTGCCTTCGTTGTTCATTATTCAATCCTAATGATGCTCTTGGCGCACAGGGTTCCAATATGAAGACATATCTTGTGGCGTTTTGACCCATTTGGTGTTCATCATCTTATCTTTCGAAGCTGTAAAAACAAAGTGATACCAGAGTGGTTTCTTGGATCTGTGTCAGCCTCAAGCTTCAATTTTGTAAGTGAAAAAATGATCTATTAACATCAGGAGAAAGTAAAAACATTGGGAAAAAAATGTAAAGGGGCGCCTGGGTGGCTCAGTCCGTTAAGCATCCGACTTCAGCTCGGTTCGTGATCTCACGGTTCACGGTTTTGGGCCCCGCGGCGGGCTCTGTGCTGACAGCTCGGAGCCTGGAGCCTGCTTCCGATTCTGTGTCTCCCTCTCTCTGCCCCTCCCCCTCTCACTCTCTTTCTCTCTCTGTCTCTCTGTCTCTGTCTCTCTCTCTCTCCCTCAAAAATAAATAAAACCTTTAAAAAAAAAAACTTTAGCAAAAAGTAACATTTGACTATGGGACTTATGCCTCCAAAGTATCAAAAGCAGAAATTCGTTTGCAGAGATTGAAATGAGGTCATTTCCTTACACGTGAGTTCTTCCATCCGAGGCGATTGATCAGAAGTGCTACGAGGTTTAAATATCGAAGTGAAAGAGGAGATCAGCCATCAATGAACTGACTGCTAAATTTCTTAAGGAAAATGTTTAACCTGAGATTGGCTGGTTACTAACTACACTTCTTCTTTCCTCTGGCTCTCACAAACGAAATGGATTGAGCCCTAATTAAAATGCATAGATGTAGATGTAGTAAAAACTACATAGATGTATTTCATATTTGAATCTGAACGTCGACTTGGCACTGAAACGGAATATAATAAAGCAATTAGAAGGATTTCACTTTGACAGTTCTTGATCGATCGTTCGATTTAAATCATTTCTCTTGGAATTTATTCCTTCATTTATAATTTTAGTGTCGTAAATTCAAAATCAAAGAAAACATGACAACGTAAATGACATGGCCTGTGTTATACATATAAATATAAGTTCACGATGTTTTGTAACAACTCATTAACTCACTTACATTTAGTTTTCTGGAAAGGGTTTTCCTTTTTTTCTTTTTAATAGACTTATTTGTTTTAGACCTGAAAAATTGAGCACAGGGGCGCCTGGGTGGCTCAGTCGGTTAAGCCTCCGACTTCGGCTCAGGTCACGATCTCGCGGTATGTGAGTTCAAGCCCCGCGTCGGCTCTGTGCTGACAGCTCAGAGCCTGGAGCCTGCTTCTGATTCTGTGTCTCCCTCTCTCTCTGCCCCTCCCCCGTTTGTGCTCTATCTCTCACTGCCTTTCAAAAATGAATAAATGTTTAAAAAATTTAAAAAAAAATTGAGCACAAAGTACCGAGAATTTTCATGTATTCTCTGTTTAATCTAACATCTTTTAAAAAAATGTTTATTTATTTTCAGAGAGAGAGAGCACGAGGTGGGGAGGACAGAGAGAGAGGGAGAAAGAAAATCCCAAGCAGGCTCCACACTGTCATCACAGAGCCCAACACAGGGCTTGATCTCATGAACCATGAGATCATGAGCTGAAATCAAGAGTCAGACACTTCACCGGCTGAGCCACCCAGGTGCCCCCCACCCCATTATTCATATCTTGAATTAAGGTGGTACATTTGTTGCAAATGATTAACCAATACTGATAAACTATCAGCAGCTAAAGCCCATAGTTTACATTAGGGATCACTTCTTGTGTTGGACAGTTCTTTGGGTCTTGACAAATACGTAAGGTCATGTATACACAGGTATGGGATCATACAGAAGAATTTCACTGCCTTAAAAATTTCCTGCACCCCCACCTATTCATGTCTCTCGGCCCCTCTCCCTCCAAGCCTCGGGGGATCTCTGATCTTTTTACTGTTTCTATTGTTTTGTCTTTTCCAGAACATCATATAGTTAGAATCATACAGGCTAGAGCATTTCTACCTCGGTTCTTTTACTAAAAAATATCATAGAACTTTTCTCCGTGTCTTTTTGCGGCTTAATGCCTCATTTCTTTTTAACACTGAGTACTATTCCATTGTCTGGATGGACCACAGTTTACGCATCCATTCAGCTCCTGAAAGACATCTTGGTTGCTGCCAACTTTTGGTAATTACAAGTAAAGCTGTTATAAACGTGCACGTGCAGGTTCTTGTGTGAACACACATTTTCAACTCATTTGGCTAAATACCCAGAAGTGCGGTTGCTGGATTGAATACTAAGACTACATTTGGATTTGTATCTGCCCAACCGTTTTCCCAAGTGTCTGCATCATTTTGCGTCATCAGCAAAGAAGGAGAGTGCCTGTGGCTTTACCTTCTCCCCAACTTTTGGTGCTGTGAGTGTTTTGCATTTTAGCCATTCGGATGGGTTGTAGCTCTCTGATGTTCTCTAATGATTTACCAGGTTGAGCATCTTTCCATATACTTATTTGCCATCCCCGTGTCTTCTGTGGGATTTCTATTTAGTTCTTTTGTCCATTTTTAAAAGTGGTTTGTTTTCTTATTCTTGAATTTTAAGGGTCCTTTGTATATTTTAGACACAAGTCCTTTATCAAGTATGTGCTTTGCAAATATGCTCTTCCTGTCTGTGGAGTGTGATTTCATTTTCTTAACACTGTCCTTTGCAGAGCAGACGTTTTCCATTTTAATCAAATCCAGCTTATCAATTTTTTCTTTCTCGGATTAAACTTTTTGGTGATGTATCTAAAACCTCATCACCACACCTAAGGTCACCTAGATTTTCTCCTATAGAGAATGTCTAGGCATGTTATGGTTTTTTACATGCGGGTCTATGATCCATTTGAGTTAGTTTTGTGAAGGGTGTGACATCTGTGTTTGTGTCTAGATTCATTTCTTTTCTTTTTTTCTTTTTTCTGCATGTGGATGTCTAGTTGTTCAAGCACCATTTGTTGAAAAGATTATCCTTTCTCGATTAAATTGTCTTTGTTCCTTTGTCAGAGATCATCTGACTATATTTTTGTGGGTCTATTTCTGGGCTCTTTATTCTGTTCTATTGACCTACTTGTTTGTTCTGCCAATATCACAATGTCTTGATTACTATAGCTTTACGGTAAATCTTAAAGTCAGGAAGTGTCAGTGCTCTGACTTTGTTCTTCTACATTGTGTTGGCTATTTTGGGTCTTTGCCTTCCAAATAAACTTTAGAATCGCTTTGTTGATATCCGCAAAATCACTTGCTGGAATTTTACTTTAACAATGGCATTGGATAGCTAGATTAAGTTGGGAATAACTGACATCTTGACAACATTAAGTCTTCCTATCCAGACCATGAACTATCTCTCCATTTTGTTAGTCCTTCTTTGATTTACTATATCAAAATTTTATAGTTTTCCTCATATAGATCTTATACATACTTTATTAGATTTTTGCCTAATTTTTTCTTTCATTTTTGATGCTAATATAAATGATGCTATGCTTTTAATTTCAAACTCTAGTGTTTCATTGCTAGCATATAGGAAAGAAATCAAATTTTTATACTAACCTTGTATCCTGCAACCTTGCCATAATCACTTTACTGTTGATTATTTGTGATTTTATACATAGGCAATCATGTCATCTGTGAAACGAGACCGTTTTAATTCTTCCTTACCAATCTACATACTTTTTATTTCCCTTTCTTGTCTTGTTGCATTACCTGGTATTTCTAGTATGACTTTGAAACAAGAGTGGTGAGAGAACAACTTTGCTTTGTTTCCAGTCTTAAAGAGAAAACATGTAGCTTATCATTAAGTATGACATTAATTGGAAGTATTCTGTTAATGTTTCTTCTTAAGCTGATGAAGTTATTCCTGCTGTGAGTCTTATCAGGAATGGGTGTTGGACTCTGGATTGCTGCATCTATTGATATAATCAGGTGATTTTTCTTCTTCAGTCTGTCGATGTGAGATATTACATTAATTGATTTTCAAATGTTGAATCAAGCTTCATACCTGGGATAAATCCCACTTGGTCATGAGGTATAATTATTTTTATACACTTTTGGATTCAATATGCTAATATTTTGCTGAGGACTTTGTACCTATGTTTATGAGAGATATTGGTATGTTTTCCTTTCGTGTAATGTGTTTATCTGATTCCGGTATTAGGATAATGCTTCACAGAGTGAATTATGAAGGGTTTTCTTTATTTCTATTTTCTGAAAGAGATTGTAGAGAATGGACATAATTTCTATTTTTCTGCTTTGAAATTCATTGATTTTTGCTGTTATTTTTATTATTAATTTTTCCTATTACTTTTGATTTAATATGCTTTTTCCCTACTTGCCTGAAGCAAAAATTTAGATTATTGATTTTAGATCTTTTTCTATTCTAATATATGCATTCAATGCTATACCTTTCCATTTAAGCACTCTTTTACTGCATACTTCACATTTTGGTAAGCTGTATTTTCATTTTCATTTAGTTCAAATTATTTAAAAATCTCTTTTGAGATTTCTTCTTTGCCCCATAGGTTATTTAAAAGTTTGCTGTTCAATCTCCAAATATTTTTGGGTTTTCCAGCAATGTGTTACGGACTCATAGCACAATTCTGTTGAGGTCTAAGAGGAAAGATGATATTGTTTCTACCTTTTAAATTTGTAAGGGTCCAGAACATGATCCATCTTAGTGAATATACTATGCAAGCTTGAAAACAATATGTATACTCCTGAAGTTGGATAAAGTATTCTATAAATGTCAATTAGATCTAGTTGATTGTGTGTGCCATTCAGTTTTAATATAGTCTAGCAAAATTCTTAAGAAAGAAATAAAGTACAAATAAGAATATTAGGAATAAAAGGAATGAGATTAGGAATGGAAAGAATGAAAGGAATATAAAGAATAAAGTAGAGTCAGAGATAGCATTAAATGCATTTTTAAGACAAACTATGGTATTTGCATGTAAGAAAATACTATAAAGGATTAAAAAGTGTAGCTAAATAATAATGCATCAAATAGGCAAATCTGGATAAAAACAGAGTACAGAAAAATATCTTGATGATAGTTTTTATGTAAGTGTTAAAAATACTCAAAACAATGTAACATGTATTTTGGATACAAAAAATGTACAAAAACAGTATAAAACATGAAAACGACGTGCACCAACAACAGAATTATGGCTATTATTTTAGATGGAGACCAGCATTTATATTGATTTCAAGGCACAGAGATACTTTTTCTTTCCTCACTGTGCTGGCTAGAACCTGCCATATAAGGTTGAATAAAAATGTGGAAAGAAGACATCCTTGTCTTATTGTTGTTTTTAGGGACAAAACATCCAGTCCTTTATCATGACAAGTACTGTGAATTTGATGTTTCTATCTTTTCATTTCTGCCTTGAAACTCTTTTTTTTTTCTGGGCTGAGGAAAAGCAATTTTGGAAGTTTTAGTAACACTGAACTAAGACATGTGATTATAGTAGATGTTAATGTTCTTAGTACTCAAGATTCAAGTATTTTATTGCATACTTTTAAAATAAGAAGAGTTTTTAATTTAACATTTTCTTATTAATAAACAAAATTGGTTCAAGCAGTACAAATTACTATTGGAACTCTCTTTTTTTGGCAATTTTGTGGGTAGGCTTCAGGGTATATAAAGTATATTTCTATGTAAAAGTATATTTTATAAATCTATTTATTCACTGTGTGTGTGTGTGTGTGTGTGTGTGTGTGTGTGTGTGTGTGTTTATAGCAATGTCACAAATGCTGGAAGAAATACCTTCCCTATATATTCTTAATTCTTAATTTCTTCTCAATAGTTAGTATTTTATGACCAAAAAATACTATTATGGTGATTTTTATAAATACGATGTTTTTTAATAACACAAAAGTAATACACCCTCATTATAAAAAATGTTTTGGAAATCCAGAAAAGTACAAAGAAAATAAAAATTACCGCTTTGAGGAGGGCACTTGTTGGGATGAGCACTGGGTGTTGTATGTAAGCTGATTTGACAATAAATTATATTTATAAAAAATTACTGCTGAATTTATATCTTACCAAAATATTTTAAAAATATTTTGATGTACATGTTGCATAACTGCACATACTTATACATAATTATGTACATGAAAAGACACATACACACATACTT
Source organism: Neofelis nebulosa (assembly GCF_028018385.1). Classification (NCBI taxonomy): domain Eukaryota; kingdom Metazoa; phylum Chordata; class Mammalia; order Carnivora; family Felidae; genus Neofelis; species Neofelis nebulosa. The sequence continues at coordinate 5,621,612 of NC_080795.1, forward strand.
TTTAATTTATTATTGTGCTGTATAGAAAACTTTAGATATTAACTCCTGCTTCTAGTTTATGACAAAGCAGCTTGCATCACACAAACCCTCCTGTTATGAGCTACCATAAAAATTGAGAAAGAAAACTAACAGCTGTTTGAAGAAATTGGGGAGCAACCAGGAAAGCCAGGATTTGAGAAACCAGATTGAAGTAGAGAGAGGGAGGAGGGTAGGAAACACAGAAAAGAGCATGAAGGCCTAACACACATGTAATTGGAGTCCTGGTAGGAGCAAAGAGAGAGAATGAGACAGAATGGTAATTGGAAGAGTGAATGCTGATGGGTTTCCAAAATTGAAAATAAAAAATAACTAAAAAAAAAGATCAAGTCACAGATGCAGATGCTTTAAAAATCCAAACCTGAATAAATGGAAAGAAAACCACCCCTACCCATCTTAGTTTGCCTGCCAAAAGACAAAATCAAAGACAGCTTAAGAACAGTTATAGAAAAAAGGCAAAGTACCTTAAAGAGCTACAGTAAGACAGGAAACCACTTTTCCAATAGAAACAATGGAGTCAAAAAGAAAGTGTCATCAAAACTACTCAAATGAAAAACCTGAAAATCTAGAATTTCATATCCAATTTGTATTTCAGCTGTTTAAATAAAAACATGTAGAACTAATGAGTTAATGAAATGTGGGAAACTGAATAATAAAATAATTCATTTTAATCCAAAAGAACATAAGAAAGGGGGAAAAAAAGATGAAAACAAGATAAGAGAAACAGAGAACAAAGAATAACATAGTAGGTAAACCCGAATATTGCCTGTGACTACATTAAAGACATTATGAACTAAAGCTTCCATTCAAAGACAAATATTGTCAGACTGGATCAAAAAACCTTTGTTATGTTTGTGTAGGACACATTACAAAATTTGTTTAATGTCTATTTATTTTTGAGAGAGAGAGAGAGACAGAGCACAGCAGGAAATGGGCAGAGAGAGAGGGAGACACAGACTCTGAAGCAGGCTCCAGGCTCTGAGCTGTCAGCCCAGAGCCTGACGTGGGGCTTGAACTCATGAACCATGAGATCCTGATCCGAACAGAAGTCGTCCGCTTAATCGACTGAGCCACCCAGGCATCCCCTATATGGGACACATTTTACACATTAGGACATAGAGAGTTTAAAATTTAAAAAAAATCAAGAAAATACATTCTTTGATAATACCAAGAAATAGCTGCAATAATACCAAACAAAGGAGACTACCTACAAGCAGTAACCTGGTTAAAGAAGGATATTTTGTAATGATAGAAGAGTCCATGCCACTGGAAGAGATAACAATCTGAAATTGATGTGCGCTTAACAGAATGGAATCAAATTATGTACTAAAAAATTAACAAAATTAGAGAAACCTATATTCATTGACTGGTTATTTTTTTTAACAATATCTGTCCGTAACGGATAAAGCAATCAGATAAAGATACCAATAGAGAGAGAAGATTTAAGGAACATAATAATGAACTTGACTAGTTGACATACCTAGAGTTTGGCACCCAAGAAAAGCAGAGCACACATCATTTTCAAGTATACAGGAAAGACTTAGGACGAACAACGATATACTGGGCCATGTTTCAACAAATACCAATGAATTGAAATCACATTGAGGATGTACACTGTCCACAGTGTAATTAAGCTAGAAATCAATAACTAAAAGAACTGGAAAATCTCCAAATATTTGAAAACTAAGCAACCACACACACACACACACACACACACGCATACACATACATACATATATACACAGGTATACATACGTGTATATATGTGTACTATATATGTTTTATATATATATCATGTATAACCTTTTTTGTTTCACTTAACATTAGATGGTGTTTTCTCACATATTTTTAGCTCATGGACATAGCCTGAATTTCCTGTCATCTTCTTCACAAAGTGTGAAACTGCAGGGAGTTTAATTACACAGAGCCTAGTAAAAAGAGAATGAGTGGGTAAATAAAGCATTTGTATTCCTGCACCCAGAGATTCTTCCACCGGCTACTCCCAGCCTCCTCCTCAGTACCTTAGCCTCTCCTCTAAAAATGCCTCATAAGAGACCAAAAAATGCACTTTATTTGGACTTTTGCCTGCTTTTGTGGGAAGGAAACCTGTTTGAGGGAAGCAGGGAGAATCCCGTGGTTTAATTTGCGGCCCTCCCAGAGGGAAGGTGGAGGAAGAGAACAGGAACTGGAGAGAACCAATACCGAGTTGATTTCATCCTGTCCTAGAGGTGGGGTGCCTAGGGTGAGTTCTCCTTTCTGTAGGGGCTCTGAGAGAGAGGGAGATCGCAGTCCAGATCTGCCTTTATTCGGCCTCGCTCGGCCACAGCGCTGTGAACGCAAGGGTGAGTTCTCTTCCCGGGAGAATCAGGAATGTGTGTTGGAGAATCAGGGCAGTGTGTTGAACAACCGGCAACATTTTATGAAATACGCATTAAGAGTCGTGGTACACTGATACATGTATATGCATAACATATAGAGAGAGACTAAATAAAGTATCTCAAATCGTTGACCTTTATTTGCTATGAACGATCTTGTACCTGTGAAGGCCAGAGTATTAGAAAACGGCCGATTTGTATTTTAAAATTGCATTCACTTCTCCCTTCTGTGTCGCGATGCAGTACAAATGTAACTTAAAATTTAAAATTGCATTAGCTCCTTTGGGGTATGGGGTTTTAAAAAGTAGAATGGGAGCCAGAACCGCATTGCTCTTTTAAAATAGACCACTCACCGCCCTTCCCCCCCCCCCCCCCCGCTTTGTTTCTCTTTAATTCTTAGCAGGAGAGCTTTTCATTTATTAATGTAATTAATACGGAAGGGAAAAAAAAGGATTGCTGAGAAACGCGGCTCTCTACCCCACCGCCGGGGCGGGGGACGGTGGGGAGGCGGCCGGGTCAGCGGGGGCGCAGTCGCGGCTGCGCGGTCCAGGAGCTTGCAGGAGCGCGGGGGCTGCACCCGCGTAGACGCGCGCTGGCGCCCGGGGGCCGAAGCGGGGAGGCGGACGCCGGGCGGGCTGGCGCCGCGCCAGTCGGCGGTCTCCCCACCTCCCCGCTCCGGGCAAAGGCGGCCCCTTCCCCGCTAGCTAGGTGACCTAGAGATCGCTACCGAGCTCACTCTTGGAGAGGACGCACGGAAGGTGGGAGACCCGCGTCGGCCAGGGGCGTCTTAAAGCGGAAGAGACAGGTTGGTGTTTTTCCTACGAAGGGTCAGGACTCGTTTCTCTGTCGCACTTTGTTCGAGGTGTTCAACTGGTCACGATAGGATTTCAACAGGTGGCGGAGAGAGGTCACGTGGGGGCAGGTTGGGGCCGCCGCGGCGCCTCTCCCCTCCCCTCGGAACCGCGCCTCTCGCTGTCGCCGCACGTCCGTCATCGTAACCCGACCTCTCAATTCCGTTTTGCAGCCCCAGAGTCCGCGGCGACCGCGTGGGAAGAGGACGGCGGGGAACGCGCCTCCGCGAGGGGGGGTGGTGGAGCCACAGGAGTCGGAGCGCGGTCCGCGCGGACGCGGCGCCGGGGGAGCCGCAGAGCCCGGCGGGGCGGCCGTGGAGGAGACGGGGTCGCCGGCTCCCCTGCCCTCGCCGACATGCACAACGACACCTTCTCGGAGCCGGGGCCCGCCAACGCGTCGTGCCCGGGGCCCGCGCTGGGCTGCCCCAACGCGTCGAGCCTGCCGCCGCCGCTGCCGCCGCCGCTGGCCGTGGCCGTGCCCGTCGTCTACGCGGTGATCTGCGCGGTGGGGCTGGCTGGCAACTCCGCAGTGCTGTACGTGCTGCTGCGGGCGCCCCGCACGAAGACCGTCACCAACCTGTTCATCCTCAACCTGGCCATCGCCGACGAGCTCTTCACGCTCGTGCTGCCCGTCAACATCGCCGACTTCCTGCTGCAGCGGTGGCCCTTCGGGGAGCTCATGTGTAAGCTCATCGTGGCCATCGACCAGTACAACACGTTCTCCAGCCTCTACTTCCTCACGGTCATGAGCGCCGACCGCTACCTGGTGGTGCTGGCCACTGCCGAGTCGCGCCGGGTGGCCGGCCGCACGTACCGCGCGGCGCGCGCCGTGAGCCTGGCCGTGTGGGGGCTCGTGACGCTGGTCGTGCTGCCCTTCGCCGTCTTCGCCCGGCTCGACGACGAGCAGGGCCGGCGCCAGTGCGTGCTGGTCTTCCCGCAGCCCGAGGCCTTCTGGTGGCGGGCGAGCCGCCTCTACACGCTGGTGCTCGGCTTCGCCATCCCCGTGTCCGCCATCTGCGTCCTCTACGGCGTCCTGCTGTGCAGGCTGCGCGCCATGCGGCTGGACAGCCACGCCAAGGCCCTGGACCGCGCGAAGAAGCGGGTGACGCTCTTGGTGGTGGTGATCCTGGCCGTGTGCCTCCTCTGCTGGACGCCCTACCACCTGAGCACCGTGGTGGCGCTCACCACCGACCTCCCGCAGACGCCGCTCGTCATCGCGGCCTCCTACTTCATCACCAGCCTGAGCTACGCCAACAGCTGCCTCAACCCCTTCCTCTACGCCTTCCTGGACGACAGCTTCCGCAGGAGCCTCCGCCAGCTGCTGGCCTGCCGCGCTGCCGCCTGACCCCCGCCCCGCTCCGCTCCCCGCGCGCCCTGCGCCCGGGTCCCGGCCGCGCCAGCCCCGGCGGGTGCGGAGGGAGCAGGCGCCCGCGGCGCTCGGAAACTTGCCGGAGACGCAGATCCCCTGAGGCTCCGGCGCAGACCTCGGGAATCCGACGCGCTAGGGCCGCGTCCGAATTTGAATTGGTGAAGCCCTCCCGAGGACGCGGGAGCACACTGAGTAGAAGGACTGTTGCGGCCGAGGACGCACGCTCACTTCTCTCTAATGCCAAAGGACACCGAGTCGACCCCCCGAGTTTGACAGGGGAGGGGAGGAACGGGGAGGGGAAGGGGGCCGGTATTGCTGGGAATCCCCTGCGCCGCCCCCCCTCTCTCCGGCCGCCCAAGGCGTTCGCAACCCAGGCTCTAGGTGGAGCCCTCGACTCTATCCCCGGGATTCGGGGATGGCGGTGGGGGTGGCGGGGACGGGGGCTGGAGGATGCCGCGGGCGCCCCCAGGCGTCGGCCCCGCGCTCGCCCTGCACCTTGCTTCTTCGATTTCCGGCACTGACTGCTCAAGCCCGCGACCAGCCTGGCCAGGACCTCTATCGAGTCCTTCTTCCCTCGCCCTAATCGCTGCGGAAGCGGGTCCGGTCTCGTGCATTCCATCGCCCACTCCTCCGGGGTGCTAGGGGGCCCGTGGAGCGCGCGGGAGTGTGCGCGCGCGTGTGTGCGTCTGGCGGAGGCGTGGGATTTGGGTGAAGGAGGCTGGAGCTTGGCTGTGACTACCCACCACGGTGGTAAGAACAGTGAAGGTTCCCCTTTCCTGTTTTAGCTCCTTTTCTCTCTGCCTTTCGCTTTTCCTGCCTCCGCTTTCACTTGAAAATGCTCCACGACTCTCAGACTCCGGGGGAGCCCGGCTCGCCCGGCTCGCAAAGGCCGGGAGCCGCGAGTGTCCCAGGCGCGCGGCGGTGGCGCCCCCTTGCGGAGTCAGCTGCTCCGCGCAAAGCGTCCTGAAATCCGGCTCCGCCTCGGAGCGCACCTGCTGAACTGCTCCTTACACTTCTGGGGTCCCCGTCCTCGCTGCTTTCCACAAATGGCTTCAGTCCTCCTACGCCCCTTTGCCCCAGGTGACCTCTCCTACAGCTTGGACCGGTTCGTCTCAATTCTTTGTGCGAGTATTGTTTTTCAGGACCGAGAACTTCACAAATACGTGTGGCCTAATGTCACAAAACTTGTGTGAGGACCGAACGAGATTACAAAGAAGTGTGTATCCGTTCCTTCGATCCCGTTCTCCTCACATTTTTCATCCCTTTTGCCCGAGGGAGAGCCAGGAAGCCGAAATGGCTCAGACCCTCATCTTTGCCCCTATTGGATTCCTTTCCACAGGGAGCTGTCGATTCCCTATGGTTTGTTCCTTAGTGCAAGTCAGGTGAACCCGGTAAATAATCCGATTCTGGAATCACAAGGGAGCCTGACCAGCCCTCTATCTCTATTACTATCTTTACTAATGGGAGGCAAGCGGATTAAGAGAGGGAACTGAGGCTTCGGTTTGCCCAATCATAGGCACTTTACGCCTCAGACACGAGGGCAAAGCCTTAACCAGCCTAGAGTCATTGATTACAGTGTTTCGAAGGGCAAGTTTTTCTTTGGGATGGATTCCAAACAGGAATGAAAATTTCTAGAAACATCTGTTTCCTATAGCGCAGGGTTAGGTGTGAAAGAGAGTGTGAATGTTCTCGGCGGGTTTTGCTTGCTTAGTTTGGTGGGCGTGAATCCATTTCTCGATTATTTAGGTACAAAATACCTTTCAAAAATACATAGAAGGGAAAAAGTCTCCTTTGCGTGGGAGAGAGCAAACTCCCTTTCTGATTTTGGTCAATGAGAATTGCTTCCTTTGACCTCAAAGTTATTCAGAACAGTAATTCATAGCTATCAGTTTAAAAAAAATGCAAATTTAGAAACCTTCTATCTTGGGTAACCAATAATGGTAAATCGTCCAAAATTCAGGGTTTTTTTTTTAAATGTCTCCATTACATTTTCAATAATGTACATTTGAGCAGTCCTCTGCCGGCCGGTGGCCTTCGGAGACCCCTTGAAATTCATTGCAGTATCTTTCAAATTTCTTGGAAACATTTTATTGATTTTCTTTATGACTCACAAAATTCTTTTATGAATCTTGAGTGACTTTTGAAAATTAAAGTTTTAAGCTTAGAGTCACTGCCACGTTATATCTCTGGTGATGGACAGAGAATCAAGTGGATATCTGGCCACAAACACAACCGGTTGAATCCTGGGGATTTGAAACTCCATCGGTTTTCATAAACTCTGCAGCTGTACTTTGACATCCTCTGGACACAGAGCGGGGGAGAGCTGAGTGACCCATCTGTCCACTGTATCCTCCCTACCACAGGTTCGCCTGGGCAGTCTTGGAATCTTGGACGGAGACTGTTGGAAAAGATGGACTGACATTGTTGTGTTGGCCACAGCAAGGCCTGGGTTGGGGTCCGTACCTACCATGGTGTGTGTGGGATTAAGTAGGACTTTCACCCTGGCTTCCTAATCCCTGGATAAACTATTGTGCCATCATTTCTAGGTTGTTGCCTTCATATTAGCACGGAGAAATCCAAATCGCTAGTCCACATTGAGACAAACCCAGTTTAAAATAAAAGCTGAAACATTTTCTGTTTGATGAGTGGATGTTCCATTGCCCGAGAACATGGGAACCATCATTCAGTCGCCTCAGTGCCTCCGCGGAAAAGATCCCTAAATGGGGAAGCCAGCGAATAAATAGAAGTGTTTGACAGGGCAAGATTGAGAATGAAATCTTCTTCTCCTTTATTTCGGTTGATTGTGAGAATGATATCTAACTGCTAATTAGGACAAAAAACTCTAGAACGTAGGATGGGCAGAAAAGCACGATAAGCTTTTATCTTATAATCACAAGCCTCGTTTCTTTAATATTTGAGCCACTCGTGTGGAGAGTGAGATGGGAGAGAAATCGCTTATGTTATTTAGCACACACGTCACTATTTGAGTTAACGGTAAGTACAGGTAGGGCTCACATGTGTAAGGTGGAGAAATTAACCAGAAAACCCATCGCACTTAGAGAAAGCTTGCTGTTCCCCAGCAACTTGCTGAGAAAACAACAAATGATATCCCATCACGGATGGCACTCATTTATACTTACCCCCATTAAGGAAAGGATCAGGGAATGCTTCACATAATGGTCATCTACTAGGGTAGTTTTGGGTCTGGCATATTCGTCCCATTTCATATACAGGAAAAGTAAGATACAAGGAAGGGGGGAGGGCATTTGGCCAGGTACACAAAGACTAATCAAGACCAACCAGAGCCATTTCCTCTTCTAGGAATCGTCTCCTCCTGCTCCAGCAGAGATGAGGTGTATGGCAAGTGGGTAATTTGGAATCATTAGGCCATAGAAGACATTGATGTCTTGGAGATATTTAATTGTTTTAAGCAAGGTGTGCGTACTGTTTCATCATGGGATACAAAGGGAGGATAAGGGATAAGATTTACTAATAGAACGTCGCTCCTAATTCAGAATCTTGAAGGTGTACGGTGTTGTTAAAGGTTATATACAAATAAAAAGTTCCTGGACGAGGGCGGGCTGCATGGCCCCTTCAACTGCAAAACACCGTATGCCCTGTAATCCCCATGCTTTCTGCATATGGAGTGGTGCTCTAGGATGCACCATTCATGAAAAATAGGATGTTAATGGTACCTCTGTTTATACAGATTGCAATAGATGCCATTGTCCTTCGGTGTAGGGCAACGTACATTTATTTATTTATGCCTTATCTTACAAGGTTACCTGAAGACAGATTCCATCAATTAAAAAATGGGGAAAGGGAAGAAAAGGTAAAATGACATCTCTTAGAAACTATTAAAATGGACGAACTGCTTGCTTCCCACAACCCGGAACAGGATTTCTCTTTTGACAAATACCTTCTGGCATCAGGAGTAGTTTGTATTCACAGCAGATGCCTCAAGTGCGGTCCTTGACCAGATGGCCCACTGCACCACGGCCTGGGGAGTCAGCTCAACCTGTTTTTGTGAAGAAAGCATCTCTTTTCTTTAACAAAGACACCTCGGCAGAGGTGTCCCGGGTGTTTTTTTGTAATTCCAGTATAGTTAACATACAGTGTTATATTGGTTTCCGGTGTGCAATATAATGATTCAATTCTGTACATTGCTCAGTGCTCATCATGGTAAGTGTCCTCTTAATCCCCTTCATCTCCCCCCGCCCCCACCCGCCACCTCCCCTCTGGCAACCAACAGTTTGTTCTCTATAGTTCAGAGTCTGTTTTTTTGTTCACCTCTTTTTTCTTTGTTTTGTTTCTTAAATTCTACATATGAGTGAAATCATATTTTTTTTCTTTCTCTGACTTATTTCACTTAGCATCATACCTTCCAGATCTATCCATGTTGTTGCAAATGGTAAGATTTCATTCTTTCTTATGGCTGAGTAATATTCTATTATATATGTGTACATACATACACATGTATACCATTGTTTCTTTATCCATCCATCTATGGATGGACACTTGGGTTGGTTTCATATCTCGGCTATTGTAAATAATGCTGCAATAAACATAAGGGTACATATGTCTTTATAGCTAAGCTTAAAATCAGGAAGTGTGATGCATCCCATTTTTCCCCCCTTGGGATTACTGTGGCTATTTGGGGTCTTTTGTGGTTCCGTTTAAATCGTAGGATTGTTTTTTCTACTGTAAAAAATGGTGTTAGATCCCGATGGGCATTGAATCTCTAGATGGCTTTGGGTACTATTGATATCTTAACTACATTAATTCTTCCAATCCATGAATATGGAATACCTTTCCATTTTTTGTACCTTCTTTGATTTCTTTCATCATTGTCCTGGGGTTTTCAGAGGAGAGATCTTTCACTTGCCTGGTTAAGATTATTCCTAAATATTATATTGTTTTTGATGCTATTGTAATGGGATTGTTTTCTTTATTTCTTTTTCAGATAATTGAGTGTTAGTATATGCAAATGCTACTGAATTTAATCTGTTAACTTCATATCCTGCCACTTTGTTGCATTTGTTGATTAGACCTAACAGTTTTTGGTGAAATCTTTAGGATTTTCTACATATAAAATCATGCAGGTACAAACAGGACAACTTAACTTCTGCCTTTCGAATTCTGATTCCTGTATTTCTTTTTCTTACTTGATTTCTCTGGCAAGGACTTCCAGCACTTTGTTGAAGAGTAGTCATGAGTGTGGGCACTCTTGTCTTGTTTCTGATCTTACAGGAAAAGCTTTCAACCTTTCATCATTGAGTATGATGTTAGCTGTGGGCTTATCGTATACGGCCTTCATTATTTTTAGGTACCTTTCTTCTACACCTAATTCATTAGGAGTTTTTATCATGAACAGATCTTGAATTTTGGCAGATACTTTTTTATGTGTCTACTGCGATGATCATATGATTTTTTTCTTTCATTCCATTAATATGATGTAACACATTGATTGGTTTGCATATGTTGAGGCATCCTTGCACCCCAGGTATCAATCCCACTTGATCATGGTAAAAATCCTTTTAATGTGCTGCCGAATTAGGTTCGTTACTATTTGCTGAGAACTTTGTCATCTGCATTCACCAGGAATATTGGTCTGTAGTAGTCTTTTCTGGTAGTGTCCTTCTCTGGCTTTAGTGTCATGCTAATGCTGGTGGCATAAAATGTGTTTGGGAGAATTCCATATTCTTCAACTTTTTCGGAAGAGTATGAGGGAAGTTGGTGTTCATCTTTAAATATTTAGTAAAATTCACTAGTGAAGCAATTTGGTCCTGGGCTTTTCTTCATTGGGAGATCTTAAATTACTGATTGAATCTCCTTACCTAGTCTATTCGTTTTTTTTTTTTTTTAAGAGAGAGAGAGAGAGATTGAGAGAGAGAGAGAGAGAGGTTCCATGCTCCGTGCAGAGCCCAACTCAGGGTTCGATCCCACCACTCTAGGATCATGACCTGAGCCCAAATCAAGAGCTAGACATTCAACTGACTGAGCCAACCCAGGCCACCCAGTCTGTTCAGACTTTCTATTTCTTCCTCATTCCTTTCTTCATCGTTTGCATGTTTCTAAGAATTTTCTCATTTCTTCTAGATTTTCCAGTTTGGCGCCAGATAGTTATTCATAGTAGCCTCTTGTGACCCTTTCAATTGATGTAGTTTCGTGTGTGATGTTCTCTTTTTCATTTATAGTTTTGTTTATTTGGGTCCTGTCTCTTTTTCCTTGGCTAGTATAGCTCCAAGTTTGTCAATTTTGTTTATCTTTCAAAAATCCAGCTTTTGGTTTATCTTTTCTATTGTTTTCCTGTCTTCTATTTCTTTTACTTCTGCTCTAATCTTTATTAGATTACTTTGCTAACTTTGGGTCTTGGTATGTTCTTCCCATCTAGTTCCTTAAGGTATAAAGTTAGGTTGTTTATTTGGTATCTTTCTTGCTTCTTAATGTAGGCATTTATTGCTATGAACTTCCCTCCTAGAACTGCTTTTGCTGTGTCTCATAAGTTTTGGCATGTTGTGTTTCCATTTTTGTTGGTCTGGAGATGCTTTTTTAATTTTCTCTTTAATGTCTTCTTTTATCCATAGGTTGTTGGGAAGAGTGTTGTTTAATTTGAATGTAACTGTAATTTTTCCAGTTTCTCTTTTGCTATTCATTTCTCGTTTCTTACCATGGTGGCTAGAGAGGATACTTGGTATGAATTCAATAGCCTTGAATTTGCTAAGACTTGTTTTTTTGGCCTGGCATATGGTCTGTCCTAGAAAATGTTCCTTGTGTACTTGAAAAGAACATATATTCTATTGTTGTTGGATAGAATGTTCTGTATTCTGGTGAGGCCCATTTGGTCTGTATTGTTCAAATGTACTGTTTCCTCGTTGATTCTCTTTCTGGATGATCCATCTATTGTTGAGGGTGGGGTAGTAAAATCCCTATTATAGTATTGCTGTTTATATCTCCTTTTAGCTCTGCTAGTTTTTGCTTAAATGTTTAGGTGCTCTGCTGTTGGGTCCCTGCATATTTATAATTGATATCTTCTCTATAGATTGACAACTTTATCATTAAATAATTATCTTCTTTGTCTCCTTTTGCGACTTTTAATGAATTTATTTTTAAGTTTTTATGTACTTAATTTGAGAGAGCATGTGCATGTGCATGAACAGGGGTGGGGCAGAGGGAGAGTGAGAGAGAGAGAGAGAGAGAGAGAGAGAATCTCAAGCAGGTTCTGCACTGACAGCGTGCAGTCAAGAACCATGAGATCATGACTTAAGCCAAAACCAAGAGTCGGACACTGAAATGACCCAGCGATCTGGGAACTCCTTGCTACTTTTAATTTAAAGTCTATTTTGTCTGATGTAAGTATAGCCATGCTTTTGCTATTGTTTTTGTTTGTTACCATTTGCTTGAAATATTTTTTTTTCCATCTTTTCACTCTCAGTCTCTATGTACCTTTAAGGCTAAGTGAATCTCTTGTAGGTAGCATTATCATTGGATCTTGAGTTTTTTATTCATTCAGCCATTCTGTGTCTTTTGATCGATAAATTTAATCTGTTTACATTTTAAGTAATTATTGCTAAGTAAAGACGATTGCCATTGTGTTCATTGTTTTCTTGTTGTTTTGTAGATCCATTGCCCCTTGTCTCTTATCCTGCTGTCTTTATTTTTGTGTATTGATGTCTTTTGGAATCAGTATGGTTTGACTTCTTCATCTTGTTCTTTTGTCCAATTACTACCGATTTTTCCCTTGTGGTTACCATGAGGCTTATACAAATATTCTCACATTATAGCACTCTGTTTAAATCAATAACAACTTCAAAGGCATTCTTACGCTTTTCATGTTTCCTTCTCTTCCCCCTCACATTTTAGGTTATTGATGTTTCAATTTACTTATATTTTATATTGTGTAATTAATAACAGGTTTTTGCAGTCATGATTGGTTTTAGTACTTGTTTTAAACTTTTAAACCAGAGTTGTAAGTGAATTATGTGCCAAATCTAACGTTGACTGTATATTTGCCATTACCAGTGAGTTTTACACTGCTTTCTTATGTTTTAATGATGTCAATTAGCATCCTTTTATTTCTACTCAAGGGACTCTTTAGAATATCTTGTAAGGCATGTCTAGTGGCAATAAATTCCCTCAGCTTTTGTTGTTGTTGTTGTTTTTTGTTCAGGAAGAGTTATCCCTCTTTCATTTCTGAAGGATGGTTTTGCTAAGTATAGAGTTCTTGGTTGACAGTTTTTTCTTTCAATATTTTATAGATCTCATCCCATACCATTCTGAAATCTTTCTGTTGCAAAATTCACTGAGTCTCATGTGAGTTCCCTTGCATTTCTTTTGCTACTTTCAAAGTTCTGTCTTTGTATTTTGAAAATTATAACATACCTCGGTGTAGCCCTATTCAGATTTAACCCATCTGGGATCCTTTGGGCCTCTTGGATCTGGATATCTACTTCTTTCCTCAGGTTTGAGACGTTTTCAGCCATAATTGCTTTTTTTTTTTTTTTTAGTTTATTTATTTATTTTGAGAGAGAGAGAAAGGCAGAGAGAGAAAATCCCAAGTGGGTTCTTCACTGGCAGCACAGAGCCCCACGTGGGGCTCAGACACCCAAACTGTGAGATCATGAGACTGTGAGACCTGATCTGAAGTTGGATGCTTAACCGACTGAGCCACCCAGGCGCTCCAGCCATTACTGCTTTCAATATACTTTCTGTCCCTTTTTCTTTCTCTTCTCCTTCTGGAATTTCCAATATGAATATCGTTTCTTTTCATTGTGTCCCACAAGTCCAGTGGGCTTTCTTCACTCTTTTTCATTCTTTTTTTTTTTTTTTTTTGCTCCTCTGACTGGCTAATTTCCAGTGTCCTATCTTCCAGGTCATTGATTCTTTGTTCTGCATAACAGAGTCTGCTTTGAAACTGTCTACTGAGTTCTTCAGTTTAGTTATTGTGTTTTTCGGATCTAGGATTTTTGTTTGTATTTTTTTAAATTTTTTTTAATGTTTATTTATTTTTGAGAGAGACAGAGACAGAATGCGAGTGGGTTAGGGGCAAAGAGAGAGGGAGACACAGAAGCAGAAGCAGGCTCCAGGGTCTGAGCTGTTAGCACAGAGCCCGATGCGGGGCTCGAACTCACAAACCGTGAGATCACGACCTGAGGCGAAGTCGGACGCTCAACCGACTGAGCCACCCAGGCGCCCCTGTTTGTATTTTTTTGATGGTTTCTACTTCTTGATTGAAATTCTTGTGTTGTTTTTTTTTTTCTCCATGCATTATGTTCCTAATTTTATTTAATTGTTCCTCTGTGTGTTCTTTTAGTTCACCAAATTTCTTTAATGGAACTATCCTGAGTTCTTTGAAAGTACACAAATCTCTATTTCTTTAGAGTTAGTTATTAGAACTTTGTGTGTGTGTGTGTGTGTGTGTGGTGTGATATTTACCTAATTTTTTGTTATCCTTGATTTCTTACATTGGTATCTGCATATTGGAGAAAGTGGTCCCCTCTTTTAGACTTTGCAGTTTTGTTTTGGTAGAGGCAGTTTTTTTTAAGTTTATTTATTTATTTTGAGAAGGGGGGGAGGAATGAGTGAAGGAGGGGCAGAGAGAGAGAGAGAGGGACAGAGGATCCAAAGCAGGCTCCATGCCAACAGCAGAGAGCCCAATGCAAGGCTTGAACTCATGAACCACGAGATCATGACCTAAGCTAAAGTTGGACACTTAATGAACTGAGCCATTCAGGTGCCCCCGGTAGAGGCAGTTTTCACCAGTCAGCCCAGTTTGGGTTTCTGGATGTGTCTGGTGGCAACATCTTTGGGCAAGAAAACCTGCTATCAAGGTCTATTTTTAGGCAAGGCAACTGTTCAAGCTCTGAAGTTGGGGGTGAGGGTTGTGCCACTGGCTGAGAACTGCTGGATACAACTGCTGACCTGGTTCCCTGCCCAGGTGAGGCTGTCGGAGGGGCTCCATGGTGGCATGGATTCTCTGATCAGGCTCTATCCAGCCGGGACTTGGTCCTACACTCAGCAGTAAGTGGGGCTATGAATTAGCTTCCCTTCCCTGGCAGGGCGGTGGGATGGGACCCAGGACCTGCACAGCTTGTTGTCTGGGGACCCACATCACGAGCAAGAGCTTGCCCTGAATATCCCGGTCAGGGAAACCCACTGGGTGTGCCCATCCTACTTGTGACATGGGTCAGCTTGACTAAAGACCACAAAGAGCCTTAGTGGCTCTGGAGCTGCTTTTCTCGCTGCATTTGGGCAGAGAACTAATTTGTAGCCCCACTTGTTGCTGAATACAGTGTCAGCCTGCCCAACCAGGGAACCTTATCAGGGGACACAGGAAACCGAGTGGCCTCCCCCACAGAGCTGTTTACAGGTGGCACCAGAATCGAGAGCACAGCCCATAGCTTTCCTTTTCTGCAGGGTGAAACGGGTAGGTTTACCTGACCAGGATACTCAGTGCACCCTTGCTTGTGATGTGGGTGACCTCTCAGATGGAATGTTGCTGGGTTATTTACAGAAGCTTCCAGGCGTTCTTGCCAGCCCTTCCTATCAGATGGGGCTGGGGGCCACACTCCACAGCAGGTAGGGCTATACCTCAGCTCTCCTGCTTGGACATGGGACGATCAAGCCCCAGGACCACCAAAACTCCTTCTCTAAAGACCCAAATCAGGCAGACCTGTATCCCATTGAGTTCCCCGGGGCAGACCACACCCCTGACTTGGTCCCGTAGATGAGCAAAGCCGCTGGTTGGGACTACTGCTTGGGCTCTGCAAGTACGAACTTCCTCTGCCAATATCTGAGTGCTGGTGGTTGTGAGCCCCTCCCCCTTCTCAGACACAGTCTGACTCTTAATTGTTGACCCTGCAGATCCCCTGGAGATCCCAGGGGAGCAAAACCGGAGCAGAGGCCCCACAAAGCAGTTCACAATGCTGATTGTTCCCTCTGGTTTCTCTTTTCTTACTGGGGGAGCCATAGACTTGGGGCAGACTCTCTGGGTGGCCCTGCGCTGGCTGGGGGAGGGGCAATGCGGTCAGCGTGAGCCGCTTCTCTTCCCTTCCAGTGTGGTCTGTCGTGGCCTCTGTGGTGCAGGGGCTGCCACAGCCTCCCCTCCATGTGCTAGAATTCTCTCAGCGCTGTCTTATCAGGGAATAGTTACTAGTTATTCTCGTGAGGAGGTGTGAAGTCACAAATGATCTATGGTGACATCGTTCCCCAAAGCAACAGATTTGATGAAATTTTGGTGAATCTTCTGATTGATCTAGAAGAACTCAGTACGAAATGAGTTACTTGGGAAAAAGTGTATAAAAGTAGATATGTCATCTAAAATGCCATAAAATGGCTGGAAATGAAATAATAAATTCAAGAACAGCAAAATACTAAGTATCTCTAATAACAAACATCCTGCTCTTTGGAGATACCTACATGCAGTCTTGTCAAAGAAAGGCAAGCCACTTGAAGCAGAAATGCATCTCTACAATAATTCTGTGCCCCCCCACATTCCTGGGCAAGGCTGGCCTAGGCAGCTTTATTCTGATACTCCCAGGCTGCCTTTGAGAACTTTTTAAAAAAAAAAAAAATTTTTTTAATGTTTATTTATTTTTGAGAGAGAGAGAGACAGAGACAGAGTGCAAGCAGGGGAGGGGCAGAGAGAGGGAGACACAGAATCCAAAGCAGGCTCCAGGCTCTGAGCCATCAGCACAGACCCTGATGCAGGGCTCAGATTACGAACCACGAGATCATGACCTGAGCCGAAGTCAGATGGTCAACCGACTGAGCCACCCAGGGTGCCCCTGCCTTTGAGACCTTTTAAATCAGGTTCTGTGGGTGCTGCAGGTGGCAGTGTCTCTAAAGCCCCCTGACTGGATCCCACAATGAGACATGTGGAACAGAGCTACTCAGCCGACGTCTCTGTGGAGAAGGAGATCTTGTCATCGTATGCCACTGAGCTGTGTGGCATTATTGTGGTAAAACTGAGATGCTGGACAAGGTGTTTTTTGTTTTTTTTTTATCACTTACTTTTGAGAAAGACGGACAGAGTGGGAGCAGGGGAAGGGCAGAGAGAGAGAGAGAGAGAGAGAGAGAGAGAGCTGTCAGTGCAGAGCCCAATGTGGGGCTCAAACTCATGAAGTTGTGAGACCATGACCTGAGCCGAAATCAAGAGTTAGATGCTTAACTAACTGAGCCACTCAGGTTCCCCTTACATATCATTGCATAAATGATTTGGGGGCTGCCTTGAACTGATCTTTTTTCAGCTTTTTCTTGCCCAATCACTATTTAAATTCTATTTTATAATACCGCAGAAGAATCATTTCAGTAACTAGTCATAGTGCCTAAAATATCAAAATATTGACTGTTTAGGCTTCCCAGAGAAGAGGGATCTCTTGATCGTAGGGATTAAAAAAACACTCACATGAGAACTATTCCTTTGGCCCACTGGAGTGCTTCAAAGGTCTATTTGCCTCTGCTATTGATATATTGAAGTAGAAATAACCCTCAAAATATCATTCTCTTTGTGAATAGTAGTTTATGCTCAGTAAGTAAAAATGAAAACTGGTTTGATTAATTTTATTTGTTATTCTCAGTAGGAAGGGCCGCACTGATAAAATAAAAGGTATTTGTGAAAAGTGGGCTTGCCTGCCACCTTAAGGATGGTTCATGCAGAAAAAAAAAAATCACAGCTTATTTTTAAAAAAAAATTGCAGCTTTTTTTTTTTTTTTAACAGGAGAATGTATTCATCAGAAAACTTCAGAAAAAATGAGTTTTTTCACTTGTTGGGTTCCTCTCTTTCTAACGGATTTCTTAATTACTGTTTTTAGTGGCATCATATTCTACAGACAGTGAAAAGGCAATAGCTTCTACCCTTTCTCTATTGTTGTTTCTTTACTATTCTTATTTCAAATATTTTTTCCTTATTATCACCGTGGGCACCGTCTTCATGCATACGTCTTAATATTTGGAAAGATCATTTCCTTACAGTATGGCTGGAAGGAGAATCACGCCCTTAACTTTTTCACATCTAAGGTCTACGGCCCTCCACCCTCCCTTCTCCCTCCTGCCACATGAAGGGGGTGTTTCCCCCCATCAGGCACCACCCCCTGCATCACGCGTGCTCTTGAGTCTTTTCTTTTCTCGCCTTCTCAGCTCTTCCTTTTGGCTATCTCCAGTCTCTTCTGACTTACCTACATCTACCTTCTACTACAGGATGCTTATCGGCATTCAAAGGCTCTAGTAACTTCAACATCTTAAAACATTTTTTCCTTCAAGTTTTCTCTGTGGATGAATGCCAGCTGATGGATGTAGCAGGAACGACAGAATTGGAAACATCGCCAGTTTGCGGTTAGCCCATCAACCACTTTGTAATAATTGATTCAGGCGAGGTTTGTCAACGAATGCCAAAAACCGTTGGCTGAAAGATTTATTGAGAACAAGAATATTTGCATAGTGCCGAAATAGCACTCCAGAGATTACTTGCTAAGTGTCGGGGGGAAAGGGGTACCTTTCTAAAGGAGAAATCTCATTGGATTTTCAGGTAACCAATTTAGCATGACATTGAGGGCTGTCTGATACCATGGACTGTAATGTCCATATTCACAGACATATTCCAGGTGCTGTAATGGATACAGCATAACAAGCATTTGACTAACTCCTGGTTGACAGAGAAAAACCAGGGATCGGGAATAGGAAAAAGAGAACCGTGAGGTTCCAGAAGATGTCAATTATATGCAGCTGTACGTCTCACTTCTCCCTAACGTGTGACTCAGATGTCTCAAAAACAATCTTCTGTGTGACAAGCCCCCTAAACAGACCGCTTGTTCCCCAATCCAGCCCCATTCTACACCTGTGTGCTCCTGCTCTTCCCGAATCCATCTGTGGCTCCATCTGGACATTTGTTTCCATTTTCTTGCCCTTTTTCTGCCTCTGTCATCAGTTTATCAACGGGGCTTTTGATGCTGTCTTTAAACTAGATCTCGAATGAGTGCTCGGCACTCTTTTCTCTGTCCTTGGTTCTGTCCCTCTCTCTCCCTCCTCACTGAAGTCACCCTAGCACAACCCACTGCCATTTCTTGCCAACACTATTGAGACAATCTTGCAACGGATACCCTGACTTCCATTCTTGCTTCTGTCCCATCCGCCCTCCAGATAGCAGCCAGAGTGATCCCGTTCAAATATAAAGTTTCACTCGCTGCCCTGGCTATGTCTCTGAAATCACAGTTTGAGTGAAATCCCAATTCCTTACGATGCTCTAGAAGGAACTGCATGATTCCACGCTCCTTCATGACGTGGCCGCTTTTTACCGCCGTCACCACACTGCAGCAGCCGGGGCCTGCCTGCACCGTGACCGTGCCCAGCCCCTGCCCACTGCACCTGCTCTCTGCCGTCTGCTTTGCCTGGGATGCTTCCTCAGCTCTCGTGTGGGAGGACAGAAACCTTCCCAAGAGCAGAAGGGCAAAGATCACTTGATCTTGATTTTTGGTACAAATATAGACCGTGAAATGGGGGGCCTCCTAACCCTTCTGACTTTTTGGGTTTGGCCAATTTTTTCTTGTCCTTGAAGTCAACCTAAATTTTATCTCCTTACAAGGAAGATCCTGCCATACGACCAGCTGCTCTTCTGCATTTTGACTCCCTGTTTGTTTCAATTACAATTTCTCAGTGTTTTGTTTCTTCATTTACTCAACCTTTGGCTTGTCCTTCCCGCAGGAATGAGAGCCCTCGGAGAGCACTGGAGGAGGCTTCCTGGATTACCCCTTGATCCTGACGTCTAAAACGATCTGGTGTGCAGTGCTGTTAAATTAACTAAACAAAGAGACCATTGGAGTGCGGTGGTTCTAGCGCCTTTCGAGTCTGTGTGAGCAAACCGAAAATTAAGCCTGGGGTTGGCTCACGGTTGAGAGGTCGAAACAGTCACCAACAGCCAAACAGGCTTTCCCAAATGCAAGAACTGCTTAAGTTCTACCCAAATGATTTCCTTTCTTTGCTCCCACCTCTTCTCCATGAAAGTGTTTCCTCTGCCTCCTCCTGGTGGAGTGATCCAGATCACTTCCAGGTTGGTGCTGCCCGGTTTAAGTAGATTCGTTTCTCACATTAACTCTGAAACTTTTTAATATGGTTTATCTTTCGACAATAGGTCCTCAATGAATGCTTTTGAGTAGAGGGATAAATGACTATCTTTAAACCCAGACACCGAGGTTTAAGGCAGCTTCGCTGCATGTTTTTTCACTTATCACCGGAGTTTAAAGTTTGGGTACATTTTCTTTGAAATTTAAAAAAAAATTCCTGAAAATGATTTAAATCCAGGGAGCTGATTAAAGGGTGGTTTTGACTGCAGCCACCAGATGGAGCAGTGAGACAATTTTTGTTAGAAAAAATACTCACGATTATTAATTATTCAAGTCTGCTGGATCTTTTGTGTAAATACACCCGGTTCCCTTCAGAACAATTTTCTCATGATTATGTAACTATGTCTGATTTATTAAAGCCAAAACTGCAAGGTTCAATTAAACCCACCAAATTTAAAACATTGATATAATCCTAAAATAATTCTGGCCTGTAACAATTCCAACAATTATGTTCATCTTCTGTATTATTTTGAGTTTGACATATGTTTGGAAATATATTGTTGTGAGGAAATTTAAATTGTTAATTCAACAGTGACGTCTACATGATTAACACATCAGGATTTTAATTTATCAGTAGCTTTACTTGGATGTTATTTATTTATTTTTTTAATGTTTATTTGTTTTTGAGAGACAGAGCCTGAGTGGGAAAGGGGCAGGGAGAGAGGGAGACACAGAACCCAAAGCAGGCTCCAGGCTCCGAGCTGTCAGCACAGAGCCCGATGCGGGGCTTGAACTCACGAACCATGAAATCATGACCTGAGCCGAAGTTGGCCGCTTAACCGACTGAGCCACCCAGGCGCCCCAGATGTTATTTTTATATAATCTCAAATACTTGGATTTCTCCAGATACAATCAATTTAAACATAACCTCCTTTTAATTCTGTTATGTGAATGTTGATAAATTAGCCTTTTAGACATGCATGAATCCTTTTTTTGGATGGGAATGTTTCTTATAAGTCTGGAGGCCAGCAGTTCAGAGTTGATGTGATGGCTCTGTGATGAATGTTCCAGGTCCTTTAAACTCCTTCTTACACTGTCTTGCCACTTCATCATCTCAAGAAGGCTGCCCCAACTCCAGCCTATTTCTTACGTTCCCTTCAGGGAGAAAGAAAAGAAACAAAGGATGAGGTCATACTCTTATAGAAAAAGCCACAATTTCCATGGAGATGTCCAGTGGATTTGCACACACATCCGGGACCATTTCCCATGGTACCCTGAGCTGCAAGGAAGCCTGGCAAAGTGCATGCTTTAGCTGTGCACATCTTTACCTGGAATACAATCAGTGCTGTGAGAAAGAAAGAGGGAAGTGATGTGAGGGGGCAGCTATAAGCCTCTGCCATGTTTGTATACGACTGAGCACCATACTAGACATTAGGGACACAGAGGCGGCCACGACTGGCTCTTGGCTTCTGGTATTTTCTCACGGAATCCACGAAACCATCAAGATACAGTAAACGGCACCACGCAACCAGTAATTCGTGTGTATACTGTCCTGGCCTAGGAGTTTGACAAGCGTCCTTCTTTTTTTCCCAGATGACATCCCTGTGCAGATAGTTTGGCCACACCTGTTTTAGAAAGGATACAACTGAGGCTTAAAAACTCAGGATACTTGAGCCAAGGTTACATAGGTGGTAAGACCCTCGGGCCATTTGCCTGTAGATTGGCACAATTGATATTCAGGGGCTGCCCCAAGCGAGCCCTCAGTCCCACCTGGAGATCCACTTGTGTGATCCCAGTCACCCCCCTTCAGTTGGCTTCAGGGGATTTTCTACACCTTTACTCTTCTCTTACTCAAGGAGCATCTACTAAGTCCTTACTCTGTGCTGGGCGCCGTGCTGACAGCATTCCCGCTATCTGGGATCACATTCAGAGCTGAGCAGATGACTACATTTTTAAATTGATAATCACCATCCGAAAAGGGCCCTGCGAAAGGAGTCCAGCTCTAGTCCCACAAACAAACAAACACACCCTGAACTAACTGCTCACCCCTTTCCACTTGCAACAGATGGGCTTTCCACTGATCGTCGTTAAAGGAGGGCAGGGTAAGTGGGGATTCTTTTTTACTCTTCCACACGCCCCCTGCCCTCCAGCTTTGGCGCAATTGTCGATACCATTTCCTTCCCCTGAAGCTGAAGCTGGTGCCCGTGCTGTGGTCCCATCTCCCTCATGAATTACTCCCATCCGTTAGTCTTGCCCCTGCCTCGTCACTCGCCGCTGGTTCTCTCTCTTCACAGTCTAGGCACGCTCGAGTTTTCACTCTCTTTGAGCCGGACCGTAGCGGGAGGCAAATGCGGCTGTGGATTCACTGATTCAGTCAACGGATGCGATGGAATATATACTGTATTGCAGGTTTTTCTTCTGGGTACTGGGTACTGGGTACTGGGTACTGGGACTCAGTGCGCACGGAACTTCCATTCTAGATGAGAGAGGTATACGGAAGACAAGCAAAGAAGAAATCAATAACAAGACAATTTCTGGTGAATGTCACCAGGGAAGTATAAGCAGATGATGTGATTTTTGTGCACATGCGTGCCTACCGTATGTATGTTGGTAGGTGGGTGTCTGAGCAGACAAGGATGCTCGTGTGTGTCTCTTGTACTTTTACTTTGGACCTGGGAGTGTCTGAGTTTGTCGTTGGTTTGACTTTTGCTCCTGATTGGACATCCAGCTATGTTTTCTTCAGAAGGGCGGAGTGCCCCGGACACATTCCTTAGCCGGGAAGAGAGAGAATCTGAAAGTCATGCAGTGGGTTTCTCTGGCCAGGGCAGAGAAGGACCTGGGTCTCTGACAAGTGAGAGAGGCACTCTCCTCCATCAGAAATGCACCCACGGAAGGCAGGTTACCTTGCGTGACTCCCGGTAGCGTCCTGGTTTGTTTCCCTCCTCTGCCTCTCGTGATGCAGATCAAGCCGCAGATTCTGTTCGGTCAAAAAAGAGAGTCAATTGGTAGGCGCCTGGGTGGCTCACCTGGTTAGGCGTCTGACTCTTGGTTTTGGCTCAGGTCATGATGTCACGGTTTGTGAAGTCAAGCCCCACGTGAGGCTCTGCACTGACAGAGTGGAGAATTGGAATTCTCTCTCCTTTTCTCTCTTCCCCTCTCCCACTTGGCACTGTCTCTATAAATAGATAGATGATAGATAGGATAGACAGACAGATAGATAGATGATAGACAGATAGATGGATGATAGACAGATAGATAGATAGATAGATGATAGATAGATGATAGATGGATGATAGACAGATAGATAAGAGAATCAACGGGACCTGGAGGTAGCCAGCAGCAGAAGAGGGGTGGCCACTGTTCCCTGCCCTACATTTCCTCCCTAGCAAATGCTGTGTGAGATTAGTATGTGTCTTCAGCGTTCACACTGTCCGATTCCGAATCTAGAAACTGTCACCACGCGTAATCAAGCCGTCTCCATCTAGGTCCCTGTTAAGCTGTGTATCTTTGCCATTTGTCATGTCGCTTTATGAATCATGTCCTCCGTTTCCTCATGAGTCACGGGTCCTGTTCCTGTCTAAATACCTGCAGGTTCTGTTTATGGAGACTTACAGTCTCTCTGGAGTTTTACTGAAGGGAAAAAGGAGACCTTTTATCCTCTTGGCAACCCCTGTGCAATTCCTGGATTGTCAGATCTTTTTTCTTTTTTTAAGCAACAAAGGCAGCAGAGTGGATATCTTGTCCAGTCCTGCTTTCATGCCTGGAGGCGTTTTGATGAGCTAGCTTTTCCTGTATTGGTGCACAGGCCATGAGCGAGCCAGGAAAGGGCTTCCGGCCAGAGCCGGCCGGGGGAGGTTGTGGGGAACCGGCTGAGAGAGATCTTTCACCCGTTCCTGACACATGTCACCTGTCAGGGTCGGGGAGGTCTCGTAGGACCCCAAGCCATCCCGCTGAGACTGTGCCTTGTGGTCAGAAGGCACCTAATTTCCACATTTTGCTGAAGTTCCCCACGTCTTCACGCACATCACCTCTCTTCCCTCCAGGTCATTTAATTTATTAATAAGAACTATTTTATTTTCTTCAAATTTTTTTTATTTTTTATTTTTTTTTATTTTTGGGACAGAGAGACAGAGCATGAACGGGGGAGGGGCAGAGAGAGAGGGAGACACAGAATCGGAAACAGGCTCCAGGCTCCGAGCCATCAGCCCAGAGCCTGACGCGGGGCTCGAACTCACGGACCGCGAGATCGTGACCTGGCTGAAGTCGGACGCTTAACCGACTGCGCCACCCAGGCGCCCCAATAAGAACTATTTTAAAGTTCCTATCTTGACAGCCCGGACATCTGGGCTGATTGCTGGGGTTGCTGGCCCACTGACTGCTTCGTCTCCTGTCCACGAGTCTTACTTTTCCTTGCTCTTGCGGTGTCTGTTGTAATTTGTAAGGGAATATCAGATGTCGTTTTATATATATACAAAAAGTACAATTTGCCCCCGGAAATAGGCATGTCCCCTGCCTGGCAGTCATTAATATGAGGGTCGGCATCACCCCGGTCTGTAACTGGGCCGGGCTGGGATCCGTGGGAGCTTTGTCCCCTTCGGTGTGCCACAGCCTTCCAGTTTCCCCGGGCCCCCGGGGACTTTGGTACCAAGTGTGGAGCCTGCGCGCTGGAGGCTGTTTCTCAGGTCTCAGCATGACCCAGGCCAGCTCCCCTCTACTGCACCCTGTGACTCCCCAGTGACAGACTACTGAAGGGGGGCGCTCAGGGCAGTGCTCAGAGTAGTCTTGGGGCTTTCTTGGGTCTCTTCTTCCCGCTCACCTGTAGGCGGGCCTGTGCGGCTGGGCCCCAGGGGTGGGTCTGGTTCAGCCTTCTGGCTTTCCTCCTGTGGCCGCCACCCTCTGACTGGTGCGGGAGGGGCTTCTGGGGCGGGGCCGTCCTCTGCTCCTCCCTTCCCCTGCCCAACAGCAGCACACTTCCCCTTCGTGGCAGTAGGGGACACTGGGTCCTCCCTGGGGCGGCCCCAGACAGGGATTTGTCCCACTGGGCCCAGGGGACTGGGGGCCGTCCCTTGGCTACAGGTGTTGGAAGTGTTTCTTTTTTTTTTTTTTTTTTTTATTTATTTATTTATTTATTTTTTAATATATGAAATTTACTGTCAAATTGGTTTCCATACAACACCCAGTGCTCATCCCAAAAGGTGCCCTCCTCAATACCCATCACCCACCCTGCCCTCCCTCCCACCCCCCATCAACCCTCAGTTTGTTCTCAGTTTTTAACAGTCTCTTATGCTTTGGCTCTCTCCCACTCTAACCTCTTTTTTTTTTTTTTTCCCTTCCCCTCCCCCATGGGTTTCTGTTACGTTTCTCAGGATCCACATAAGAGTGAAACCATATGATATCTGTCTTTCTCTGTATGGCTTATTTCACTTAGCATCACACTCTCCAGTTCCATCCACGTTGCTACAAAAGGCCATATTTCATTCTTTCTCATTGCCACGTAGTATTCCATTGTGTATATAAACCACAATTTCTTTATCCATTCATCAGTTGATGGACATTTAGGCTCTTTCCATAATTTGGCGATTGTTGAGAGTGCTGCTATAAACATTGGGGTACAAGTGCCCCTATGCATCAGTACTCCTGTATCCCTTGGATAAATTCCTAGCAGTGCTATTGCTGGGTCATAGGGTAGGTCTATTTTTAATTTTCTGAGGAACCTCCACACTGCTTTCCAGAGCGGCTGCACCAATTTGCATTCCCACCAACAGTGCAAGAGGGTTCCCGTCTCTCCACATCCTCTCCAGCATCTATAGTCTCCTGATTTCTTCATTTTGGCCACTCTGACTGGCGTGAGGTGGTATCTGAGTGTGGTTTTGATTTGTATTTCCCTGATGAGGAGCGACGTTGAACATCTTTTCATGTGCCTGTTGGCCATCCGGATGTCTTCTTTAGAGAAGTGTCTATTCATGTTTTCTGCCCATTTCTTCACTGGGTTATTTGTTTTTCGGGTGTGGAGTTTGATGAGCTCTTTATAGATTTTGGATACTAGCCCTTTGTCCGATGTGTCATTTGCAAATATCTTTTCCCATTCCGTTGGTTGCCTTTTAGTTTTGTTGGTTGTTTCCTTTGCTGTGCAGAAGCTTTTTATCTTCATAAGGTCCCAGTAATTCACTTTTGCTTTTAATTCCCTTGCCTTTTATGCAGGTAATTGAAGAAGATATAAAGAAATGGAAAGACATTCCCTGCTCATGGATTGGAAGAATAAATATTGTCAAAATGTCAATACTACCCAAAGCTATCTACACATTCAATGCAATCCCAATCAAAATTGCACCAGCATTCTTCTCGAAACTAGAACAAGCAATCCTAAAATTCATATGGAACCACAAAAGGCCCCGAATAGCCAAAGTAATTTTGAAGAAGAAGACCAAAGCAGGAGGCATCACAATCCCAGACTTTAGCCTCTACTACAAAGCTGTCATCATCAAGACAGCATGGTATTGGCATAAAAACAGACACATAGACCAATGGAATCGAATAGAAACCCCAGAACTAGACCCACAAACGTATGGCCAACTCATTTTTGACAAAGCAGGAAAGAACATCCAATGGAAAAAAGACAGTCTCTTTAACAAATGGTGCTGGGAGAACTGGACAGCAACATGCAGAAGGTTGAAACTAGACCACTTTCTCACACCATTCACAAAAATAAACTCAAAATGGATAAAGGACCTGAATGTGAGACAGGAAACCATCAAAACCTTAGAGGAGAAAGCAGGAAAAGACCTCTCTGACCTCAGCCATAGCAATCTCTTGTTGGAAGTGTTTCTTGCCCGTCAGCAGCAGGAGTTGGCGTCTGTTTCCACTCTTCTCCCAGAGCCACGTCCCTAAGCCTGTCATTTGGATGGGTGTTTTTTTTCCCTGGAAGACAGCTTTCTTTCCTGTAAAAAATGGTCTGCGAAGGAGGACAGGTCCCACAAGACAGGTCTGTGCTCCAACAAGGGTAGCTCTCTCAGGCCTGCCCGGCTCCCACATTCTCTTGTGGATCTCCCGCCACCCCCACTGCCCCCCTCTCCCCATGGATGCTGGTGGGAAAAGGATCCAAGTGAGCGTGCAGTGTTGACCTCAGCCTCCCGAGAGTGATGCCTCGGCTAGAAACGCCCGAGGCACTCTCCCGGGCCCACAGTGCTTGTGGCAAGCCCCCCACAGGCATTTGCCTGAAGTGTTGTGTGACTGGACTGGCCCTTGTGGTCTTACTATGATGGCAGGATGTGCCTCAGCAACAACCATCAGGATCTATTACTCACGAATCCTAAAGGGCACATAGCAAGCCTCAGGGCCACATGGTGAGGTCACAGGTAGGCAGATCGAGGGCCACAGCCCCGGGGCTCTGCCCTCATCGAGGCAGGGTGGGTGCCGAGGGCTTCCTGGGTTCACTATTTACCGGCAAACCTAAAGCCTAAGAATGGGAATTAGGGCACAGGAAGGGAAAAGCCAGATTGCGCTCCGTTTTCTAAGTGGCTTTCTAAAAGGAGAACTTCATGGATGGGGCAGCCTGGTTTCTTATCCTAGGTGTTTAGGTAGTAGCTGTGTCGTACAGCTGGGCAATATGTTTATTCGAGATGGAGGTCTTTGAGATGATCGCCCCAGCAATCGCAAGCTTCCCGCCAGGCACTCATACTACAGTAAAGAAATGCTTAATAGCAGGTACTGGGAATACACAGGGCATCATCTTCTCGGAGCCCAGCTCTAGAGGATTTAAGACTATCGGACTACCCCACGCTTGGTCATGAAGAGTTTGTTAAAATTTCAGTTGTGTTCTTCTGACGTATTTCTGTGACTGGCTTGTTTTCCTCTGTATTCTCCCCACGATGAAATAGACGGTCTGTCCTCTCTCTCAGATGGGCTTCAGTAAGTTATGAGTTTGTAGCTTCCCTGGCATTTTCTTAACGTTAGGTGGGGAAAAATTTTTACGAGTTACACCATCCTAAACGGATATAAATACATACGTAGGTATGGTATTGTAGATATATGATATGTCATTTTTAGAGTTTTGATTCATGGCAAAATTGAATTGAGAGCTCGGAGTTCCCATATACTCCCTGCCCCCACACATGCACAACCTCTCCCGAGATCAACATCCTGTGCCCAACTGGTGCACCTGTTACAAAGAAAGGAACCTCATCACCCAAAGTCCATGTTTCCATTAGGGCTCATTCTTGGTGCTGTATAATCTATGGGTTTAGACAAATGCATAATGATATGTACCCAGCATTACACGATAGTACGGAGTAGCTTCACTGCCCAACCCCCCCCAAATCCCCGGTGCTCCACCTTATCCACTCCTCCCTTCCCTCAACCTCTTGGCAACCACTGGTCTTTCTACTGTCTTCATAGTTTTGTGTTTTCAGAATGTCATACAGCTGGAATCATACAGTATGTAGCTTTTTAATGTTGGCTTCTTTCAGTTAGTAACCAATATGCTTTTAAATTTCCTCCGTGTCTTTTCATGGCTCGGTAGCTCTTTTCTTCTTTGCACTGATGATATTCCATTGTACGGACGTACCAGATTTTGGTCATTCATTCATCTATTGAAGGACATCTTGGTGGCTTCCAAGGTTTGGACGTTATGAATACAGTTGCTCTAAAAATCTGAGTGCAGGTTTTTGTGTGAATAGAAGTTTTCAACTCCTTTGGGTGAATGTTAAAGACTGATTGTTGGATCGCATGGTAAGTGTATGTTTAGTTTTGTAAGAAATTGCCGGAGTGTCTTCTGAAGTGGCCGTACCATTTTGTATTCTCACCAGCAATGAATGAGAGTTCTCCAGCATTTGGTGTTATCAGTGTTTTGGATTTAGGCATTCTAATAAGTATGTCGAGGTATCTGTTACTTCAGTGTGCAGTTCCTCATATGTTTATTAGACATCTGCATATCGTCCTTGGAAGGGTGTCTTTTGCTCAGTTTTTAAATTGAGTTGTTCATGTTTCTATTGAAAGTTTAGAGTTATTTGTAAATAATCTCTGCACCTAACGTGGGTCTTCAACTCATGACCCTGAGATCAAGTGGCACATGTTCTACCTACTGAGCCAGCCAGATGTCCCCCTGAGATTTGAGAGTTACCCGTACATTTTGAATGAGTTACCATGTCTTTGGCAAACATTTTCTCTCAGTCTGTGAATTCTCTTCTCTTCTCTTGACAGTGTGTTTGGCAAAACAGAAAAGCGTAATTTTAGTGAAATGTAGCACAATGATTTCTTTAATGGATCATGCCTTTGGTATTGTATTTAAAAGGTTATCGTCGGGGCGCCTGGGTGGCTCAGTCGGTTAAGCGTCCGACTTCAGCTCAGGTCACAGTCTCGCGGTCCGTGAGTTCGAGCCCCGCGTCGGGCTCTGGGCTGACGGCTCAGAGCCTGGAGCCTGCTTCTGATTCTGTGTCTCCCTCTCTCTCTGCCCCTCCCCCGTTCATGCTCTGTCTCTCTCTGTCTCAAAAATAAATAAAACATTAAAAAAAAAATAAAAAATAAAAGGTTATCGTCAACCCAATATCATATATGTTTTTTTTCCTGTGTCATCTCCTAGGAGTTTTATAGGTTTACATTTTACATTTAGGTCTGTGATCCATTTTTATGTCAATTTTTTATTAAGAGATAATTGACATATAACGTGTGACGTTTAAGGGGTATGGCATGTTGATTGGATACATTTATATATTGTGATATCATCACCATCATAGCTAACACCTTTATCATGCCACATACTTATCATTTCTTTTTTGTGGGAACAATTGAGATGTAGACTCTTAGCAACTCTGAAGTTTATAAAATAGTATTGTTGACAATAATCACTAGGCTGTGCATTAGATCTTTAGGGCTTGGTTATCTACTACAAAGAGATCTCAAACAAGATCTCTCCAATTCCCTGTCTTCCCCTGGTCTTTGGTCCCTGGTAATCACCATTCTACTTTCTATTTCTACATAAATGATCAGGTCATCTGAAAAGAAAGACTGTTTCCTTCCTTCCTTCCTCCCTTCCTTCCTTCCATCCTTCCTTCCTTGGCCTTTTAATTTCTTTTCCCGTCTCAGTGCATTAGCTAGGATTTCCCACAAGATGCTGAAAAGGAGTGATGAGAAGGGATGTCTTTGCTTTGCCTCTGATTTTAGTAGGAAAGCTTCTAGCTTCTCACCATTAAGTATGTTAGTACAGGTTTTCTGTAGATGTTCTTTATCAAGTGGAGGAAGTTCCCCTTATTCCTTGTTTGCTGAGCTGAGTATTTTGTAAACAAGCATTCTCACCCCTGGTGTCATGAAAATGATGATCTAGGCAGGTGTAAAGGAAATTATAAAGGCTGTATTAGAAGTTTGCTTTCCTCTTAGAAGTTATACTTTGTTGACTACGTTATGCTATATCTTTCAGAAGTCTTTTTCTTTGAGAACACGTAGCTAAACCATGGTCAAGGGCAGCTTTTTCAAATCTGGGTTTGGGAAGTAGTAGGGGTGGTGAAGAAAAGGAACATATAAAAAAAATGAGGTTTTGTGTCTCATGCCATGCCACTAACATGTTTCTACACGTGGAATGAAAACTGAACAATCTTTAGAAGAAGGTAGGCAATATTTTTCGTATGTATGTCACTAGTAGAATACATTCAAATGAATCGAGTAAGAAAATCTAAATGAAAAATTCTTCCCCAGTCAAGCAAAGAAATGAAAATTGTTTCATTTGAAACTGCTACACACTTAAGGGCATAGTAGACAAAAATGGAGAGGGTGAGTATTGAAGAAACGCTTCAAAGTAGCAAAGTAAAATGTAATGGAAATGCTCTTTCATAAACGTAAACCCCTTTGTGTTGTTTCAAAATTTATTTTCTCTGTAGGTTTCGTAAAACCTTTATTTTGAGACTATGAATTTTATGGAAAGGGCATTAATATCTGTTCAGTGATAGCAAAGGTAAGTGGATTTTATAAAAAGGTTATATACCTTAAATATTAAATTGCATGTCTGCAGCTAAAGCTCCCCAGATTTTTTTCTCTATAAATACTTTGTAAACGTTCACTAGATGGCACAAAGAAGCCAGTGATACAGAGAGACCAGGAAAAATCATGTACTTTGGCACATGCTGGGTAGGCTTACTTGTTATGAAGGTTCCCCTAAAAGAATCTCATGGAAAACTCGGAATTGAAAGTACTGAGGTCTACAAAGACTAGAAGGTATCACCAGGTGTTTATCTTAGGTGCACATTCGAGCTGCATGTAATTGACATCTTTTTTTTATAAGCTAAGGTATATCCATCCATACTATAACATTTAAATGGATATTAATATATAAATGGGATGCATAATAATCAATTTGCAACACTGTTGTTAGGGATTAAATTCACAGTATTCCCACGATCAATTTTTATCTGAAAAATAATTTTTTAGATATAACACCGCAAAAATAATCTATAAGATCCAAAGGCTTGTTCCCATTTTTAATTAGCATTTCCTACCTTCTTTTCTAGGTGAGGAGTATATAAAGAGGATAGGCTGGCAGTGGGTTACAATTTTGGGTTTAGTGATGGTGGGCTTAATGAATGTAGAAAATAGAATCAAATCACATTACCAAACGAAGGAATGTCACATTTATAGATATCCCCATTAAAAAACTTTTCAGGACCCCCTGAATTGGGCTCGGTGCCTTAATAATAGGCCCTGGTCCTCTCTTATCTGTACTTACCACATCATAACACTTATATCTTGTAAGCACAGTATCCGGAACACAGGAAAAACTCAATTAAGTATTTTGTTATTATTATTATTGGTATTATTAAAATATTTGTTGAATAATAGATCTAAATTAAATTCTCTGAGGCCAGTACTTACTTACCTATTTTGGAATATTGATATTGCTGTCGTGTGGACGTTTCTCGTCCTTTGCTGTACAGAATTAGCAACTTGATAAAATAAGGTAGTTGGATATGGAAGAAACCCAGACACATGCTTTGCATCTGAAACTTGGAATTAGGCAAACGATCACCAGCCATTCTTTCAATGCAGCGCTGGGCTTGATTTTTGTTGTCTGGGTACATTATTTCTGTGCAAGCAAAGGTTAACTTGTAGATTGTTGCCTCACAGAGATACAAGCAATTTTTGTCAGCTCACTAGCCTCCCCAGAGATTGTGGTCAATGGTCTGTTGGACACAAGCCAGTTTTATATCTAAGGTAACAATTTTATTCTGAAATTTTTCTTGTCAAATTAGCCTATAGACATAAGTTCTTTTTTAAAGAAATTTTATCTAAATCCAAGTTAGTTAACATGTGGCATAAAAATGGTTTCAGGAGTAGAATTCAGTGATTCATCACTTAGCATACAACACTCAGTGCTCATCCCAACAAGTGTCCTCCTTAATGGCCGTCACCCATCAAGCCCATCCCTCCACCGAAGATCCCTCCAGCAACCCTCAGTTTGTTCTCTGTATTTAAGAGTCTCTTATGGTTTGTCTCCCTCTCTGTCTTTTTCTTATTTTTGCTTCCCTCCCCGCTATGTTCATCTGTTTTGTTTCTTAAATTCCACATGAGTGAAATCATATATTTATCTTTCTCTGACTTATTTTGCTTAGCATAACACATTTTAGTTTTATCCATGTTGTTGCAAATGGCAAGATTTTATTCTTTTTGATCATGGAGTAGTATTCCATTATATATATATATATATATATATATATATATATACACACACACACACACACACACACACACACCACATCTTCATTTGTCAGTCAGTGAGCATTTGGGCTCTTTCCATACTTTGGCTATTGTTGAAAGTGCTGCTGTAAACATTGGAGTGCACATGTCCCTTTGAATCAGCATTTTTGCATCCTTTGGATAAATACCTAGTAGTATGGTCGTAGGGTAGCTCTATTTTTAATTTTTGGAGCTAAGTCTCCTACTTAGCTAAGATTTTTTTTCACATATATTCATTCTATATCCGCATGACAGTAATGATTTTATGTTTTTGAAAATTATACTGTAACAGTGCAGTTTGACAATATTTTAGGAAGTTGTTCATCTCAACTCTGACAGTTATTGAAAAGTCTCCCCATTAACCTGAGCACCATTGCCTATATAGGATGCTATTCTACAACATGGATATAGCTGATTTTCTTTGATGACTTATACTTAAAAATTGGAAGTTAAACATGGAGATATGACAGATTCAACATTTGTTGACATTTGAACAACCCTGATGGCATAAGTGTCTTTAGTTTAATTCTCCTAGAAGGAGCTTTGGAGAAAAACAAAACCCAGTAATAACAGTAACAAACTCACCAGCCTTGTTACAATACCTTTGTCCTATAAGAGAGCAACATCTGCCTTCTGTGTTCCTAACCACGGCTGCTTCGGCTCATTTTAGCTCACTGTACTGATGCTGGAAACAGTATATTTCGAAACAGTATCTGCAGGCATCTTTGTTTTGAGCCCTTATTTTATTATTTTGTTTTATTTTATTTTATTTTATTTTATCTTATTTTATTTTATTTTAGAGAGAAAGAGAGCACGAGCAGGGGTCGGGGCAGAGGGAGAAGGAGAGAAAGAATCTTAGGAGGTCCCTTGCCCTGTGTGGTGCCCAGTGCAAGACTCGATCTCACGACTGTGAGATCATGACCTGAGCCGAAATCCAGAGTCAGACGTTTAACCGACTGAGCCACCCAGGCGCCCCAGGCCCTAATTTTAAACGCTCTATTCACATACGTAAGCTAGTAACCAAACTAAAGTCTAGATTTGACTTAATGCTGGCAAAGGAAAATTTTTATTTCAAAAAGCACAGTTTTGGAAAAGCTCCATTAGGCAAGCTGAGAATCAAGAGTCTTCTGTCAAAGAATACACAGTAGTAATGAAAAAAAATATATATTCCTGGAATGTTTCTGCCTGGCAAAGAAGTTTGCAAGATGAATGTGGGATTTTTTTCTTCCCCCAGAACCTAACACTTTAACATTTATTATACATATAAAATATATTTTTAAGTTTATTTATTTTTGAGAGAGACAGAGACAGTGTGAGTGGGGAAGGGGCAGAAAGAGAGGGAGACAGCTGTCAGCACAGAGCCCGATGTGCGGCTCAAACTCATGAAACTGTTAGATTATGACCTAAGCTAAAACCGAGTCAGACACATAACCAACTGAGCCACCCAGGTGCTCCTAGATAGAGAACTGTTCTGATTATCTGTATCTATTAATATTACCTACTTTATCCTCAGAACATTCTGGCAGGCCAGGAAACAGATACATATCATATCTAACACTCAGTTACTTTTTTCTACTCTGTTAGTCATAGGTTTGACATTTGCCATAGTAACAGCCAAACATTTAGTTCCAAAGATACAAATGATAATGTGCACTAATCTCTATAAATAGAAGCAAATGTCTCAGAAACACATCATATGAAATGGTTGATAATATAAGTATTTGAAAAAACCTGAAATTATGATTATATATGCACATATTTATACATACACACAATAGTTTATACTATAAGTATTTGAAAGAGTTGAGACTTTGGCTAAAACAGTGTATACCCATTACTTAAACACTTTTATTTTTTTTATTTTTTTTTTATTTTTTAATATATGAAATTTACTGTCAAATTGGTTTCCATACAACACCCAGTGCTCATCCCAAAAGGTGCCCTCCTCAATACCCATCACCCACCCTGCCCTCCCTCCCACCCCCCATCAACCCTCAGTTTGTTCTCAGTTTTTAACAGTCTCTTATGCTTTGGCTCTCTCCCACTCTAACCTCTTTCCTTTTTTTTTTCCTTCCCCTCCCCCATGGGTTTCTGTTACGTTTCTCAGGATCCACATAAGAGTGAAACCATATGGTATCTGTCTTTCTCTGTATGGCTTATTTCACTTAGCATCACACTCTCCAGTTCCATCCACGTTGCTACAAAAGGCCAGATTTCATTTTTTCTCATTGCCACGTAGTATTCCATCGTGTATATAAACCACAGTTTCTTTATCCATTCATCAGTTGATGGACATTTAGGCTCTTTCCATAATTTGTCTATTGTTGAGAGTGCTGCTATAAACATTGGGGTACAAGTGCCCCCATGCATCAGTATTCCTGTATCCCTTGGGCAAATTCCTAGCAGTGCTATTGCTGGGTCATAGGGTAGTTCTATTTTTAATTTTCTGAGGAACCTCCACACTGCTTTCCAGAGCGGCTGCACCAATTTGCATTCCCACCAACAGTGCAAGAGGGTTCCCGTTTCTCCACATCCTCTCCAGCATCTAGAGTCTCCTGATTTGTTCATTTTGGCCACTCTGACTGGCGTGAGGTGGTATCTGAGTGTGGTTTTGATTTGTATTTCCCTGATGAGGAGCGAC
The DNA here is from genome assembly GCF_028018385.1 of Neofelis nebulosa. Classification (NCBI taxonomy): domain Eukaryota; kingdom Metazoa; phylum Chordata; class Mammalia; order Carnivora; family Felidae; genus Neofelis; species Neofelis nebulosa. The sequence continues at coordinate 5,656,658 of NC_080795.1, forward strand.
GTTGAACATCTTTTCATGTGCCTGTTGGCCATCCGGATGTCTTCTTTAGACAAGTGTCTATTCATGTTTTCTGCCCATTTCTTCACTGGGTTATTTGTTTTTCGGGTGTGGAGTTTGATGAGCTGTTTATAGATTTTGGATACTAGCCCTTTGTCCGATATGTCATTTGCAAATATCTTTTCCCATTCCGTTGGTTGCCTTTTAGTTTTGTTGGTTGTTTCCTTTGCTGTGCAGAAGCTTTTTATCTTCATAAGGTCCCAGTAATTCACTTTTGCTTTTAATTCCCTTGCCTTTGGGGATGTGCCGAGTAAGAGATTGCTACGGCTGAGGTCAGAGAGGTCTTTTCCTGCTTTCTCCTCTAAGGTTTTGATGGTTTCCTGTCTCACATTCAGGTCCTTTATCCATTTTGAGTTTATTTTTGTGAATGGTGTGAGAAAGTGGTCTAGTTTCAACCTTCTGCATGTCGCTGTCCAGTTCTCCCAGCACCATTCGTTAAAGAGACTGTCTTTTTCCCATTGGATGTTCTTTCCTGCTTTGTCAAAGATGAGTTGGCCATACGTTTGTGGGTCTAGTTCTGGGGTTTCTATTCTATTCCATTGGTCTATGTGTCTGTTTTTGTGCCAATACCATGCTGTCTTGATGATGACAGCTTTGTAGTAGAGGCTAAAGTCTGGGATTGTGATGCCTCCTGCTTTGGTCTTCTTCTTCAAAATTACTGTGGCTATTCGGGGCCTTTTGTGGTTCCATACGAATTTTAGGATTGCTTGTTCTAGTTTCGAGAAGAATGCTGGTGCAATTTTGATTGGGATTGCATTGAATGTGTAGATAGCTTTGGGTAGTATTGACATTTTGACAATATTTATTCTTCCAATCCATGAGCAGGGAATGTCTTTCCATTTCTTTATATCTTCTTCAATTACCTGCATAAGCTTTCTATAGTTTTCAGCATACAGATCTTTTACATCTTTGGTTAGATTTATTCCTAAGTATTTAATGCTTCTTGGTGCAATTGTGAATGGGATCAGTTTCTTTGTCTTTCTGTTGCTTCATTGTTAGTGTATAAGAATGCAACTGATTTCTGTACATTGATTTTGTATCCTGCAACTTTGCTGAATTCATGTATCAGTTCTAGCAGACTTTTGGTGGAGTCTATCGGATTTTCCATGTATAATATCATGTCATCTGCAAAAAGCGAAAGCTTGACTTCATCTTTGCCAATTTTGATGCCTTTGATTTCCTTTTGTTGTCTGATTGCTGATGCTAGAACTTCCAGCACTATGTTAAACAACAGCCATGAGAGTGGGCATCCCTGTCGTGTTCCTGATATCAGGGAAAAAGCTCTCAGTTTTTCCCCGTTGAGGATGATGTTACCTGTGGGCTTTTCATAAATGGCTTTTATGATCTTTAAGTATGTTCCTTCTATCCCGACTTTCTCAAGGGTTTTTATTAAGAAAGGGTGCTGGATTTTGTCAAAGGCCTTTTCTGCATCGATTGACAGGATCATATGGTTCTTCTCTTTTTTTTTTTTTAAACACTTTTATAATAACACATTTTCTATGATTCGAAAGGGACTTTAAATTTCATAATGTCTCTGGTCAACGTTACAAGTTTGAATATCATTACTTTGTTATACTTACATTGACTTACCAATTAAAAACACTTCCTAAAATATCTGGTAAGTAAGTTTTTAATATATGTGAATATAAAAAAAGGATGTTTGAAATAGCATAGCAGAGGGGCGCCTGGGTGGCTCAGTTGATTGAGCATCTGACTTCTCAGGTCATGATCTCGCAGTCTGTGGGTTCAAACCCTGCGTCAGGCTCTGTGCTGACAGCTCGGAGCCTGGACCCTGCTTCGGATTCTGTGTCTCCCTCTCTCTCTGCCCCTCCCCTGTTCACACTCTGTCTCTCTCAAAAAAAAATTTTTGTTTAATTTAAATTGCAATAGCGTAGGAGACTATACTGTGTCCCTGCTTACTTTTGTTATTGTTTCCGAAGGTGAAACGACATTACTTTGTGGGGTACAGTACAAGGTAGAAACGTTTCTGGCCAAAAAAAAATTACTTCAAAGGGAAGAAAGCAACTGATTTCTGCACATTAACAGAAATCAGTTGCATTCTTATACACTAATAATGAAGCAACAGAAAGACAAATAAAGAAACTGGTCCCATTCACAATTGCACCAAGAAGCATAAAATACCTAGGGATAAATCTAACCAAAGATGTAAAAGATCTGTATGCTGAAAACTATAGAAAGCTTATGAAGGAAATTGAAGAAGATACAAAGAAATGGAAAAACATTCCAATCTCATGGAAAGGAAGAATAAATATTGTCAAAATGTCAATACTACCCAAATCAATCTACACATTCAATGCAATCCCAATCAAAATTCTTCTCGAAGCTAGAACAAACAATCCTAAAATTTGTATGGAACCACAAAAGACCCTGAATAGCCAAAGTAATTTTGAAGAAGACGACCAAAGTGGGAAGCATCACAATCCCAGACTTTAGCCTCTACTACAAAGCTGTCATCATCAAGACAGCATGGTATTGGCACAAAAACAGACACATAGACCAATGGAATAGAATAGAAACCCCAGAACTAGACCCACAAACGTATGGCCAACTCATCTTTGACAAAGCAGGAAAGAACATCCAATGGGAAAAAGACAGTCTCTTTAACGAATGGTGCTGGGAGAACTGGACAGCGACATGCAGAAGGTTGAAACTAGACCACTTTCTCACACCAGTCACGAAAATAAACTCAAAATGGATAAAGGACCTGAATGTGAGACAGGAAACCATCAAAACCCTAGAGGAGAAAGCTGGAAAAAATCTCTCTGACTTCAGCTTCAACAATTTCTTACTCGACACATCCCCAAAGGCAAGGGAATTAAAAGCAAAAATGAACTATTGGGATCTCGTGAAGATAAAAAGTTTCTGTACTGCAAAGGAAACAATCAACAAAACTAAAAGGCAACCGACGGAATGGGAAAAGATATTTGCAAATGACATATCGGACAAAGGGCTAGTATCCAAAATGTATAAAGAGCTCACCAAACTCCACACCTGAAAAACAAATAACCCAGTGAAGAAATGGGCAGAAAACATGAATAGACACTTCTCTAAAGAAGACATCCGGATGGCCAACAGGCACACGAAAAGATGCTCAACGTCGCTCCTCATCAGGGAAATACAAATCAAAACCACACTGAGATACCACCCCACACCAGTCAGAATGGCCAAAATGAACAAATCAGGAGGCTATAGATGCTGGCGAGGATGTGGAGAAACAGGAACCCCCTTGAACTTTTGGTGGGAATGCAAACTGGTACAGCCACTCTGGAAAATAGTGTGGAGGTTCCTCAAAAAATTAAAAATAGATCTACCCTATGACCCAGCAATAGCACTGCTAGGAATTGACCCAAGGGATACAGGAGTACTGATGCATAGGGGCACTTGTACCCCAGTGTTTATAGCAGCACTCTCAACAATCGCCAAATTATGGAAAGAGCCTAAATGTCCATCAACTGATGAATGGATAAAGAAATTGTGGTTTATATACACAATGGAATACTACGTGGCAATGAGAAAGAATGAAATCTGGCCTTTTGTAGCAACGTGGATGGAACTGGAGAGTGTGATGCTAAGTGAAATAAGCCATACAGAGAAAGACAGATGCCATATGGTTTCACTCTTATGTGGATCCTGAGAAACTTAACAGAAGACCATGGGGGAGGGGAAGGAAAAAAAACAAGAGAGGGAGGGAGCCAAACCATAGAGAGTCTTAAAAACTGAGAATAAACTGATGGTTGATGGGGGTGGGGGAGAGGGGAAAGTGGGTGATGGGCATTGAGGAGGGCACCTGTGGGGATGAGCACTGGTGTTGTATGGAAAACAATTTGACAATCAATTTCATATTAAAAAAATAAATAAAAATAGATAAATAAAGGGACGAAAGCAAGCCACAGTCATCCCTGATGACACAAAGTTCTGACAGACAAATCGTGAGCAGATATTTCAAGCCATTTCTTAGAGGCAGAAGGACATTTCAGCTAAGAAAGGAAGGCAGGAAAATCATGTGGAGTCAGTGTGCTGATTTCCCCGGCACAGAATGATTTTTATCTAGAAAGAAGCTAGATTAGAAATCCTTTTTTATATGTAGTTTGGCATAGAAGAGGGTTAACAAATAGTACTCCCAAAGAAAATGATTGTATCTAACCACAGCAAAATGTCTAGAGAAGTCTACTATTCAGTCACTTAGATTCATAGTATCAAGTATCTCGATATATCCAACATGCAGACATTTGGCAATATGTGGACAAAATGGGCATCTATTTTTTTAAAACTCTTATTTGGGGGTGGCTGGGTGGTCTATTCAGTTAAGCTCAGGTCATGATCTCGTGGGTTCAAGCCCCACATCGAGCTCTGTGCTGACAGTGCAGGGCCCGCTTGGGATTCTCTCTCTCCCTCTCTCTCTGCTGCCTCCCCCTCCCCGCTCATGCTCTCTCTCTCTCTCTCTCTCAAAATGGATAAATGAACGAAAAAAATAATTTAAAAAACTCCTATTTGCATATTAATATCGGCAAAGAGCTCAAAGGAATGAAATGGCTGAATGGATCCACCTCTTAATTAACCTGTTCATTCATTCATCCGTTCGTTCGTTCATTCAACGGGTACCTATCAGGGGACTTGCCATGTGCTAGATCTGAGCTCCATATTAAAGACGCAGCAGTGAGCAGGGCATGAAACCCATACAGCGTTCACAGTCGTTCACTGAACATTTCTTCTCTGCTCCTCTGTCTGGTGCTGACCACTAGGGTTACAGAGAAATAAGAAAAGGCTCCCACTTCCAGAAAGCTCTTGGTTTAATGGTGGAGACAGACACATCCAATACGGGCCAAAGGTTCTGCCATTGAGGCGAGCATAATGAGCTGTGGGAATGAATTAGGAAATACATTCGCGACAACGTTGGATCTTAATCGCGCCCGAAACAGTGTTCCATCCGATCGGCAAGAAGCACGGTAGCATTGAGCTGAGTATTTTTCATTCGTTTCTTGGCTTATAGTGTATCGCTGACATCCCTTTTATTAATTAAATAGTTAAAGAAAACGCAGAGAGAGAAACTAATTACAAAAGTCAATGATTAGACATCATGACATTTAAATGTGGCTTTTGACTCGTAAACAAGAATTGGAACGAAAACAACATCAGCGAAAGCACCCAAGTTCCGTATGTTTGAACCGTTTATTTCCCTGAACCGCATGTGGCTGGAAACTGGGGTTTCCGGGTGGTTCGCCCGCCACCTGTGGGGCCTCGTCTTTGCCTCCCTTCCCTCTTCCTCGCCTCGACAGCAGCCTTTGTCAACTTGAGGTCAAAACCATGCGTAATTTTGGACATAAGCTGCACAACTTCAGGGCAATTATATAAACCCAGTATAACCCAGTAGATCCCCTGGATTGACTGAGTATTCAGAATTCTGCTTTTATCCTTAGTTTTACTAAAGTCTTATCTGTCAGATTGCCTGAGTCTTAAAGAAACAAGAGCCTACAGTCGGATGTCAAAGGGCAGACCCCATGTTCACACCTTGTGTCAGGCCGGGAATTATCTGTATTATAGGTTGACCCCTAGGGTCCTCCCACTCATTCTGTGTCTACCCCTTTTTCCTCACGCTTTTCTGTGGACTCATTCGACTGAGTTTTACACTTTGTGTTTATTGTATAGATTTCCCCATGCTCTCTTCAGGTCATCACAACTAATTATATATAAATATTATTAATTATATTATATATACAATATATATAAAGGCTGAAAGAGGATCATTGAATACAAAACTGGCCTCCATATTTATCAGTTTCATAAGTGAGTTGGGGGGAGAATGAGAGAATGAAAAATAAAAAAAAATAGTCTTGACAATTGAGGAGCGTCCTTTAAACAAAGCAGCAAACTGGTAGAATGTTCTACCTCTAGCTGGCTGTTTGGGGTTTGATAAACACTACACACATAGGAAAATAATTGTCCTAAAATGTTATGTGTATTTTAAAAACATTGTAAGAAATGTTCTCTATTATTTACAGGATACAATCTAAAACCTTTACCCGTCATTTATCGTTCACCATAATGTAGCCTTAGTTAACTTTTTAATTCTTTTTTTTTTCAACTGAGGTGAAATTCTTATAACATAAGTTCAACAACAAAATGAAAAATTTAGTGACATTTAGTGCATCCAACTACCGCCTCTATCTACTTCCAAACATTTCATCACCTCCAAATAAACGTTGAACCCATTAAGCAGTGCCCCCCTCTTCCCCCACCTCCTGGCAACCACCAATCTGCTGTGTCTAAGGATTTAAGTATTCTGAATATTTCGTATAAATGGAATCATACAACGTGTGGCCTTTTGAGTCTGGCTTCTTTCACTTAGCATATTTTTTTTTAATTTTTTTTAAATTTGTATTTATTTTTGAGAGAGAGAGAGTGTGTGTGAGCAGGGGAGGGGCAGAGAGAGAGGGAGAGAGAGACTCCCAAGCAGACTCCAGGCTCCAAGCTGTCAGCATCTGTGCCTGACGCGGGGCTCGAACTCATGAACCATGAGATCATGACCTGAGCTGAAGTCGGACGCTTCACCGACTAAGCCACCCAGGCACCCCTACTTGGCGTAATATTTTTGAGATCCGCCCACACTGTGACATGTGTCACTCTGTCATTCCTTTCAATGGCCGAAAAGTATTCCATTGTACCATATTATATTTACCCATTCATCACTTGATGGATATTTGATGTCTTTTCTATATTTTCTACATTTGGCTATTATGAACAATGCTACTGTGAACACTTACGCACGGGTTTTTATGTGGACACGGTGTCATTTCTCTCTGGTGAAAATGAATGGAATTACTGGGTCATAAGGTGACTCTACATTTAACCTTTTAAGGAATTGTCAGACTGTTTTCCTGTGCAATTTTACATTCCCACCAGCAGCGTATGAGAGTCGCAATTCCTTCACATCCTTACCAACACTTGTTATTTTCTCCTTAAAAAAATTATAGCCGTTCTAGTGGGTGTGGAGTGGTATCTCACTGAGGTTTTGATCTACCTTTCCTTAATGACTAATGATGTGAGCATTTTTGGGGGTGCTTGGTAGTCATTTGTATGTCTTCTTTGGAGAAATGTCTATTCAAGTCCTTTGCCCATTTTCAAATTGGGTTTTCTGTCTTTTTATTGTTGAGTCGTAAGAGTTCTTTATACATTCTGGATCTTAGACCCTTTTCAGATACGCTATTTGCAAATATTTTCTTCCAATCTGCCGGTTGTCTTTTAACTTTCTGGATAATGCTCTCTAGTGCACAAAAGTTGTGAATTTTGTCGAAGTCTAATTTACCTATTTTTAATGTTTTCCCTCATACTTCTAGGGTTAACTTTTTGCTTTTACATCAAAGAAAAGATGAAGAGCTAGAAAGGCATCTCCTTGGCTCAGGGTTATTTGATAGCCTTCAAACATCGAATGGTGGGTGGTGGGGGAGGGGGGCGGAATGATGGGCTCTGGATGATTTCACTTTCTCTTCACTATGTTTATTAGTATGGAGAACAAATAATAGAGTCTTTTTATGCTTATAAATGATAGTTTTTTTTTCTGAGAACTTGCCACTCATCTGAAACAGCATTTTTCTTTCAAGAGACAGAAACACATCCTAAGGGATACGGTGCAAACTGCTACGTGTATGATCAAAGGGCAGTTTTCTGGAAGTCTGCACTTTCTATCTTTTCTTAGAAAATGCTATGGATGTTTTCGCATACCAAATAACAGAATCCAAATTCTAACAAGTACATGCTAGAAAAGGGTCCTGTGGAAGATCTAACATTTATCGGGTATCTCTAAGCATCAAGTACATGGGAGATCCTTGCCATGGATTACCCATTTAATTCTCTAACACCTCAGAAGTGGATGGTATTATCCACATTATCTTCATTATTATGACACTCTAGTTTAAGGCTTAGGGGATTCTATTATTTTTACTATTATAAAATTTGCCTTGTGTTATTCATTTTGTAGTTGGTAAATCTAGCGGGAGCTATTCCATTTCCATTTGAAAACCTAAGACCATAGATGCCATATTCCAAAGGGAAGGCATCCTTTTGAAAAGTGAATCTGATGATCCCTTTCCCCTGCCTATAATAACCTTTCAGTGGGTTCCCACTCTTCTTAGGCTTTAAAAGACTTTCCTAATCATTTGACTACCTCCCCACCTCATTTTCTTTACCCTTTTGTCCTCCGCACCCACCCTAGGACATTGTCTGCCTTCTCATAACACTAACATGTACCCCGTAGCTATCACAGTCAAGACTGTTGACTGACTTGAGGACCTTTCCTTTGCCACATGCATTCCCTAGCATGCTGAGGGGTGGGGGGAAACCTCGAAGGTAGAATTTGGGGTGGAGCCCCAACTCTGAGATCTCTAGATGCTCATCTTCAAGGTCCAGAGTTGGCTCACTCAGACATACGGGGATATTTCACACCTTCAGCCTCCATATTGACGTCAGCAAAGTTGAGAAAGGTCCCCAAACTTCCATGTTCCTGGCAACCTCACTGCTCCCCTGTCACCACACAGACATAGGCAGGAGTTAAATGCCCCACCCCCACCCCCACCCCAAGAGCTGTGTGGTCCTGGCCCCTCCTTTCTCCTCTCTCCCTTCTATCATAGTGCTCACAACCTCGGCACTTCTATGTGCCAGAACATCAGACATAGTAGTACAAGGCTCTTTGTTTCTATTTATATCAGTCACCAAAAGAATCTCTTGGTTCCCAAAACACCACTCCAGACTTCACCTCTTTTCCCTATCTCCTATCCCGTTTCCACACTTGAAACCCTTCCCCTGAAGCCTCTGGAGTTCAGGTGGACCCCAGTGCAACTTGTTTATAGACCCTGTGTGGGCCCTTGTCCTTCTTCATCTAACTGTCTAGACCTGACCCAAGAATGGCTGGTTCCTTGTAGCTTTCAGTGTCTGTGTTAATTCACCCCCGCAGAACCAGGCCTGGAGGGGGGTCTTCCCTTGTCCTTGTTGCCACATCCAGATGACTGGCCTTCCCCTTTCTTAAAAATCCTCAGCTTGCAGCTTGTGCTCTTGGTCCATATTACTCACCAGTCCTTCTTAGTGTGGTCATCCCCCGCTTCGCTGCACAGGCCACATTATTGGAAGATCCTAGTGTTTGCATTGTCACTCCTGTCTCCCCCCCACCCCTAGTTTATTGAGATATAATGACATCTAACGGTGCATGCGTTTAAGCTCTGTGGTCTGATTTGACACACTTATATGTTGCACTATGATAATCTCCTATATTTTATATAAGAAAATCTATTATAACCTATTATATTTTCCCCTATCTTTACAGATGTTCTTTCTCCCCCCCCCCCAAAGTTCTAAGACTTCTGTTTATCATTTCTGCTTTGTCTAGTGTAATTACTTTAGAAATTCTTTAAGGATGGGTTTATGACACAAATCCTTTTAGTTTTCCTCTATCCAAAATTGTTTCTAATTCCCCTTCATTCCCAAAGGACTCTTTCAATGGATATAGAATTTGTGGTTGATTTTTTTTTCTTTCAATACTTAAAAAACATTGTGTTATCTCCTTCCAGTATCCGTGGTCTCAGGTAAAAACTAGGATGCAATTCAAATTGGTATTTCCCTATATGGGACCTGTCATTTCTCTCTGGCTGCTTTCAAGATTTTATTATTGTCTTACAATTTCCAAATGTATATTTCCAGCTGCTCAGGCCCAAACCCCTGGTGTCATCCTTGACCTCCCATTCGTGTTTCTAATATCCCCCACCCAGTCTGTCACCTCTTAAGTTCAAGAAATATACATGGGGTCTGTCATACTGTCCTCTCCTCCACGGCTACCTTTCTGATCAAAGCCATCATCACATTGGTTGACCACATCGCGTCTCATTGGGTGATCATAATATCCAGGTAATGGTATCTCCACCTTATCTCTTTTCCCCATCTGAGTCTCAGGCGCCAGCTTCTCAGCTTCTCAGTCTGGAAAATCTCGTTCTACTGTCTCTGCTTATTTAATACGTTAGGACTTGGGACATGTGAAAGTTTTATGTGTTGTCAGCTTATTCTCCTACTTAAATGATTTCCTAAGGTAATCTCACTCTTTTGTGATGGAGCTCATTTCTTAAAGTTCACGTTAAAAAAAACTTTTCTTAATGTTTATTCAGTTTTGAGAGACAGAGAGCAAGCAGGGGAGGGACAGAGAGAGAGGGAGACAGAATCCGAAGCAGGCTCCAGGCTCCGAGCGGTCATCACAGAGCCCGACGTGGGGCTCGAACTCATGAACTGTGAGATCATGACCTGAGCCGAAGTCAGATGCTTACCCGACTGAGCCACTCAGACGCCCCCTTAAAGTTCACTTTAAATTTAGAAAAAAACCTTTCAATCATTCAAATTACTACTTTAAGTGTTCGACAGCATTGCCTTTTAGCAACAAAGTAAATCGCAAAAAAAATTGTGTGAGTAACAGAGGGTAGCTGGGTGGTGTGGTAATTGATCCTTCCCCTGTGTATGCTAGAGTGGGATCGTTTTTTTATGAATTCTCATGTATGTGAGTTTTGAGAAGAAGGGGGTAGAAATTCACTGCAAGGTTGCCAATCCGCCTCCCTGTCGGGGCAAAATATTTTGCTTCCAAATGAGACCTTCAAACTTTTGCCCCATCGCAGCACACATCCCGGATCTCAGCATGGCAGGGATTATCTGGAACGTGGGAGCTGTTAGTCCTCATGACCTACTGGCAGATTAGTGGATGGGGTGATGACTGTTAAGAACACCTGGGGCGCCTGGGGGGCTCAGTCGGTTGGGCGGCCGACTTCAGCTCAGTTCACGATCTCACAGTCCATGAGTTAAAGCCCTGCGTCGGGCTCTGTGCTGACAGCTCGGAGCCTGGAGCCCACTTCCGATTCTGTGTCTCCCCCTCTCTCTGCTCCTCCCCTGCTCACGCTTTGTCTCTCTCTGTCTCAAAAAGAAATAAAAACATTAAAAAAAAATTTTTTTAAACACCTATAGCGGCCCTGGTTGACAAGGACCATTTGTCTGCTTGACTTCAAGATAGAGTCACAGGGATTGTGGTTTCACATCTTCATGGAGGGACCTTTTCTTTTCTAGTTTACCATTCCTTCCATCCAGAGACCTTGCCAATACATTGATGGTTCATTTTGGCAAATCCTATTTTTTGATTTCTTGACTCTAACCTTCCTAATTCTTGACTGTTTCCTTTTATTTATGCTGCTTTAAGAAGGAAACTCAATTTCACCCTTTTCCAAGGCTATTGAAATTACCTAAAAGGACAATCCCCTTTCCACTGTCGCGACTGTGGCTTTTTGCTGTTGTTGGAAAGTATATTTAAATTCCGTAAAGTCTACTTTAAAGACACCAATCTGCTCGACACAATGTTAGTGCGTATCAACATTTTGTCAAATTCTTCAACTTTTTAAAGAGAGAAATGAAAATTTTTAATGAACTGGAAATCACCTTATAATTCAAAAGCCTTCCCAATGGATTTGCCACTGAAAATGAAGCAAGAAAACTCACAGATTGTGGCTCATTCTGTGTCGGAGCCCACAGCCGTAGTAGCATAGGGTAGATAAGAACTTTTATCTACCTCAGTGGGATTTTGGCGGGGGGCGGAGGGGGGGGAGCGGGTTGTTGATACGTGTTTTAGAACTTAATTGCGGGATATTGTACAATCGATTGTGTATATTTAACGGGCTCCACGTGATCGTCTTTGAGACATGTGTAAACTATCTTGCGTTTTCTAATCATGTAAAGCTGACACCCTCACCACAATCCACATAACGAACATGCCCATTGCCGCGAAAAGCTTCCGATGCGGCTTTTAATACCCGCCCACCACCCTTTTGCTACCATTACTTAATGGGAGTTTACAGGGAAACAAATGAAGCAAATGGCTGAGAACCGGTGTGAAAACCACATGTCTTGAGTGCTATGCTGTGGTTCTCACCTGCATGTGTGATTTGGACGGTGTATGGTTATTTTATGGTAAGGTCTTTTTCTTTACTCTCTAGGCTTTCCTTTTTTTTTTTTTTTTTTTAAGTCTATTTACTTATTTTGAGAGAGAGAGAGAGAGAGTGGGCGAGGGGCACAGGGAGAGGGAGACAGAGGATCCAAAGCGGGCTCTGTGCTGACAGCAGAGAGCCTGATGCAGGGCTCGAACTCATGAACCGTGAGATCGTGACCTGAGATGAAGTCAATTGTCAGACGCTTAACTCGTTGAGTCACCCGAGTGCCCCAGATAGCTATTTCATTTTTTGATGATTAGGAGAAAATGAACATTTATTTCATTGCCAACCTTTCCTCCCTCCTTTCCCCCTCTTCTCCTTCCTGCCCTCCCTTCTTCTCTTTCTCCTTCCTTCCTTTCCTCTCCCCTCTTTGATTTATTTTTGAGAGAGAGAGAGCACAAGCAGGGGAGGAGCAAAGGGGGAGAGAGAGAGAGAGAGAGAGAGAGAGAGAGAGAGAGAGAATCACAAGCAGGCTCTGTGCCCAGGGCTGAGCTCCATGCCACGCTCAATCTCCTGACCCATTGGGCTCGATCTTACAACTCTGAGATCATGACCTAAGCTGAAATCAAGAATCTGATGCTTAACCGACTGACCCACTCAGGTGCCCCTACCCTCTTCAATTTAGTAGTTGGGGCCTTTGAATTAAACTAAAAAGAAGAAGAAGAAGAAGAAGAGGGCAGATTGACAGGAGAAAAGGTTTATTTCACATGCACACAGAAGCTTCACGTAAGAGAAATGCAACCCCAAAGGAGTTGGCCAGATGTGAGAGCCCCTGTACCATTTGACCAAAGGCTGATAAATTGTAGAGAAGTGGCTAGCGAAAGGCCAGGGGGGTTGGGCTTCTAGGGAGGATACATTGTGGGGATCTAAATATTTCAGGATAAAATATTGGAAGATAAAGATTATTTCGGCAAGCTATGTTTATGCAGATTCAAGCTGGTGCTGACTGTCCATTCCCTGTGATAAGGGTTGTTCTCTTCCTCCTGGTATGGGGGAGAGAGGAGGGGGGACACCTTCACAGAGGGAGACTTATGTCCTGCTTTTCTTAGGCAGAAAAGACGAGAGCCTGGAGGTACTCTGGTGTCTGTCGTCTTTTAATCGCCTTCAGCTCAAAATAGTCCGCATGCTCACGTGCCGTATTGAGTAGCACATTCTGACCCCCTTCATTTTCTACTTTTCTTATATAGTTGCTCATTTCCACCATGAGGCATGCAGTAAGGTGTGAGGCCGTGGGCTCCACAAAGTCTCTCCCCTTTGTGTTCTGACTGCTCGAAGCCCTCAGTGCTGGTAGGAGTTCAAGTACAGCCTCCCTTGGACCACAGGCTCTCAGAATGTGTTTTATCCGATAATGAGCGCATTTTCGTCCGTCACCAGAGTGCCCCTTAAATTATTTCAGACTCGAAGTCCTTAAATTTAAAGCAGCCTGATGCAACTTGGTCAGAACACATAGTTTGAATGTAGGCACCTTGACCTGAAATGTTTGAAAGTAACAATGTGATTGGTTTTAGCGATCTATTCCTAAAAGGCTGGAGGGCTGTCGGTACCTAGGCAGCCCCATCTGAATGCTAGGGTGGAATCGGGTACCTTCCTGGCCTCTGGGATTGAGGGGGCCCAATGGCCATGCCTGAGGCAGTGCAGAACGTTCTGACTAGTGCCGGTGTTGCTGGTTTTTGGAGAGACCTTCCTTTTGACTAGTTGACAGAAGCTGGGTTTCTTTGGAGACCCACAGACTTCCAGAACAATTGTGTCCTTTCTTTGCCACCAGTGCCTGCCTGTTTGGAATAGTGGAATGACAAGAATTTGTAACCTTTAACCCCTCCAGGAATAGGACAAGAGGTGGTATTAAAGCTTGTTAGTATTTAATCATACTATATCTCGGTGCAAAGTCTCACTCATTCAGAGCAAAAACGACTTGTGCATAGATCACCTCTGCACCTAGGAAGTTAGTCCTTAATGAGACTAACACAGTCTAACACGTACTTTACTGACAAAGCGGGTATAAATTTGAGTCTTCTGCTTCGTAACTTGTTATGGTTTGTTTCCCATGGTTTGGTATGAAAAAGTTAAGCTAAATGTCACCTTGAAAGAAAAATACCTTATAGTTTGTCAAAACTTGGATTTGGTTGGCCTAGAACTGCATCATTAAAATATCAAAATGTAAGTGAGTTATTATCAGCATTTTTTTCTTGCATAGATAGGAGGTTACTCTATTCCATAACTAACATAGACCTTAGCTTTTACAAGTGTGGAAAATAAGGTCAACATTAAAAAAAATTTTTTTTTCAGCTTTATTTATTTTTGAGAGAGAGAGAGAGAGAGAGAGAGAGAGAGAGAGACAGAGACAGAATGTGAGTGGGTTAGGGGCAGAGAGAAAGGGAGACACAGAATCTGAAGCAGGCTCCAGGCTCCGAGCTGTCAGCACAGAGCCCGACGTGGGGCTTGAATTCACGAACTATGAGATCATGATAAGGTCAATGTTTTAAAAATACAGCCCTGGCTAATTATGTTGAGTTTTAGCTTTAGAAGTAAGGGGGAAAATAATCTTAAAGAAAAAGCAATGTGGGAACGAGCAAGAACAGATAGAAAAAAGAGAAAGGAATGGCTGTTGGTCGAGTGTTTCCTCTTGGGCAGGCACCGTGCTCGGTAGGCACTCTTCCCTTTGCTATCTTGAGGAGGAGAGAAGAATAAGGATCAAAATGACCCCCTCTGGGGTATAATTAGCTCTTTCCCTTGAGACTCTTACCTCACTTGACAACCTATCATTGTCACAAGCCAATAAGACAGACTGCACTGGGCATAATTGTTCCCTTATTCTAAATAAAAGGAAAAATATGCAGAACATGTGCTCAGAGGAGAATTCCAGGTGGATCCCAGGTCTCTAAGATTTGCTTTCCCTGGTTTGACCAGACTTCATGCTTGCCGATGAGAAATTGTTAACCTACCTTTCCTCTTACTGGGACATTATTCACCGTAATTAAATGAGTATCTGCTGAGCACCTTTTATGTGCCATGTGGTGGGACAGGTGAGGGAGAAGAGTGAGAGATGATCTCTGTGTTCAAGGACGTAGACATCCACTCACAGATAAACACGAGACCCGCTCTATACGGAAGAGGGTGGGATGTGCCCTCTTTGAGCCAGGTGCTCATTCTGATGAAGGCTCTGTAGAAAGCTTCCAGAAAGGACCTCGGTGCATGGTGGGAGATGAGGGAAGGGGATTCTAGACAAGGGAGCTAAATAAGGACAAAGAGGCATGGAAGTGTGTCTTGTAGCTATGGAAGGCAAAAGAAGGGTCTAGCTGGATGGGTACCATCTGGGCGTAGAGTTTCTAAAGGGGCTGGAAAGGCAGATCACATCTGGGCTTTGGCAGACTTTGAATGCCAGCTGGAATCAGAATGGGAAGTCCAGTAAAGGTTTTTGAACAGGGAAAGATGGACTGGAGACGAGGGAGACTGGAGGCAGAAGACCACTAGGAGACCATCATTGTCAGAGTCTGGGTTAGAAGTTAGGTGGGAAAAAGCCATGAGACTATCTATGGAAACAAACGTGGTCTTCAGAAGGACATTAAAGGTTGGTCAAAAGAGCTTTGGGCATGGACATTGGAGACTAGATTCTGTCACTTCCAAGTCATTGACTAAGCTAGTCTCTTAAGTTGCTGAGATGAGTTTCTTGATTTGCAAAATGGAAAATTCTGAGATGCTATACCCGTTGTTCTAGATTCTGGAGTTCTGGCAGTAGAGTAAAACAAACAAAACGGCTGCCATCACTGTTGGGGGAATAGAAAAGAAACACTGCAAGTAAGGAAAATATATAGAGTATTGGTAATAATGAGTGGTAAGGGGGAAAAAAATAAAGCAGAGAGGGGGGATATAAGATGATGAAAGAGTGTATTGAAATTTTAGGTAAGGGCGGGAGCTCACCATGACAGATTGGGAGGAAATGAGAAGGTCAGCATGCAGATATCTGGGGAAAGGGTTCCAGGAAGAGAAAAACAGGAAGTGCAAGGGTCCTGGGGCAGGAGCACCCTAGGAGTATTTGAGAAATATATGAAGACCAGAATGCTGGAGCAGAGATATGGGAAGCCAGATCATGTAGAGCTTGTGGATTAAAGTAAGTACTTTGGCTTTTTACCCTTAGTAAAAGGGAAAACTGTTGGAGGGTTTTGAGCAAAGGCACGACAAGATGTGACTTAGGTTTTCACTATAGCCTTCAGGCAGTATGTTGAAGAGAGGCAGGAGTTAAGGAGAGAAACAAGGAGACCATTTTGGAATGGTCCAGCATGCAGGGTACGGTCCCTGCAAGGGGGTTGGGGTGGGAGAAGGGTCCAGGTCCCTGATCTATTCCGACGGTAAAGCTCGCAGCACGTGCGGACAGCCTCCAGACAGACTGTAAGAGAAAGAAACTCAAAAGTGACTTCAGGTTTAATGAAGCTGCCCCTGGCTCATTTAGAGAAAACCACAAGGAACTAGACTGTGTGGGAATCCTAGGAGCTCCATGTTGAACATGTTTTAATTGAGATATTTGAGTGGAAATACGTGTCAGGCGGTTGGCCGGGAGCCTGGTGTGGAAGGAAAAGATTTTACTGCAGATGTGGAGCTACGGGTCATTAGCACTCAGTTCCTGAGAGGAGAAGTGAATTTTGCCAAAGCGGTTTTTATTGACCACGGTTTTCTTATAAGAGTGAGCTTCCAGGTCCCTGAGAGTGAATAAAGGGACGGACAATGAATGGTCAGACCGTATCTAAAAATAAAACTCTGACCCATCATCTGCAGCAACCAGACCAGGATGTTAGCCTGCCACCTTTAGGTCAGCTTGTAGAAAGTCAGACCACTATCTCCAGTAACAACCCAGGAAGCCAAACAATGACCCCTGGGACCATCAGCCCCAAACAGCCAGGACTTGATTAAAATTGGTAGCTTTCCTAATTTTTGTCCCCACTTCCAACTTAAGACCAGCCAGAGAAAGTCTAACACACCCCTAACCGATCAATAGGGTCCCCAATTCTAGTTAGCTCAACTTCAGCTCCTCAAGGTCAACAGCCTCCAATGAGGGCACGCCTGAAACCTCTTTCTTCTATAAAGCTTTCCCTCTCCTGTGCCTAACTTCAAGTCCGTGACGAATGTCAGTGATGGTGGCTTGCTGACAGCAAGCTCTGAATGAACAGTGCTTGGCTTGTTCTTATTTGATTGGTCTTGCTTTGGTGTCCACATTTCCCATCATAGCCAAATGACCACTCCAGAAAGGAGATGCTCCAGGATAAATATGGATACAGTTCCCTCTATAGAGAATACCGTGATATTCACAGAAAACTGTCCTTTTGGCTTCCTGGAAGTTAAAAAAAATATTTAAACATAGCATTGTTGTCAATGCGTTTGTATGCCTCCAAGAACGATCATGTTAAATTGGCTCTTTTCTGCTATGAAACAGCTGAGCCCAAACAATTAATTATATGGTCAAGCAGTTGCCCTAATTTGGTTACTTGCACAGAAATAACCAGAACCGTAATGGTCTATTTATTTTGTGCTAATAAAGAGTTGAATTTGGCTTGGTCTAAATAATTTGTTAATTTTTTTTTTATCGTGATAGTGGGTTTTTTTTTAAAAACAGATACATTGGCATTTCTATTATAAAAATTCCACAAATATTATAGTCAAAAGACTTGAATAGAATGGCTAAAATGTTCACATATTTTAAAATATGTGTTTTTCAAATACTTAGCTACATTATTTGATCACTTTCGTGACAATTATTTTTCAGTTCCCGATTTAAAGGTTAAAAAG
Organism: Neofelis nebulosa; assembly: GCF_028018385.1. Lineage (NCBI taxonomy): Eukaryota > Metazoa > Chordata > Mammalia > Carnivora > Felidae > Neofelis > Neofelis nebulosa. Next base: position 5,674,513 of record NC_080795.1, read on the forward strand.
AAGCTGAGATTTTTATGGCCATTGAACAAGATCCCAGTTTGGAATTAGATGGGTAAGGAGTGCACTTGCTGGGATGAACACTGGGTGATGTACAGAATTGTCGAATCACTAAATCGTATACCTGAAATTAATATAACATTGTGTGTTAACTGTACTGGAATTAACACCTAATAGAAACAAAGCAAATATTTTGTATTGGATTTCATGAGATGGTGGTTAGACTTTGTTTCCATTAGGAGGCAACTTCCCCTTGGGCAATTCTAGCACCTGCTCTAAGGCTTAATTCCCTCATTTCTTTTCTCTTTCTTCCTTCCTTTCTTCCTTTTCTTTTTTCTTCCTTCCTTTCTTCCTTTTTCTTTTTCTTTCTTTCTTTCTTTCTTTCTTTCTTTCTTTCTTTCTTTCTTTCTTTCTTTCTTTCTTTCTTTCTTTCAAGTTTGTTTATTTAACAGAGCCCTGTGCGGGCTCAAACCCAGAAACCAAGAGATCACGACCTGAGCTGAGATGGGAGAGTCCGACGCTTCACCGACTGCGCCACCCAAGCACCCCGCAGTGTCCTCATTTAAGGCAGAGATGGCGGTATTTGTCCACTGAAACTCACGGGGCTGAGTTGCAGATCTGGCGAGACAATGCGTGGGAAAGAGTTTTGCAAGCTAAATGCTAACAGCCGTGGAGTTTATTATCACTTAATATTAGCTCCTATTCATTTCAGCGCCTCGAAGCACCCTGCAAGTATTCTAAGCGTGCCCCGGCCTCCTGCGGAGTACTTTGCTGTCCCTGGCGGGAGCAGCGCGGCTCCCTTCGTTTTGGTGGTTGGTCTGGGGCATTTCACCTGCCGGACATTTCCCTCTGTCCTGGGAAACGCGCTCAGCGCGCGTTGCACCAGACTCGGGAGATCAGAAAACACCCCACCCGCTCACTTAGCCACGTGGCACTGTTAGGCCTGCACACACCCGAGTTCAATAATGACTTGTGAGCAGCAAAGCCGCATCCGTCCTGCACCGCCTCCAGAGCCTCCCGCCCCATCCCAAGGGCTCACCCCTGCATCTTACAGGGAGGGCGTATTGTATTCTGGCCTCTGGGAGAAAACAGCCTTTCTCCCAGGGGAAGGAATGCAGATAATGGGAGGCTTTTCAGGATTTCTTGATGTCCAAACACTATTGAAACCCACCCAAACAAAGAATGTTCCCTCTCTGACGAGGGCTTGCTTCTTTTACTCAAGTCTCTGCCCAATCGGGGACTTTGTTTTCCCCCCAATTAGTGGCCTCCGGACAGGTTTGCAAGTGGAGCCTCCAGAATTGCGCGGAGAAGCCGGCTGCCCCGTGGCTTGGTCGCTTCCTGTGACCGGAGGCTGCCAAGAGTCAAGTGCGCGCAGGGGCTTCTCTCTCGGAGCTGCGTGGCCTTCGTGGCGAGCACCAACTCACCGCAGGGAGAGAAATCCTTCATTTGACGAGATCCCCGAGGGACGGTTTATACCTGATCTTGTTTCTCATTCCCCAAATGAGTCACGATACTACTAGTTAATCGTCCGCCGGAAAACGATCTCAACACTTGACTGCATCTCCCATTAACACCTAAGCAACCGGAATGCCTGATCTAAAATGCAACGTGATCAGGGGTGCCTGGGGGGCCCCGTTGGGTTAAGTGTCTGGCTTCGGCCATGAGCTCTCCGGTTTGTGACGTCGAGCCCCGCGTCGGACTCTGTGCTGACAGCTCAGAGCCTGTGTTGCATCCACACGACTCCTGAAACAGAATGCTACGGGCACCAGTGACAGTCACAGCAAAGTTTATTACAATGAGAGGCAAGGCTGACCGATCGGGACCAACACTCTTGATAAGAGTGTGGCCTCCAACAGCCGGGGTACAGAGTTTTTATAACCGATCACATCGTTTTATTATCACCTGGGAACAGAACAGAGAAACAGTTCCCAGATGAGTTAGAAACAGTTGCCGGATGAGGTGATTATTTTAGACTTTCTGCCGCTAAGTTGCAACCAGTGGATCTCCTAGACCCTGCCTCTGATGCTCTTTTCTTTGAGTTTTTGTTTCCTTCATTGGTGAAGCCTGATTTATAAGAGAATGATGCGTAATTTACAAGAGTAAAGCAAGGCTGTTATCTCTTGACCTTCAGTGTCAGAACAAAGCTGTTATTTCTCAAGCTACAGTGTTAGCCCTACACTCCAATCTAACCCTTACACCTGGAACCTGCTTCGGATTCTGTGTCTCCCTCTCCCTCTCTGCACTCTCCCCCACTCACACTGTCTCTCTCTCAAAATTAAATAAACAGTAAAAAAATTTTTTAAATGCAATGTGATCTTTACTGTAGCTTCTTAAATCTTAGCTTTTCAAATGTATAATCATACACAACACAGATTTTAGCTCAGCATTGTGTTGTTGCACAGAGATCTGTGAATGACTATTCCATTATTCTCGCAAACGATAGATTTGCTCCAAAAGGCGATAAAGAAAATTTTACAATAAAATCATAACAAGCCTTTATTTCAAGGTAGTATCTTACTTTTCTTTTTAATTCAAAGTAACTTCTAGATGTCATCTTATTATCTCTCCTCATAACACACAACTCTGAGGCACTCATTAAGGAACCGAATACCACAATATTTTATGCGACAGGTGAAGCAACAATAATATCACTTTGTTTTTTTGATTTTTGTCCTCGACATGCTGGGGAAGTTGATTGTGAGTTGTTTCAGATCTCCAGAATTATGACTGTCCTGATAATTCCACCCAAACAGGCTCCAAGACAAATATTGGTGGGGTTTGAAGTTAATTTTTCTTTAATTATGTGAACAGTTACTAAATTCTCTATTTTATAATTACGTTAATGTTTTTGACCTTTTATTTTGTAGGGACAGACCACCGCAAAGGCGTTTAAGGGCTTCTGGTGCTGCTTTCGATCTTTGTCAAGTCCTCAGGTATCACAAAGTCGAAGAGCAAAAGAGAGGGAATACGCAAAGGATGGCCAGATCACAGATAAAAATAGAACTTTGACTGGCAACCTGCAACAACTCACGCAGGGAACCACCCCCTTGTCTGCAACAAACAGCCCCGTAAGCCACCTGCTGTGAGTCAGCAAGGGGGTCAGAAGAGACCTCCCCCCAAATATGAGGATTATTTTGAGCTCCTGGCAATTCAGAAACAGCAGGCACAAACAGAGCTCCCGCTCCCCCCCCAATCTGCTGAGAAGCAGAGCACAAAATCCCCTTTGTGAGGGGCTCCCTCCCCTCTCCTGCCCTAGGAAGAGAAGAATTAGTCACGGAGATGGCTTGGCTTCAGTCTGCATAAAGCAACCTCGATGAAAGAACCCTGGCCTTTCATTGAGTTTCCCTCCCCATGTGTTTACTTTCCCACAGTTCGCCGCCCCAAAGCCCACACCCCATTTCCTCTGTGTAGACACTTCTCCACAGTCTGCTGTGCTTTTCTAAAAACAGTGTATAAGCTCCCAGGTCTAACCCACAGTGGATCTTCACCTCTCTTCTGCGAAGCCTCTGTGCACATGTGAAATAAACAGTGTCTCCTGTTAATCTGGCTTTTTTTTTTTTTCCTCTCTTTCATTTTCATACTCCAGCTACTGAAATTAAGAGGAGAGAGAAAAGGCATTTTTCCTCGCGTTGCAGCTTTGGAGACCCACATGGGATGGCGTGGGCATCCCATTGTCCTGGGGGGCGGTTGGGGGGCTGTAGCTGAGTCTGGAGACATCTAAGCCGAAAACGCAAAAATCCTTACCAAGGCAGGCCTCTCTGACTTCTGTTCAGAATCCAGGTACCTGAGGGCAGTAAGCACGTCTCGTCTAAATCTAAATCAGCAGGAGAAACCACTTGAAGGAGCTAGTTCTCTGGACATTACTCTAGGGTGACTCTCGGTTTGGGGTCCACATTGGTTATTGGTTCTTTCCTTCCAGGGACAGCATCGTTTTCCTTTTTATGTCGTATGTGTCATTCGCCTTAAGGAGGGGAATCACAGGGTAAGATTCTCCTTCTGCCTTGTTTGATATCCTGAGAGCTTGGCTTGGATCTCCCTAGCTTTCGACCTGCCAGCGGTCTGCCTGTTGGGCCTGAGATTGTTTATTGTGAGGTTGGGGGCACTGAGAATTTGTGATGGGCTCTACTGCAAATGGGAGGCGGACCCCCACTTCCTGATGTCCTGCTGACCACTGTCAGCTGTCAGAGTGTTCGGCTAGTCACTTTGGAAGTGACTCTAGACCATATCGTTTGCACCTTCTTGTGTTCATGGTTAAGCTATTAAAAAAAAAAAAAAAGCTTATTGGTTTTACTTTTGAGTCACATTTGGAATAGGTACACATTTGGAAAAAATTTTAAGGTGCTACTTGGAAACAAATTAGATATATTACCCACTCATACGACCTTTAAAAACATCCAGACAGCCACTTAGCATTTCCAAAAGGTTCCTTCCCCAAAGTTTAATTCACAGTCTCCATTAGATTACGTATCAGGGAAAATCTTAAAAGTAATCTCCACTAATATTGGTAAAAAGTTTTAGTGGTCATTGATTGTATAATCTTAACTTGTTCCATCTTCCAGAAACACAAATTGGATCTATTTTATACGGACCTTGTGACTTTGTATTACTGTGTTTACCTGACTCATGGCTAACATTGTTTTTCATTCAAGGATAATTAACATATGGTGTTATGTTAGTTTCGGGTGACTCAGCAATTCTATGCATTACTTATGTTCAAGATAAGCGTACTCTTAATCTCCTTCTCCTATTTTCCCCATCCCCCCTACCCACCTACCCTCTGGAAACTACCAGTTTGTTTTCTATATTTAAAAGTCTGTTTTTCGGTTTTTCTCTTTCTTAATTCGTTTGTTTTACTTCTTAAATTCCACATATGAGTGAAATCATATGGCATTTGTCTTTCTCTGACTGACTTATGTCCCTTAGCATTATACCCTCTAGATCCACCCATGTTGCTGCAAATGGCAAGATTTCATTCTTTTTTATGGCTGAGTGATATTCCATAGCATTTGTACCATATCTCCTTTATCCATTCATCTATCAATGGACACGTGGGTTGCTTCCATATTGGCTATTGTGAATAATGCTGCAATAAACACAGAGGTAAATATATCTTTTCAAGTCAGTGTTTTTCTTTTCTTTGGGTAAATACCCAGTAGGAGAATTACTGGATCATATGGTAATTCTAATGTTAATTTTTTGAGGAGTCTCCATGCTGTTTTCCACAGTGGCTGTGCCAATTTGCATTCCCACTATCAGTGCACAAGGGTTCCTTTTTCTCCACATCCTCGCCAATGCTTGTTATTTCTTTTGTTTTTTATTTTAGCCATTCTGACAGATGTATAGTGATATCTCATTGTGGTTTTAAGTTGCATTTCCCTGATGAGTGATATCGAGCATCTTTTCATGTGTCTGTTGGCCATCTGTATGTCTTTAGAAAAATGTCTATTCAGGTCCTGTACCCATTAATTGCATTACTATTTTTTTCTTGTTGAGTTGTATAAATTCTTTGTATATTTTGGATAGTAACACCTTATTACGTATATCATTTGCAAATACCTTCTTTCATTCAGCAGGTTGCTTTTTTGTTTTGTTGATAGTTGCCTTTGCTATGCAAAAGCTTTTTATTCATTTTGGTATAGTCCCAATAGTTTAATTTTACTGTAAGATCTCTATCTGCATGTATGTCATGAATGTATATGTATGTATGTTACGTGTAGTGGTATTTTTCTACCTCTGGATGGTATTACCAAAATGAACTTGTAAAAGAGCTCTGTGTTAACTTACTTAGAAAAAAATAAGTACCTGTATCAATGAAATATTCATAAAATTCTCAGAAATATAGAAACTAATATGATGGAGTTTGGGGGTGATGGTGGCATTCGAAGCCGATGGCCAAGAAAGAACTCTTAAAGACATCTTTAGTGCAAAAAGGTCATTTTATTAAAGCATAGGGACAGGACCCGTGGGCAAAAAGAGCTTCACTGGGGTTGTGACGGGTAACTGATTACATACCTTCAGGTTGGGAGGGGTTACGGATAGAGTAAGTCTCTAGAGTATTTTGGGAGCAAGGTTTCCAGAACCTTGAGAGGTTTGGTATTGTTAGGAAAACGCCATTTATTACCTGTTAGTAAAACCTCGGTCATGAGACCCTTCAGATGTGTATCAGGGGGGCATAAGCTTGGAGTATGATTGCCAGCATATATCTTGGGGGTGTTGAGATAAAGGAAGTTTCCAAAGGAATTTTTTTTATATGTTAAAGTAGACTTACAGGACCCCGGGGAGGCCAGGATAATGTTAAGCCTAGATTCCCTTTTGCCCGTAGTAAAGTGTCATCATTGATGCAGCTGAGCTCCTAGAGGGAGGTCACCCTGCCTGTTTCAAGGACCCGTCACTGGGCTGTAGGCAGTAAGGGAATTTCATTTTTCATTTGCCTCTGTTCCCCACATCACCACGACAAGCACTTAAACCCCCTTATATGTCGATGAGGGTGGTATTAGGGCTCCAGGAAATGGAGTCTATAGGTTTCTGGAGATTAAGCTATGGATCAGATTGCCTTTTCCTTGCAAAGGAAAGTGAAGGAGGCTCCTGCCCTGCACGACTGTGATCTCTGTCAGTCAACCATCTGCTTTCTTTCCTTTCCCCTGTTCTGGGGCAGCCGGGAGTGCCTGAGAAATAGCACACATATCCCACCTGGCGGGGGGGGGGGGGTTGCTGTTAGCCTACACTGTGTCTTCAGCCTGCCCTACGCCCCCTTGTCATAATATATGTGGTTTTCAGGAATAATCTTTGGTGAATAAGGCTAATTTAATGCTGTTGGTTTAGCTAAAACATGTATGTCTTCAGAGCTGTCTGCATTATATATAAAATCATTTCTCCTCAATATGGAAAACCCTAAAGCTTTTGTTTTTTTAATATAAACCATGTTGGGGCGCCTGGGTGGCTCAGTCGGTTGAGTCCGTGAGTTCGAGCCCCGCGTCGGGCTCTGTGCTGACTGCTCAGAGCCTGGAGCCTGTTTCTGATTCTGTGTCTCCCTCTCTCTCTCTGACCCTCCCCCACTCATGCTCTGTCTCTCTCTGCCTCAGAAATTAATAAACATTAAAATAATTTAATATAAACCATGTTGCTTTTATTTACCTTCAAAATCGTTTATTGTCACTTTGGTTAAATGGATACACAGTTACTCTACTTGGGTTTACTTGTAAAATAAGCTGATGTTATCGCTATTACATATTTGAGATTATAAAATTATAAAAGCATTCTAAGAACAAAATGTATAATAAAAATAAATAGCTTGATCCACGTCAAAAAACAAGTAGGCAGGAAGAGTTATATGCTTAACTTTCAAGTTTTTTACTTCTGTGGTTCCTGATGCTTGCCTGTCATGCCCATGTTACAAAATTTGTGAACAAGAAAGCAACTGAAGGTAATGGATAGTTTTGTCTAAAGCCTCATGAAATTTTCACAAACACTCCAAGCATAATTATTAAGATCACGCGGGTTAAGTGGATGTAAATCAGACAAAATTTATAAAAGAACCTTTGTGCTTCCAAATAGCTTCCAAAATCCTTTTGGTAACCGTAAACCTTGAAACTATAAACTATTTAAAAGGTGGATATTAATTCACCGAGATCATCCGTGAATAAGCCAAAATACTAAATAAAACCGTAATTGCTAGACATAACTTTCAATTTATCTACTTTTAGTCTCTTATTTTTACAGGAAGGCTAAAAAGGTACTTGGGTCTGTTAGGAAACATGGGGTTTGGGAGAAGGGGAAGATGTTGGTCAAACGGTACAAAGTTCCAAATGATTAAGCTCTGGGATTCTAACAAACAGCATGGTGACTATAATGAACAGTATTGTGTTATGTACCTCAAAGGTCTTTTTATACTTTAAAGTTGTTAAGACAGTAGATTTCAAACGTTATTATCGCAAAAGATGGTAATTATGTGTGGAGATGGGTGTGTTAACGACCCCTATTGGGATAATCATTTCACAGTATATGTGTGTATCATATCGTCACTTTGTGTCTATGTTAAACACCAATAATAGCAAAGCTGGAAAAAAAAGATACAGGAAAGATTACTATAGCCAAAAATATACACAAAATTTCTGAGAATAGTTTCACTGGAAATGTATAAACCTTTTTTTGATTAAAACTATCAAACACTCCTCAGGGCACCTGGGTGGCTCAGTCAGTTAAGCGTCTGACTCAGGCTCAGGTCGTGAGTTCCAACCCCACCCCAGCCTCACTGCTGTCAAAAAGAGCCCACTTTGGATCCTCTGTACCCGTCTTTCTGCCCCTCCCCTGCTCACACTTTCTCTCCCTCCCTCCCTGTCTCTCTCTGTGTGTGTGTCTCTCTCTCAAAAATAAACATTTTTTTAAATTCTAAAACCTTCCTCAAAGACACAAATGTAGATTTAAATGAAATACGAGACAATATTCTTGCAATGGGATGCCTGCACATGGTAAAGATGTTCCAAATGAAAAGACGAAGGGTTGACGGGGAACTTCACGATGGGTGAGAGGCTGACAGCGTCCCCGATCGCAGCGCCACTGAAAGTGGAGTAGCCAGACCTCACGCGCTTCCTTGTCTGATGCAATTGACAGCCCGTGGCACCCTGGATGGAACATTGGCGCCAAAAGAATTCAACCAGAATCTGATCAGATGTCTCCATGTAACTGCCGGTTCACAGGAGAGAGGACAAAGAGAAACATCCAGAGAATACTCTGGGATGTCATCAACCAAATCCACAAAGTCTAGAGGACAATTTATTCTAGAGAAGGAAGAGGGTACCGTTATAGATCGCAAGGGACTTGACACAAATCAACCACGTGCAGTCTGTGGACCTTGTCTGCATCTTGATTTAAGCCAACCGAAGAAAGGCATTTCGGGAAATTTGAAAATAGACTATTAGATGATACTGAAGAATTACAGTCATTTTTGTTAGGTGTGGTAAAGGTATGTGGCCACAGGTAAAAAGTCTTACCTTAAAGACATATAATAAAATATTTATGGGAGGAGCTCCTGGGAGGCCCGGTTAAGCGTCCGACTTTGGCTCAGGTCATGATCTCATGGTTCATGAGTTCGAGCCCCACATCGAGCTCTGTGCTGACAGGTCAGAGCCTGGAGCCTGCCCCCCTCTCTCTCTGCCCTCCCCTGCTCACGCTTGTTTCTCTCTCTCAAAAAATAAATAAACATTAAAAAAACACTTATGAGACACAATAAATAATAACTGAACAATAACAAACACGAAAAAACCAAATATGCACTTGTGACCAGTCACATAGGATTCCCTGCTCCCCAGCTGATCTGCAGCTTTCCCATGATGGCAGTCCCCAACTGAGATAGATCTGAAGCCTTTCCATTTTCCAGTATAAAGCTTTCCCACTCCTCTACCTGCTTTTGAGTCTTTGCCAAAACTGAGTGATGATGACTGATTATTTGCCGTCACAAGGTCAGAATAAATAGCCTTTGTTTTTGTCATCAGCTGGTCTTCGTTTATTTTTTTCTACAAGGGTTTTAAAAGCATCACAATGGCTGATGTGATTTCTAAAATGTTCCCTCCCAATCTCACAGAGAGAAAAAAGTGCTATTTTGTTATACATCCATTCACCTACAAATGAAAACCTAACTAACTGGTGTGCCATTAATAGGGCAACTGGCTGATTGCAACTTGAGAAAAAGCATCACGACCATGGACCATTTAGTTCTCTGGTTAGCCCAAAACAGTGATGTAAAATATCTTACCATTTCGTCAAAGTCGCCAAAGTCAGGATACGTCTGGAACTTAACTGACTCTGCCTAAAAGGGAAGGAGGTGTTTAACAGATGAAGGAAGCTATGTAGATTGGTTCACAGGCTAGGCATACATTGGCCTGGACAGATCCCACTGAGGTCCAGTAAGCTGTGAACTTTGCTGGAATAGGAATTCCTAGGAGTGCTCCTTCTTCTCGAGAGAAGATGAAACCCTGTGGTACAAACACCATCATGGTAATGCCCATGGAGGCTGTGAATTACCTGGCTTGGGTAGCTCAGTTGGTTGAGCATCTGACTCTGGCTCAGGTCATGATCTCACCTTTGTGAGTTCAAGCCCTGCATCGGGCTCTCTGCTCTCAGCACAGAGCCTGCTTGAGATCCTCTGTCTCCCTCTCTGTCTCTACCTTTCCCGTGCTTGTACTCGCTCTCTGTCTCAAAAATAAACATTTTTTTTTTAAAAGAAAGAGAAGTATCTGGTCCTTCTATATTTCCAGGCCTTACTGCTTTTCTTTGAAGCCGAAATCATAAAATTTTAGAAATTGAGACAAAAAAAAGATGATCTAAGCCAATTCCCCTCAATATATTTGAAAATTCTGGAAAAAAGTGGCATGCTCAAGTCTGCCAACCAATGGTGCACCCAGGGCTCCAACCAGACCTTTTGTTTCCAATTCCTGTGCTATTTCCATCAGGGAACACTGACCTTACATCACTGTGGGAAGTGAGTCATAGTGTTGTCCACCATTTACATTTTTCTTAATTCTGTCTCAGGATTCCGATTTGCAACAGAATTACCTAGTTAGCTATGTAATTTTGCATTTAACATTAGTACTTACTTGATTACAGAGTGCTCTTCTGTTTTGCTTATGCAGCTATTGGATTTTTATTTAGCCGAATTACTCAGTTGCCTTCATGGACTTAATTGCTCTTCAGTAGCTCTTAATGTTGTACCTTCCTTTACAATTTCCATTATAACTCATTATGCTTTACAGAAGTCAGATGACACACGACATCATGAGTGCAGACCACTCGTACCCTTGTTAAGGGACCTGCTTTAGCACACCCATATACAATGATGGGCAACTCAGAGGGTTTCATAATTTGACAAGCTGGAGAAGTAAGCAAACCAGTAAGACCAGTAAGATGGATGCTAAAATTTGTGGGCAACAGTTTGTGGAGAAACAGGATATTTGAATAGTTTCCAAGTCTCTCTCCCCAAATACTCATTAACTACAAAGTGCAAGATAGCATATGTATTTGTTTTCTATGGCTGCATAGCGAATTGCCTCAAATTTGTGGCTTCAAATAAACGTAATCATTAGCACAGTTTCTGTGGGTCAGGAGTCCAGGGAGGGTCTTCTGTTCAGTCTCGAAGGTTAAAATCAAGGTGTGAGAAGGTTGAGTTCTTGTTTGGAGCTCAGGTTGTCTTCTGAGTTCAACCAGAGTGTTGCCAGAATTCTTTGTGCTATGGAACTGAAGACTGTGTGTGTGTGTGTGTGTGTGTGTTTAACATTTACTTATTTTTGAGAGAGACTGAGAGAGAGACAGAAGCAGGAGAGGGGTAGAGAGAGAGGTGGGGACAGAGGATCCGAAGCAAGCTCTGCATTGACAGCAGAGAGCTTGATGTGGGGCTCAAACTCACAAACGGTGAGATCATGACCTGAGCCGAAATCAGACACTCAACCAACTGAGCCACCCAGGCGCCCCTGAAGACTGTGTTTTCTTGATGGCTCTCAACTAGGGCCCTTCTCAATCCTAGATGCAAACTCTATTCCCAGCAACAGGACCTTATCTTCAACCTACAACTTTCTCCGTGAAAATCAGCACAGTCTTTCTCACTTCTTAGTTCAGGCCCAGCCAGGACAATCTTGCTTTTGGTGAACCCCAAGTCAACTGTTCAGAACCTTAATTAAATCTGTAAAATCCCTTCTACAGTACAACATAACCACAGGAACTGTTTCCCCTATATTTTGCAACTGTTCTGTAAGCCTAAAATTATATTAAAATAATAAGTTAAAAATATGAATAGTGTTCCATGAAGGTTGATTGAGTTCAGAGAGCTAATGATTTGGAGCTAAACATTCCCACGGGGATGGGGTAAGTGCTTAGACTTTGTCATTTGTCCTTTACAGGAAGTGACAGGAAATCTATGAAGGTAGATGAGGCCAGATATAAAAAGGCATATGGCCAAATCTCCTTTCAGTTTTGAACTCAGGCAAGATGGCTGGTGCTGGGAACCCTTTTCCCTTTGAGTTGTGGGCACAGAGGCCCGCATCCAGTGCTGGGGGAAGGGGTCTGGGGGAGCTAGGCAGGTTGTCAGATTCCCTGCTCAAAGAAGGACCAGATAGGGGCAGCTGAACTAGTTATGGAACCTGGAAGCAGTGTAGGGAAACTCGGGCAGAAGTTCATCTCTAGACAGAGCCAACATCTGGAATGGGCAGGAGATAGGGAGAGTGACTCTCGGACTGACTCTGCCTTTGAGGTTCAAGGGCTGTTAGGCCTGGTTGGTGGGAACGAATATTTGGGCTGTGTTAGTGGGAAGACAGTGGCTAAGTCTTCTGGCCTCTTCCTGTCAGGGTTCACTCAGGACTGCACATGTGGGTGATAGATGTTAACCAAATACTTGAGGAAAGAACAGGAGGAAACTGAGGCAGAGGAAAAGTTGCTGAAACGTTCACTCAGGAAGAGTCAGACCCAGCTGATCTCATCAGGTCTTTGACAAGTATATTGAATTGTAGACACTGCCTGACAGGTATTTCCAGCATCACTGGCCTTTGACTCATTTATTTTGCTGAGTATTATGTATGGATGAATGTTAGTACCATTATACGAATTAATTAAATACCATTGTTAATCGCTGTGTTCTGCTCGATGTCAAAAGGAGTATCAACAGCCTCTACTCCTTGATCTTTTTCCCAATGACACAATCCAGAAAGGGACAACCTCCAGGGTGGCATACCTCCACAGAGAGCCAGGCCCCAGTTTAGCTATCGGTAGAAGACCACCATTAGCTGTTTGCCGAGGAGGAGACGTGATGAAATGAGATTTGGAGTTGCATCACAGAGTGGGAAACGGAAGGACACAGATTGGTGCGCATCCTTCTTCCTGGCCATGCGACTCCTGCGTAGGTTTTTAATGAGCTCTGTTTTTTTTTAAACCTCATTTCAGAAAGCTATGTTAGAAGCTTATTACATTTGTAGAAATTTCAGTCATACTCTCCTCTCGCACAATGACATAATGTATACATACACTATATATTTTGACCAGAGAATATTTGCATCATTTAAATGTTAACAACAACAACAACAAAAGGTCGGTCAAGTTTTTTTCATGTGGAGAACAAATATTCTTTTCTTTTGGTATTATTGGTTTCCTGTTATAACTGGAAAAAAAAACCAGGTCCTCATTGATCTCCTGCACATGTTTTCGTCTCTTTAATGATTTTCAGTACAGTCTTTAAAATACATAAGGAGAGAGAAGAAGTCTACCTTAATGCATTACAGGGCTCAGGAGGTTAACATTTTATTTAACCATTTAACTAATACCCTTGAAATATTTTTTAATAAAACGTTTATTGAGATGTAATTCACATAACATACAACTCAATAATTTTTAGTAGATTCACAGAATTAGGCTTCTAGTAGCATAATATATTTTAGAACACTTTCATCACCCCAGAAGAAACCTCATACTCTTTAGCCATTACTCCCCAGTCCAGCCCCCTTATCTCCACCAGCTTTCGGTGACTTTCAGTCTCTTCTGTCTCAAAAGATTAGCTGATGCTGAGCATTTCATGTAAATGGAATCGCATGATCCTGGGTCTTTAGTGACTCTTTTTATTCATTTGGTGTAATGTTTTCAAGACGTATCCATGTTTTAGCATTAGTACCTTTTTTTATATAACATTTGCACACAGGGTTTTTTTTTGTTTGTTTGTTTGTTTTTTTTGGTGAACACCATTTTAAATTCCTGCTGGGTATAGACCTAAGAGTTGAATTGCTGAGTCATATGGAAACTCTATATTTAACTTGTGGAGAAGGTGCCAGACTGTTTTCCAAAGTTGCTGCATTCTTTTACATTCTGCCTGTGCCATATGAGGGTCTCAGTTTCTGTACATCCTCACCAACACGTGTTATCATCTGTCTTTTGACAGATTGTAGCCATCTTCGTGAATGTGAGAGTGTATCTCGTTGTGGTTTTGATTTGCATTTCCCTAATGACTAATGATGTTGAGCATCTCCTCATGTGTCACTGGACCTTTGTCTATCTTTGGACATAGGCCTATTCAGATGTTTTGCTCAATTAAAACATCATATTATTTGTATTTTTTGTTATTGAGTTGTAGGAGTGTTTAAATGTATTCTAGATAAAAATCCCCTATCAGATATGTGACTTGCAAAATTCTTCTCTCATTCTGTGGACTGTCATCATTTTTTGATAGTATTATTCATATGTCAAGGGTTTTAATTTTGATCACATATAACTTATATTTTTTTCTTTTTTTGCTTATATTTTTAGTCTCACACCCAAGAAATCATTACCTGATTTCAAGGTCACTGAGATTTAAGTCTTTGTTTTCTTCTACACCTTTTGTAGTATTTGTTCCTGCACTTACTTTTTTTTCTTTTTGTTTGTTTGCTTATTTATTGATTTATTTCTTTTTAATTTACTTCCATGTCAGTTAGCATATAGTGCAACAATGATTTCAGGGGAGATTCCTTAATGCCCCTTCCCCACTTAGCCCATCCCCCTCCCACAACCCCTCCCATAACCCTCTGTTTGTTCCCCATATTTAAGAGTCTCTTATGTTTTTGTCTCCCTCCCTGTTTTTATATTATTTTTGCTTCCCTTCCCTTGTGTTCACCTGTTCTGTGTCTTAAAGTCTTCATATGAGTGAAGTCGTATGATATTTGTCTTTCGCTGACTGACTAATTTCGCTTAGCATAATACCCTCTAGTTCCATCCACGTAGTTGCAAATGGACTCTTGCATTTACTTTTGAGATATTTTGAGTTAATTTTTGAATATAGTACAAGGTAGAAGTCCAACTTCACTCTTTTGCGTGTGGATATCCCATTGTCCCACAGCTATTTTGAAAAGACTGTTTCCTTATTGAATTGTTTTGGCATTCTTGTTGAAACTCAATTGGCCCTAAATGGAAACGTGGGATTTCTTTCTGGACTCTCAATTCTATTCCATTAATCTATGTGTCTATCCTTATACCAGCATCACATAGTTTTTATTACTGCTATTTTGTGGTAAGTTAGGTAATTGGGTAGTGTGAAACCTGCAACTTTGTTCTTTTCAACCTTGTTTTGACTATTTTGAGTCCCTTGAATTTCCATATTGATCAGCTTGTCAATTTCTGGAAAGAAGCCACTTGGGATTTTGATAATAGGGACTGTGTTACATCTACAGATTGATTTGTCATCTCAACAATACAGTCTTTGGATCCATGAAAATGGGATGTCTCTCCAGTTTTTAAAGTCTGCTTTAATTACTTTCAACAATATTTTGCAGTTTTCAGAGTTAAGTTTTGCACTTCCTTTAACATTTTTGTTCTTAAGTATTTTGTTCTAGGAGTTTTTTTTTTTTTTTTAACACACGGTGTTATATTTGTTTTTGGTGTATAACATGATGATGCTATTTTAAATGAAAATTTTTTCTTAGTTTTGGTTAGTACTTTGCTACTTCATGGAAATACAACTGAATTTCTGTATATTCACCATATATCCTACAACCCTGCTAAACTCCTTCATTAGTTCGAATAGGTTTTTTTTAGTGGGTCTATTAGGAGTTTCTTTACACAAGATTGTTCACCTGTAAGTAGAGAGTTTTTTACTTCCTCCTTTCCAATTTGGATGCCTGTCTTGCTGGCTTGCTTGGTTGCCTATTTTCCTATTTTTCCTGGCTAAAACTTCCAGTACAATGTCGAATAGAAGTGGCTGGGCAAACATCTCTGTCTTCTTCGTGATATTCAGAGAAAAGAATATAGTCTTTCATCATTATGTATGATGGTCGCTTCGGGTTTTTCATAGATGCCCTTTATCAGGTTGAGGAAGTTCCTCCGACTCCTAGTGTGTTGAGCATAGCCTTAAAACCCCAAGGGGAATGAACAAGAAGTCACTGCTTATTCAACCTTTACTCCTTAAAATGTATATGAATGGCTAGGGATGATTCTGACCCCCTACATTTACTATAGGCTGCTTTTCACCAAAAATCTATAAGGCTACCTGTCACAGGGCTAAGGAAGGAAGTTGAATTGTGAAGTCCGCATGAGTAACACCACCAGGCCGGAGAGCAGGGGCAATCTAGAGGCTCAGCTCTGCAGATCCACAGCAGGAGAGGGGTCTGTGGGGACCAAATGCTGGGAGCGTGCAGTTAGGATGACAAACCTCAGTCCTTGACGCATGTGAAGGGGTGGTAATTTCACCCTCCTCTGGGCAAGCTGCTTGCCATTGTCTCCAGCATAACCCTAACTTAATAATGGTTCCCCCTAATGAATAATTCTGAATGAGCTGATAAGCTTGGAGTATATATTGGGTAAATTTTCATTTCTTATGGGTGGTTCAATTTGTTTTTTTCTTTTTTTACTTTGAATTTTGTTATTCTTTCCTCTCCCCCCCCCCTTTTTTTTAATGTAAGAGAGTCTTTAAAAAGCTCGTAGATGAGGAACATTTTGTTTGTAGCACAGTGTTTCTGCTTTCTCAGTTAATTTGAAAATGGAACAACTGGAAACAAGAAGCATATAACATTGGACCGGCTCCATGTATCACTGCCCCAGCTAGTTTAAGAAACAGAAGCAGGGGCGCCTGGGTGGCTCCGTCGGTTAAGCGTCCGACTTCAGCTCAGGTCATGACCGCAACGGTTCGAGTCCCGCGTTGGGCACTGTGCTGTTAGTTCAGAGCCTGGAGCTTGCTTCAGATTCTGTCTCCCTCTCTCTCTGCCCCTCCCCCACTCACTCTCTGTCTCTATCAAAAAATGAATAAACGGTTATACACACACACACACACACACACACATATATATGTGTGTGTATATATATATAATTTTAAGAAACAAAAGCAGAGCTCTGGCAGGGCCAGGGCCATATATGGCCAGGGTCAGCACAGAAGTACCAAACCTGAGTGAGGAACAAGGGCGCAAGAGAAAGTTCAGCATCTTGTTGATAGGAATTAATGAACCGAAGTCTCTGGACGCAGGTGAGAACGAAGCAGTTCTAAAGAGCCTCAAGCACCCACTCTGGAATTTGAAAAGCTTTTCTGGCAGCCTCAGGCTTTCCCTCCTGGGCATACCTTGGCCAGTCTTCCAGGCATGGCTAACAACCGAGTAACCACTGAATGGGACCAAGAGGATGTGGTCCCTGAGCCAATACAGAGGATAGCAGTCCAGGACCCTATAACTGGGAACTGAGACTCAGGGCCTTTGTAGATAAAGTCTTGGGTAGAAAATGCTTAATCGCACCTAGTAACAAATCTCGGCAGCTATAAACTTCTTCCCTTGCAAGGAGGAACCCAGATTGAAAAGAAAGAAGAACCTTGAGTTGTCTTGATGGGAAGACGTGCTTACCCATTAAAAGAATCGCATCCCTCAGTGTAAGTTATAAACTCTTAGAGCACTCTCCAAAAAGGGTATGTATTAGGGTGCGTTTTTTTCTTACTTTCTAGCCTTTATAAGGTAGCTCAACTTAAAAGTGTCATTATTTTTAGAAAGTTTTTTTTTTCCGAAGATAATTGGTTTAGCTGATGAAAGTGATTCTTTCTGAATGGGAAAGGGTCTCAGCTGTTACCCTCCCTGAATGAAATAGGCCTAAGATTCTTTCATTTTCTCGACAGATTCTCTGCGACTCCTCTCGTTCGAGTCACTTTGTGAGTTCGGGACTGAAGTGCTCTAATTCTGACAGCTCGCCATTGGCATATGAAACAGATCAGATATAACAAAAATCGCTCATGTTCCCACAGGAGACTGAGACATTGTCGACTGTCTCCCAGGGGATGCGAAAATATTCAGACCTTAGAATTTTCTTCTAACTTTCACAGAAGTGAAAGCTCATTTATTATTTTGCGACGGCCGCCTTGACGCCCTCTCCGCTCGTGTGAATCCGATGGGTGTGTGTGTAACAGAAAGAGGTGACGTTCTGTTTCTCACCCTCAGTTGGGCTGACACGTGCAGCGAGTGGGAGACGAAACTTCAAATGCAACCTGCCCAATGGTGTTTGATTCCTAGCTTCGTATATGCCCCTTTCTACACTCTTATACGCCTGGGATGCTTCATGTGTGCCTGGAGTTGCAGGCGGTTAGGATGTTAGCTTGGGAGAATGCACCAGATTTGACAACCCAGGCATTTGTTCAAAGGGACTAGCCCTGGCCCTCTGCCTCCCGCTGTCCCCTCCCTCAGCCCGTCCTCTTCAGATCTTCAGATGCATCACGTTGGAATCTCTACGTGTCGCCCAGAGGGTCTGTGTCCTTAACAGACATCCTCGGATGACTCTGAAGGGTAGATCAGTTAGGAACTGATCTTGTCCAATCTGTTTCATGGGAGAGGAGACAAGGCTCAGCCATGCCTGGTGTTACAATCCCAGATGGTCAGGAAATGGGACAGAGGTTATCAATGAAGTGCTAAGACCTGGGTTCAGAGTTTTGCCCCTTCCCCACTGCCCCGGGGTGGGGTGGGGGGTCCTCAACTTCTGAGTCCTCAACTTCTCCCTCTGCAGAGTCTTACTTTTCTCACCCCCTCGACCATGCTGATCACCAGGCAAAGAAGAAAGAGTCTAGAGTCCTGATTGTGGAACATTTTCCAGTGGGAGAAATTAAAACAAAAAAATTTAATGTTTATTTTTTTCAGAGACAGAGACAGAGCGTGAGCAGGGGAGAGGCAGAGAGAGAGAGGGAGACACAGAATCTGAAGCAGGCTCCAGGCTCTGAGCTGTCAGCACGCGGGGCTCGAAGTCACAAGCCATGAGATCATGACCTGAGCCGAAGTCGGATGCTTAACCGACTGAGCCACCCAGGCGCCCCTCCCGTGGGAGAAATTTTTCAAAGTCAGAGTTGCTAAGAATGAATTCAGTGTAACAATAATATAATAACACCTCTGTCCCTGAAAGCCTTGTCTGAACTAGTTTTCCCCCAAAGCGTAAGTTGCCAATGATACTATTTTTCAGGTGCATTTCATTTTGAACGATAAGGATTTGTTGTCATTCTCATGATGAGACAGCAGCCCTCCTAAGGACGGACGCTGGGAAGGACCTCAGGTTGAGGCCTCCAGAGTCAGGCACATGGGCTCCCAGACCACCCTGAAATGCTTGTTTCCACGAACCTTTTTAACTGACTTACTCTTCACACTCTAGGAAAACACCTGGAACCGAAGCAAAACAAAAGAAAACAAAGTCATTTGTTTTTAGCTTACTGCTCAAACTACCCAGTTTAAGCTCGTCCCGGGAGGGGGGGGGGGTCCTTATTTATCCTGTTTCCTTTAGTGGGGGGGGGGGCAAAAACTTGCTTGACCACTTGAATATCAAACATTGCCAATTTATAAATGTTTATTTAGCTGCAGGTAATGATTTTAACTTAGGTGGTAGAACGTTATGAAAATTCTGTATCAGACAGTTTGGTTGTTTTTCTAATCGATAGAATACAATCTCTACTGTGCAATAAATCTTGAAAATACCTACGACAAGTGCTGGTCTCCTCTGAATGACTCATCCATAAACTGTACTGGAGGTAAAGCTAAAGTTAAAATCTCTTAGTATTCTTAAATAGGTGATTAATTGACACACTTTACGTTAACTGATTTGGAAGCAAAAAGGTTATCCCGATTCTCATTACCTGAGAAGAATATACTGGTACCATAGCTACAGGCAAATAGGCTTTTTCTCCAAAGGGTAGTGTAATTTATATGGATCGGTGAAGGGCACCTGGGTGGCTCAGTCGGTTAAGTGTCTGACTTTCAGGTCGTGATCTCATGGTTCGTGGGTTCGAGCCCCGTGTCGGGCTCTGTGCTGACAGCTCAGAACCTGGAGCTTCCTTCCAATTCTGTGTCTCCCTCTCTCTCTGCCCCATCCCTGCTCACGCTCTGCCTCTGTCTCTCAAAAATAAATATAAAAATCAAAGCCATATGGATTGGTGAGATGGGATGTGAGGAGGCAGCAGCAGGCAGACCAAGAGGTCTGCACGTGTGACCTCAGATTCCTGTGATCATTATCCAGTCCCCCATTTCGAATGGATATCCAAATGCTTCTGATCATTAGCTTGCTGAGCCTTGCGACATTTCTCTGAAGTCGGAGTGGAGCAGTTTGCTCTTCTGTGATAGTAAAACACTTTACCTGTTTTCATGTTTTCGTTTCATGTCGCTGTAGCTGACACACAGCGGTGCATTAGTTTCAGGGGTACGACACAGCGATTCAACTTCCCCGTGTGATGCTGTGGGCAGCACGAGTCTGGCTACCATCAGTCGACGCGCAACGCGATTCCCGTACCATCGACTGTATTCCCCATGCCGTGTCTTTCTTCCCCATGGCCAATTCATTCCATACCCGGAAGCCTGTGTCTACGAGTGGGGCAAGTTGTACGGGTACAAATCAACAATTCCTAGTCACTGGCTACCCGAGGAAGGTGCTAGGTCTATTTTCAATTCTATGTACCTTCTCCGCGAGACTCCGCAAAGTTGTGTACAATTGAGAATGTCCGGAATTCACATAAGTTTTTGATATGGGCTGCTCGACTTTGCTAGATGTACAATAGAGCCAATCAGGGCCTCAAGATATGAAGAACGGATGAAAGTAACAAGGTAACATACGCAGTAATGCATAGGTTTTGCATCGTAAGGGCTGTTTCTGATATAAATTATTAAAAAAGCAGTTCTTAATGTTTTCCTAGAAAAGGAATCTCTAACATAGTTGTGATGAATGAAAGTATTTCAGATCAACAATCAGAGCACATAATACCAAGGAATATAAAGCATGTGCTAGAACAGAAACCAGTTGACAGTAACTTTAAATTGTTCACTGTGGCATCTTTAGAGCCCAAGCAAAGTCTCATATAAAATAGGTAAAAATAAATTCTTTGAATAATTATGGATGATAATAAATATTAATATTAATGATAATTAATATTATGGATGATAATAAATATTAATTTGCCCAAGCAAAGTCTCATATATAATAGGTAAAAATAAATTCTTTGAATAATTATGGATGATAATAAATATTTAATATAATTATGGAGGCTTTTAAAAATATGGAACTCTCAGGGCACTTGGGTGCCTCGGTCGGTTAGGCGTCCGACTTTGGCTCAGGTCATGATCTCATGGTTCGGGAGTTTGAGCCCCACGTGAGGCTCTGTGTTGACAGCTCAGAGCCTGGAGCCTCCTTCGGATTCTGTGTCTCCCTCGCTCTCTGCCCTTCCCCCACTCACGGTCTCTCTCTCTCTCTCTCTCTCTCTCTCTCTCTCTCTCAAAAACAAATAAACATTAAAAAACTTTATAAAAATAACATGAAAGGAGCAGCTTATATCCTTTGAGAAATTATACGCACACGAGCATGCTGGAAGTATGCACTCACTAAATGAAGATACTACTCGTTCATCAAGGATGCAAACTGTCTTTACTGTTGCGTTTCCCCTTAAACACTCCTTCCGGACAGGAGACACTGCCTCTGAAGAATTCGCGGCCTCGGAGAGCAGACAGTCGAGAACCAATTACCATGCCCGGATGTGGCGAATGCTTTCAGGACCCAGGGGAGGGAACTCTCTGAAGGTAAATATGCAGCAGCAACTTCTCCTTAGACAAATGGAAGCGGGGATTGTAATAGCCCAAACGGAACACTGTGCGTATGTAAATACTGAGTTGTGTGAAGTTGAACAGTTGTCCAGGAACGCTGAGTGAGGGCAGGTGGCTTAAGGGTACTTCCCTTCCGCTTGTTTTCCAAGTTCTCTCTCCGTGAGGCCGGAAGGTGGAGTCGATGGACCGAGGTGCTGAATGAGGAATGGAGTACAGTGTGTTGAGGACCAAGGGAATGCGGTGTGGACACTGTTAAAAAGAAACGACAGTCTCAAAATGGCGTCAGTTAGGTTAAGGCCCTAGGTCAATAAACCAAGACTTAATATCTCACTGCAGTTATAATCCCCCAGAAATGTCACCTTTAGCCAGTCAGTGTGGGAATTTTCTGGTCACATTAGGAAATTACTGATAGATCCCTTCCATTCCTGTTAGGAGGGTAACCTTACCTAAAACAATAGATTCTTTGATAATAATTTCCTTTATTCTGCTCCCTCTCTACCTTAAAACCTTTCCTTTTCTGTAGCCCTTTGGAGCTCCCCTCAACCTGCTAGACGGCTCATTGTCTGACTCATGAATCGATGAAGAAAGCCGACTAGATCTTTAAAATGTACCTGGTTGGGGTGCCTGGGCGGCGCAGTCCGTTAAGCGTCCGACTTCGGCCAGGTCACGATCTCGCGGTCCGTGAGTTCGAGCCCCGCGTCGGGCTCCGGGCCGACGGCTCGGAGCCTGGAGCCTGTTTCCGATTCTGTGTCTCCCTCTCTCTCGGCCCCTCCCCCGTTCATGCTCTGTCTCTCTCTGTCCCAAAAATAAAGAAAAAAACGTTGAAAAAAAAATTTTTTAAAAAAAATTAAAAAAAAAAAAATAAACAAGTAAAAAAAAAAATAAATAAATAAAATGTACCTGGTTGAGTTTTCGTTATTTAACACCGCTCACATACGCACACAACTCACCAGGTCTGTCTGCGTGTGCGTTTTCCTTCCGAGGTTCCCGTTCCTAAGTTCTGCGTTAACTTGTCTCTGGATTGTGCCAGTTACAACCCGGTGTGAACGGTGCACGGCCCTGCGATGCGTAACAGGCCAACTGATGTTATTCCATTTGTTTTCCCACTTCCTATTGCACAAAGTTCCCAGTGACATTCCCACAAACGTACCGAATTTTCAAGGAATAATTTCCCATGGCAGAAAACCAGCTTCACCTCTTGATGAAAAGTAGCTCACTTTTTGCTGGTAAGATGCATGCAAAGGAACATCGGTAGTTTGAGCTGTATTTCTTTTTTTTTTTTTAAATTTTTTTTTTCAACGTTTATTTATTTATTTCTGGGACAGAGAGAGACAGAGCATGAACGGGGGAGGGGCAGAGAGAGAGGGAGACACAGAATCGGAAACAGGCTCCAGGCTCCGAGCCATCGGCCCAGAGCCTGACGCGGGGCTCGAACCCACAGACGGCGAGATCGTGACCTGGCTGAAGTCGGACGCTTAACCGACTGCGCCACCCAGGCGCCCCTGAGCTGTATTTCATAACCAGGGGGTAGAGGTCACAGTCCTCACATGCGTTTGACTGCCACCACTTGGGATAAGTTTGTGCATCGTTTCTGTGCATCGTTTCTCGCCCCATTTGGGAGAAAAGAAAACTGCTTAGCATTTGTCCCCAGCGTTTTGCATATTTCCTACATCCTATTGAACCATCCACTCCGAGGCCAAGTTCATAAAAGAAACGTGATTGCGGATATATGCACATGCAATAATGTAACAAAAGCACGTATGGAACCATAGGCACCAGCCTAGATAGAGCGATGATTGTGAGGGAGTTAAAGAAAGAAGGAAGAGAAGGTCTGGCAATGGGATGGGGTCGTTAGCATTTACTATTTTCTTTCGGAAACGCAGAAAGAGCTCGTGAGTGTGGCACAACCCTGCTCTCGTAGGTCTCAGAAGTACTATTTTATGACCGTTCAGCTCATTTGATATACTTCATAATTAAGAAACAAAATCTTCGGTTTTGAAATAAATAAAACCACAAGATGGTGGTGAGGAATAAAAATATGAACATTATCCACCACGAAGATTTTATGTATCAATTAAAAATAATAATATCATGCAAATTCATCACAGTCTGATAGCTGTTTGCAGAAAACAAAGTAAGAAGTAAGACAACATCGGTTTAAAAAGCAGCATACCTCTTGGAGTCATCCGTTTTTCACTTTATCTGCAGATATCCTAATGGACTAGAATACTTGCCCAGATAGACCAAAAGTGTTCCCACTGATTTGTGTTAAAACAGGTACGCGTTTTAAGTAACCGAGTTTGTGCACTGATCAATTCCTTTCCAATACAGGCTTAGGTCATATTCTTGTTTCTCAGGACTTTGTCGGTAGACCCTTGAACTATTATTAGAGGCTGACGGGACATGTCATACTGTTCAACTGTATATGGTGGCCAGGCTAAACGTGTGTTTAATCTATGCTTAAGTCGAGAAAGTGTTGGCAATATTCCTACAAGGTCCTATGTGAAATGTATGGCTGTTTAAAAATTCAGCTGTATTGGGAGCCTGAAGTCAGTGTATGACAGGGGCTTCTGAAAAGGGGTAAACGGTTTCAGGTGACCGTCCGCTCCTGCTGTGAGCAGGGCCAGTGTGGCATTTTGCCACCTGAGGAAGGGCAGGTTGTTTCTGTCTGCAGCTGATTGGTCCGCTGAACCACATGGCAGGCAATGAAGTTGTTCATAGTTCCGTATGAGAGGCAGGCTTCCGCCCAGTGGCTGAATTTAAGATGATGTAGCTGAGGATTCAGAAAGTCCAGAAAGGATCCCAGGGAGTTAAATGTTATATTAGAATCAATCTACCCACTGGATAAACTAAAGTGTTTAAAAGTTAGTACATACTTTGCAAAAAAATAATGTCATATGTTTAACATTAATATTGTTTGTTCAAGTTAGTCATTGCTAATAGACAGAAAATTCTGAGGGTTACCGAAAACAAAACCTAGATTTTTTTTTCTCCCAGTATTGTTCTACAACAATTAGTGAGAAGCATTCCGTTTTATAATAAATGTTATAACAAACCTGATCCCTTTAGTCTGAATTTTAGCAAATTTTGAAACTGCTCAAAATTTAGAAAAGTCTTGAAAAACAGTGAAACTGTTTTAATGCCATTGCTGTCCTTCCTCTATCCCAGAGCAAACCTCACAGACTGTCCCAAGTCATTGATTCCAGTGTTTGGTAAGGATTGAAAACCCTGTAATCCAGGGACTAACGATTCGATACAATAACATAGAAGATAGTATTGATGTGAGCAC
This sequence comes from Neofelis nebulosa, assembly GCF_028018385.1. Lineage (NCBI taxonomy): Eukaryota > Metazoa > Chordata > Mammalia > Carnivora > Felidae > Neofelis > Neofelis nebulosa. Next base: position 5,699,329 of record NC_080795.1, read on the forward strand.
CAAAAAGCTATCGATTGACTCAAAGTGCTTCTGACTTTTACGGGGAAATTTTTAAAATTCAGTTTTACCCGTGAAAAATGAATCGCTATGGAACTTGCCTTCTCTCCGCAAACCACTAGAAAATCATTCAGACAAAAAAGAAGAAGAAGAAGTATTTTTATTCGGACAAGAGGCAGTGCAAGACTGAGAGGAGGGAAACAAGCAAGGTGAACCCTATCATGGTTCCAGATGACCGTCTGAGGCGACCTCCAGGCCTCCTGCATGGGCAGGAAACCCAGATAGAGTGGAGGAGAAAAGGACCAGAATCCGAGGAGGGTGAGGAAGCTAGAATTCGAGGGGGAAAGTTCGGGGTAGGTGGTAGGTCACCAGAGAGGAGGCTCTGGAGAGTGACAGAGGGATCCTCTTGAGCCTTTGACAAATACTGACAGAATCACCAGAGCACCTGGAACTACTATAACACTGGATGTTAACTGTCTGGAATTAAAATAAAAACATAAAAAGAAAAAGGACCACCAAACAATGTTAGCTCGGAGAGTTCTCGGAGCTTCCACGGGGCTGGGAATATTCCCCGGGGCTGGGAACCGTCCATGTCCGCAGAAGCTGGGGTGAATAAGCTTTGTAAAACAAGAGGGCTGATTAGAATTCTCATCCAAGGTATCCGTCAGTCTGAGCAGCCATGATACCATAGACTGGGGGGCTTAAACAACAGAAATCAATTCTCTCACAATTCTGGACGTTAGAAGTCCAGGACCAAGCTTCAGCAAGGCTTGGATTCTGGTGAGGGCTCTCTTCCTGGTTTGCAGAGGGTGACCTTCTCCTTATGGCCTCACATGGTCTTCCTTTGGTGGGTGTGTAGGGAGACCGATCTCTTTTCTCTTCTTTTTTTTTTTTTTTTTTTAATTTTTTTTTTCAACGTTTATTTTATTTTTTGGGACAGAGAGAGACAGAGCATGAACGGGGGAGGGACAGAGAGAGAGGGAGACACAGAATTGGAAACAGGCTCCAGGCTCTGAGCCATCAGCCCAGAGCCTGACGCGGGGCTCGAACTCACGGACCGCGAGATCGTGACCTGGCTGAAGTCGGACGCTTAACCGACTGCGCCACCCAGGCGCCCCTCTTTTCTCTTCTTATAAGGCCACCAAACCTATTAGGTTAGGACTCCGCCCTTATAACCTAACTCATATCTCCTAAAAGCCCTAACTCCGAATACAGTCACTGTGGGGGGGTTAGGGCTTCAATATAAGAGTTTGGTGGAGGGAGGAGGCATAATTCAGTCCATAGCACTCTCTATCAGGACTAATTAATTCTGGAGTAGTTTAGACTGCCCTGCCCTGTCTAAACAAAGGTTTAAAACAAGCATCAAGGGAATTAATCGATTCCCCAAGTAACATATCTGCATGCCAAAATACATCTTTTCAAGAGAATAAAACAAAATCCAGTACTCAAAAACATCTAATTCACAACGCCCGGCATTTTGTCTAAAATTATCAAGCACACAAAGGAGCAGGAAAATTAATCCGTAACCAGGGGAAAATCAATAGTCAAAAGCAGATTCAAAAATGACAATGACGATGGGACTTGCACGTGAGGATGTCAAAGCCGGTTTTATGAAGCTGATCACTATGTGCTCAGTGACCTGCCAGAAGCATGACTATGATAAGGAGAGGCACGGGACACGTAAGATACTCAAGTGGAACTTGTAGAAATGAAAAAAAAGCAATGCTTAAAATGAAAAAACACAGTGGATGAGATTAATAGCAGATTAGAAGAAAAAATCAGTGATCTTGAAGATACAGCAGTAGAATGTATCTAAAATGAAGCACAGAGAAGGGGGAAAAAAAGCTGTAAAAGATTAGTGACCTGTGGAACAACATCCGACAACCTGTCATACATGTGATGGGGTCTCAGAAAGGAGCGGTGGGGGGGGGGGTGCTGGCGGGGGGGGGGGTTGGGTGTAGGGAGCAAAAATTACTTGAACAAGTAATTACTGAAAACTTTCCAAGTTGAATGTATAAAATAGATCCACAGATCTGAGAAGCTCAATTAGCACCAGGCAGAATAAACACAAATAAAATCACCAAGGCACATCATAAGCAAATTGCTGAAAACATGTGTTGAAGAGAAAGTATTAGCAGTGGCCAGAGGGGAAAAAAGACACATTATGCATAGCAGAATAAAGAAAAGAAGAATAACCAATTTCTCTTCAGAAGCAATTCACACCAGAAAACACTGGAACAACATTTTTAGCGTACTGACAATAAAACCGTCAACTTAGAATGACAGACTTGCAAAGCGGAAGTGCAATAAAGATCCTTCAGACAAACAGAAATTGAAAGACGTCATTATTCGCAGACTTGAAATACAAGAAATGTTAAGAAGTTGTTTAGGCAGTCAGAGAATAATGCAGATGAACATTTGCATTTATACAAAGGAATGAAGAGTACCAGAATGGTAAGTATATGGATATATATAAAAAATATTTCCCCCCACTTTTAAATCTCTTTAAAGTACAACCAGGTATTTCAAACAAAATAATAACCAACCACCATGTACTGTCTGGCTTATGCTTCATATGTAAAAACATGTATGAGAAAATAACATCAAAGCCAGGAGTGGGAGGGGTGCCTGGGTGGCTCAGTCAGTTAAGCGTCCGACTTCGGCTCAGGTCATGATCTCCCGGTTGGTTCATGGGTTTGAGACTCGCATCGCGCTCTGTGCTGACAGCTCCGAGCCTGGAGCCTGCTTCGGATTCTGCGTCTCCCTCTCCCTCTGCCCCTCCCTCACTCATGGTCTGTCTCTCTCTCTCAAAAATAAATAAGCATTAAAAAAATATTTTAAATAAAAAAAAAAGCCAGGAGTGGGAAATGGAGGCCAAATGCTACAAAGCTCTTACACTAAACATAAAATGTGTCTTGAGCTTATTTATTATATTTTAAGCTTATTTATTTATTTTGAGAGGAAGAGAGAGCACGAGTGGGGAAGGGGCAGAGAGAGAGAGGAAGGGAGAGAATCCCAAGCAGGCTCTGCACTGTCAGCACAGAGCTTGATCCCATGACCCTGGGATCAAGACCTGAGCCATGGGGCATATCCACTAAATTAGACCATCCACTTTGGGCCTAAAGCAAATTTTAATAAGTTAGAAACCCCAAACATTTAAAAACTAAACATTCACAAGACTAAATAAACCACGGGTCAAAAAAGCAATCACAATTAGAAAATATTTTAAATATAATGAAAGTGAGAACTTTACAAGATCCCAAATTTTGTGGGCTACAGCTGAAACAATGCTCAGAAAGAAATTTATAGTATAAATGCTTTTGAAAACATTAAGGTTTTAAATCAGTGATATCAGCTTTCACTGGACGAGAAAAATAAAGCAACTTAAATTTAAAATAAGCAGAAGAGGGGAGCCCGGGTGGCTCAGCCAGTTAAGCGTCCAACTCTTGGTTTCAGCTCCGGTCATGATCTCGTGGTGCGTGAGTTTGGGCCCTGTGCCAGGCTCTACACAGGCAGCGTGAACCTGCTTGGGATTCTGTCTCTCTCCCTCTCTCTCTCTACTCCTCCCCCACTTGCACTGTCTCTGTCTCTCTCAAAATAAGTAAATAAGCTTAAAAAAATGAATAAAGTCAGCAGAAGAAAATAAATGGTAAAGGTAAAAGTGTAAAAAACCATAAAATGGAAAACGGACAAGAAACAGAGAAGATTCATGAAAGCAAATGCCATTTTTTTTTAAATATGAAAAAAATTGATAAATTTTAGCTAGACTAATCAAGAAAAAAAGAGAAAAGAGGAATTTCTAACATCAGGACTGAAAAAGATGACTTCACCACAGGACTAGGAGATTAAAGGGGTAACATGGAATATTATAAAACAATAGGCCAATAAATTCAATAACTTAGAAAACAGACAGATTTCTTAAACATATAAAATAATGCTCATTAAAGTCAAAATACATTGAATATCTGCCTATTTAAAAATAGGCCTGACGGGATTGTGGCGGTCCTCTCTCCCAACTCGGAAGCCGCCACTGCCTCCAGACGCTCTCAAGATGGCGACTTCTCTGGGTTCCAACACCTACAACAGGCAGAACTGGGAGGATGCGGACTTCCCCATTCTGTGCCAGACATGTCTTGGAGAAAACCCATATATTCGAATGACCAAAGAAAAGTATGGGAAGGAATGCAAAATCTGTGCCAGGCCATTCACAGTATTTCGCTGGTGCCCCGGTGTCCGCATGCGTTTCAAGAAGACTGAAGTGTGCCAAACCTGCAGTAAATTGAAGAATGTCTGTCAGACCTGCCTCTTGGACCTAGAATATGGCCTGCCCATCCAGGTTCGGGATGCAGGATTGTCTTTTAAGGATGATATGCCAAAGTCAGATGTCAACAAAGAATACTACACACAGAATATGGAGAGAGAGATTTCCAACTCTGACGGAACACGGCCAGTTGGCATGTTGGGGAAAGCCACATCCACCAGTGACATGCTACTCAAACTAGCCCGGACCACACCCTACTACAAAAGGAATCGACCCCACATTTGCTCCTTCTGGGTAAAAGGAGAATGTAAGAGAGGAGAGGAGTGTCCATACAGGCATGAGAAGCCAACAGATCCGGATGACCCCCTTGCTGATCAGAACATTAAAGACCGATATTATGGGATCAATGACCCTGTGGCAGATAAGCTTCTAAAGCGGGCTTCAACAATGCCTCGTCTGGACCCCCCAGAGGACAAGACTATCACCACGCTGTATGTTGGTGGTCTGGGCGATACCATTACTGAGACCGATCTAAGAAATCACTTCTACCAGTTTGGGGAGATCCGGACGATCACCGTCGTACAGAGACAGCAGTGTGCGTTCATCCAGTTTGCCACGAGGCAGGCTGCAGAGGTGGCTGCGGAGAAGTCCTTTAATAAGTTGATTGTCAATGGCCGTAGACTCAACGTGAAATGGGGAAGGTCCCAAGCAGCCAGAGGAAAAGAAAAAGAGAAGGATGGAACCACAGACTCTGGGATCAAGCTAGAGCCCGTTCCAGGACTGCCAGGAGCTCTTCCGCCTCCTCCTGCAGCCGAAGAAGAAGCCTCTGCCAACTACTTCAACCTACCCCCAAGTGGTCCTCCAGCCGTGGTGAACATAGCCCTGCCGCCACCCCCTGGTATTGCCCCGCCCCCACCCCCAGGTTTTGGGCCACACATGTTCCACCCAATGGGACCACCCCCTCCTTTCATGAGGGCTCCAGGACCAATCCACTATCCTTCTCAGGACCCTCAGAGGATGGGAGCTCATGCTGGGAAACACAGCAGTCCCTAGCACACTATCAGCACGCCAGGGCTTTACGGAAGAAAGGGCGTTTAAAAATCCCAGTAAATGAATCTTGGAATAAATATATTTTTTCCTTCCTTTGTAGTTTCCGTGGTAGCTGAATGTGTTCAGATGTGGGCAGTCGGAGAACGACAGCCATGCTTTCCTACTCGTGTTCCAAGGATTGATGGACCTCAAATAAGCTGCCATTAACACATCTGGTTACTACTATAACATTGCTAGTAAAACTCAATGCCTGTTCTCCTTACTTGTATGGCGAACAAGCGACTGGGTGAATTGGAATGTCTAACGGAGTTACCATCCCAATTATATATTCATTTTGTATCTTTTTTGGGGGGGAAAAATTGACCTGCGGTAAGATCTTTTTGACCATTTTTATGTCCATTGGGTACTTTTCCTTTTTATCATCTGAGAAAAGATTACTAGTACTAATCATTGTAGTGGCATGAGTGTGATGTAACACTTCGGAAGTCACGTTCTCAAGGAGACAAGTAGAAGCCAGCACCCAGCACAGCCCAGATCCTTCCTTACCTCTCCTCTCCTCATTTATTACTAAAGGCATCTGGCGGCTAGTTTCACTTCTCTGCCCTGCTAAAACAAGATGAAAACAAAAACCGCTTTTTAGTCCTATCAGTCGGATGGAAACACCGATGTGGAGCTCTGTGTTGTTGAAGAAATCTGGCGTCTGGGATGAAATGATTTTAAAGAGCTTCCCGTAAGCCATGTGAACAAACTGTGAAGTGAAAGTGGCGGCGTGCGTCGGGCTGGAAGGCTGTGGCCCGCAGCTGGGACTGTCCTCTAGCATTCACCCTCGTGTGTCTTCAGCGTCTCTCTCCTCGTACTCCCCTGCTGCTGGGCAGAGGACTCTGTTTGGTCTTAGAATGTTTGGATATAACTGAATTGTAGACGGCAAAAGTAATTTGATGTTGTGTTGTGTGTTTTTGTTTTTAAAAAATTAAAACGGGTCAATTTTCCAAAAAAAAAAAAAAAAAATAGACTCATAGTTTAAAATCTTTCTAGAAAGAAACTCTAGACCATAGTGACCCCAGTGACGATTCTATAAATATGGAAGGAAGAAATAATATTGATTATATGCATACTTTTCAGAAAACTTAAGAGAGTAGTTCCCAAATCTGTTAATGGAGCCAATATTAACCTATACCGAAACCAAGCAAAGGCATTGCAAATAAAGAAAATTATAGGTCAATATCTCTTATGAAAACAAACTATGAAAATCCCTAAGAAAACATCAGCAAATTGAATTCAGCAATATACAGAAGGAATAATTGTGACTGTGTAGGGTTTATCTGAGGGATAGAAGTTTGATTTAACATTAAAAATTCAATCACTATAATTCACTCAGTCAGCAGATTTCTAAACATGTGATTATCTCAATAGATGCAGAAAAAAGCATTTGACAAATTAAACCAGTGCTCAGAAAATTAGGAATAGTAGGAAACTTCCCCAAACTGATGAAGTGTATTTATCCAGTCAAATGCTCCACAATAATGTGTAGTGTTTCACAAAATCTTTTGACATTAGTCCAAAATGTTTCAACCACTCTCATGGTCAAGGGCACATCCATCAGAAGCAGGTGGGGCCCTCTGATAGAAGGGGCAGATTTTGAGGGAAGTTGAGACTTTTAATAATACTTCAAAAAGTGTTACTCTTAACAAATGTCCCTCTAACTGACCTTCCTCCTCAGGCACCAACATGTGTTTTTTAAAAATGCCATTATGGGGGTGCCTGGGTGGCTCAGTCGGTTAAGCATCCGACTTCGGCTCAGGTCATGATCTTGCGGTCCGTGAGTTCGAGCCCTGCGTCGGGCTCTGTGCTGACCACTCAGAGTCTGGAGCCTGTTTCGGATTCTGTGTCTCCCTGTCTCTCTGACCCTCCCCCATTCATGCTCTGTCTCTCTCTGTCTCAAAAATAAATAAACGTTAAAAAAAATTTTTTTTTAAATAAATAAAATAAAAATAAAAATGCCATTATGGCCCTGCCCCTAATTTCAGTGAGATTTTAGAAAGCAGAAGGGGTACGCTATCCCAGGAGGCATCATGTTGGGCAGATGGAACCCTGGAGGACTGCCAAAATTATGCTACAGTAGACAGCTTTCCACTTTCCTACGAATATTGCTTATAAAATGAACACATTCTTTTGTTTGGAACATAGCCTTTACCTCCCAAGAGGTGATTTGACAAGTACAAGACAGTAATCATAGTTTTCTCTCTTGCCTATTTATTTGAGCCTTGACCTTTTGGACCCCTGACCCGTTTCTAGAATGTTTTCAAGTAATGCTTTTACATACACTCAATAGAACTGCTTTTTCTTGGAACCCAATTTTCAATGGGTCTTGATGGCCTTTGGTCATAAGGTTGGCCCATGACCAGACTCTTCGTTCGACGTGCCCACCATCTGCTCTTTACAGTACGTGCATTTCACTTGTTCTGGAAGCCACCAGCTACGTGAACTCGACTAGTTTCCCAAATCATCGGCCTGTCATTTTCTGCATTTTCATTCAGCATTGCATTTAACAGAAATAAATGATCCGTTTCTGTGTGCAAAAAAAGACCTTTATTTTTATCTTTATTATAGCATCTCTGTCATTCTGTCTTCAGTCAAATCAAGTTGTTTGCAGACCTGCCTCAGCATTAGGCTATCAATGCCTCCAGGGTACGACTGTTCCTGGTTCATTATTATATCTCTGATATACTACGGTGCCTAGTATCTATCAGATGTGGCTTAAATATGGCATATTGTGGATGAATAACTTTGACTTCATCAAAGGGTAGGAAAATCTGAGGGCCTTGGGAATGCCGTGGAGATGTGTCTGAAGTTTTGTAGGTGGGAAGAAGAACATTAAAAGGTGTTGTTAATGCCTGTGTTTGAAGGAAAGGACGAGAGCACGTTGAGCTACCAGTGGGAAGGGGGGGTGGGGGGGGTGGGAACCCGTGCTATTTCCAAACCGTGGAAATGAACAAGAGCTGGGAGCATTCCAGCAAGAGGAACTTGGTGGGTGGCCCGAACAGAGATGCTTCAGAAGTAGGAAGAAGCTTCTCTCTGTTAGGTTGGCCAGGGTCTCCTTGAAGAGCTGCACAAGGAGAGCTCTCCGGGTTCACTTTCAGCACTGCTCCTTCCTCAGGCGGCAGGGGTGAGGTGCTAGCCTGCCCCAGGGACGCTGAGCACCTCTGTAATTAGACACAGCCTTCACACCTACTAGCTCCGAAGCCCGGGGCCCGGGGTGAGGCGAGGCTTCCGGTGCAGAACGGAACCGGAAGCTAGAGACTGCCAGGAGAGGGAAAGGTTGAAAACTCAGGCCACGATAGTCTCAAAGCCAAGGCTTACGGTCAGGTCAGGGCATGGACTTTGTGGCCAGACGGCTCTAGGCTGACTCGCATCCCACTGCTTCGTAAATCTGGACCTGAAGCCTGTGAACTGCGCCTTCCTTTCTTCGTGTGGAAAATGAGACGAAACCCGGCGCGCAGTTGGCACTAAATGTTGACGTAATTATTTTCACGTGACTGTTATTACATGGAACGACAAGACTGGACTGAAGAGGAGCGGGTTCCGGGGCAGACGCCCAGCGACACGACTAGTTTAGATTCAGGAGGGCTCGGGGATTCCACGTGGCCTGGGTTGTTATCAGCTCAGACCCAGAGCCCACATCAGTTCAAGCTGCAAGGTGGTGGTTCAGTCTACCAGCCGGACGGCATTGAGGGGCGCACAGGGACCTGGGGGCCGTGTTCCCTGCTGGCTTTGCGTCCCGGCTGCCTGGTGCGCTACAAACGCGCCGACGGCTTTGCGTGGGATTTTACTCATTTTCTTTTTTGTGCATTATGCAAGTTCCTCCTGGAAAATGCTCATCTCCTGAGAACAGTGGGGATAGAGAAGTGGCAGGACGGAGGCCCTGGATTTGCTGAATAGGGGGAGCGGCCTCCCAAAAGGGCAAGAGTGTTCTTTTCACCCCAGCCCTGCTCTCTGAAGCGGAATCAAAGAATTGCCAAGGGACGCGTGGCCTGGGCTATGTTGGGCCTGAGCGACTGCGTGGTCCGGTCTTCTTAGAAGGGCAATAAAACGACACCTAAGTGTCTGTTTCGGCGTCGATACCTCCACGGATGTTTTCAAACACAGGGAGAAAAAAAAAAGGATTTTTGTCGTACCGTGTTTCCCAAAATCTTGCGAGCTTTAATTCCTTTACCCTCGTACTGTGAACACACAGCCTTGCTCAGTGAACTAGCATGTGCTCAGTACGACAGTCAAACGAACAGAAAGGAAGTCCCTTCTTTGCGAAGTTTTAAGAACATGACACGGCGGAGTTACTTTCTTTTTTTTTTTTTTTTTTTTTTTGAGAGAGAGAGAGAGAGCAAGCATGGATGGGGGAAGGGCAGAGACAGAGGTAGACAGAGAATCCCAAGCAGGCTCCCCACCGTGACTGCAGAGCGCTGGCTGGGGCTGGGACTCACAAACGTCAACACCATAACCTGAGCCTAAATCAGGAGTTGGATACGTAACCGACTGAGCCACCCAGGTTCCCCAACTCGAGAGTTTCTAATTTACAGTCTATGGCAACACTTCTCCGAATACATTTCCTCCCTGCTGCCCCATTCTTTACAACCCTTGTGAAACCTCTAAAAACTAAATGAAGAATAGAAATGAAATGTAATAAATTGTCCCAATTTCTCTGAAGCGTGACTGTTTTTCTTTTTTAGTTTCTTGCTTTCCTCCCACTCGTTATTTGTTTCCACTTCAGTAAAGAAATCTCTGCCTTTTCTCAAACCTATTTTGGTCTCTCCATTATTTGTGACAAAAACCCCAGGATAGAAGTTGGGAAGGATAAAGCTTTACTTAATGGACGAGAGCACTTGTTAAGTGTTTAATCATCACGACAAGACATGACAAGTTGTCGGATTTCAGACTCTAATTGTGAGTGTACATTAGCCTGTGATTCTTAGACTGGAAGTTAGGAAGTCAATGTGGTACCTCTTTTTCAGTATCAGTTATAAATGATTGAAGACATTACTTTTTATATAAAAGCAGGTGTGAAATATTTTACGGAGCGTGGCAAAAATTAGATTACCTGTATTTCTTATTTATTTACGTAAAAAGACATCAAATTATTTAACCAAATTAGCAAAACCTAGAGAACAAAAATATGGCAATTGTAGTCTTCTAGCCTATATATCTATATATCTATATCTATATATCTATACATCTATATATATATATCTATATCTATCTATCTATCTATCTATCTATCTATCTATCTATCTGAAGTGGATTTCTGGTAGAAAATTGGGGATATAGTACAGAGTTCCCATTTACCCTACACCAAAGGATTATATTTTAGGATGGTATCTTTGTTACAATTAGTGAATCAATATAACGAATCAATATATGCACTTTATTAACGAAAGTCCATAATTTATTTAGATTTCCTTCGTTTGTACCTAGTAGCCCTTTTCTATTCCGGGGTCTCATCCAAGACACCACATCACACTTAATCATTATGTTCCCATAAGTGCCTCTTGCTTGTGACAGTTTCATTATGTACGGGTGATATACGTATGTAACACAGACATATACTATATACGACAGCTTTTTAAAAAATCCATTTATGTGCCAAAGGACACTTAGGTTGTTTACATGCTTGGGCTATTGTGAATAATGCTATAATGAACATAGTGATGAAGATCTTTCTGCAAGATAATGATTTCATTTCCTTTGGCTATATAGCCAGAAGCAGGATTGCTGGACTATATAGTAATTTTATTTTTAATTTTTAAAAAAATTTTTTACTGTTTTTATTTATTTTTGAGACAGAGAGAGAGACAGAGCATGAGCAGGGGAGGGGCAGAGAGAGAGGGAGACACAGAATCCGAAGCGGGCTCCAGGCTCTGAGCTGTCAGCACAGAGCCCCGCGCGGGGCTCAAACTCACGGACCGTGAGATCATGACCTGAGCCGAAGTCGGACGCTTAACCGACTGAGCCACCCAGATGCCCCAGTTTAATTTTTAAAGAAACCTCCAACCTGTTTTCCATAATGGCTCTGCCAATTTACATCCCTACCAATAGTGAGGAAGGGTCCCCTTTTCCCCATAGCCTCACCAAAACTTGTTAGCTCTTGTCTGTTTGCCGGTATCCATTCTAACAGGTGTGAAGTGATAGTTCATTGTGGTTTTGATTTGAAATTCCCTGATTATTAGTGATGTTGAACAATTTATTTATTTATTTATTTATTTATTTATTTATTTATTTATTTTATTTATAGGTAGGCTTCATGCCCAGCGCAGAGCCCAACACAGGGCTTGAAGCCACGACCCTGAGATCAAGACCTGAGCTGAGATCAAGAGTTAGACACTCAACCGACCCAGCCACACAGGCAGGCGCCCCCATGTTGAACATTTTGAAAAATGTACCTTTTAGTCCTTTATATGTCTTTATTGGAAACATGTCTATTTAAATCCTTTGCCCGCTCTTTGATCAGATTTTCTGGAGGGTTTTTTTTGCCACTGAGTTGTATGTATTTTGGATCGTAACGTCTCAGCGTACAGATGGCTTGAAAATAGTTTCTCCTATCCCATAGGTTGCCTTTTCATTTTGTTGAGTATTTCTTTTGCTGTGCAGAAGACTTTTAGTTTGATACAGCCCTACTCATTTGTCCTTTTTTGCTTTTGTCGTGTGGTTTTGCAAAAAACTGTTGCCAAGACCAGTGTCCAGGAGATGTTTTACTATATCTTCCTCTAGGAGTTTTGCAGGTTGGGGTCTTAACATTGAAGTCTTTAGTCCATGTTGGTTAATTTTTGCAAGTGGCGTAAAGTAGGGTCTTGGTTCCTTCCATTGGTCTCTGTGTCTGTTTTCATGCTAGTAACATACCCGTTAGGTATGTTTCATGCTAGTAACATACCCCGTTAGGTATGTTTCATGCTAGTAACATACCCCGTTAGGTATGTTTCATGCTAGTAACATACCCCGTTAGGTATGTTTCATGCTAATAACATACCCCCTTAGGTATGGTTACTATAGTTAGGTCCTGGGGCCTGGCCTGGGTCTACAGTTGGGCCAGAGGCCTGGTGCTGGGTTGGTTCAAAGCCTAGCTCGGTGGTACTTGGCCTGGCCAGGACCCACCCAGAATCCTGTGCTCTCACGGTCTCGTCTGGAGCCTGGTGCATGGGAATCGGTTGGCACTGAGGCATTCCGGGAGCCTGTTAGGAGCCCGGTGCCATAGGAGCTGCCTGGGGTTATGAGATCCACCCTGCCGCTGCTAGAACCAGCTAGAGAGCAGGTAGGCTGGGGGCCTGGTTTTGTGGGAGCCTTCTGTTTGGAGCCAAGGAAATCTCTTGGAGCCTCTAGAGCCACACAGGGCTGCTGAAAACAGCGGGTGCCCGGGGAGATCTGGGGCCTGGGTTTCACGGGAGCCAGACAGGAGCCTGGTGCTGGGGGGCCCCCTGGGTCTGCCAGGGCACCTGTTGCTGTGGTAAAATCCTAGGGCTGCAGGATCCACTTGGGCTCACCTGAGCTGGCGGGTGTGGGCGCGAACCGGGAGCCTGAGTACACAGCAGCTCTCAAGAAGCCACCTCGGGTCACGACAGTGGGACTGGTGTCGGGGCAGGCCATCTCCAGGGTCCACGGTGAAGTTAGGTGCTCACTTTCCTTCTCCCGTGGGGTGAGTGTCTCTGTTTGCTGGGCTGCCCGGCTTTGGGGAGGGGTGATGGGGTAGTGTGGGTTTATTCCCACCCTCCTCATTGTGTCTTTTCTTATGTCTGTGCTTCACTCGGGTGCTGTGGTCCATCACCCGGGATCTTTGGCTCTTGTGAAGGTATTTTCACGTGTAGGTAATTAATCAGATTGACCTTTCTGAGGGGGGGAGGCAGGCACTAGAAATTCCATGCTGCCATTTTGGTGCTACAACCACCTAATATTTCAAACTCACTATTGAAGGGTAGCACATTAGGCCACCCTAAAATGTGCCACTTTAGCAGAATTATTTTGAGCTGAAGACAACTGAGATATAAGAAAAGCTCTCTTCCCTCCTATTTGTCTGAAGCAGGCCATACGTTTACAAAGGTGTCCCTCTTTCCTTCTCTAGCAGGAAGGACACAGGTTAATCCCTGGAGACAACTTTAGACCCAATCAGCCTAGAGAAAGCAACAGAGGAATCTACATAAAAATCTTCGCTCACTAGCCTTTATCTCTAGCTTTGGATGCCTAAAATTGATTGCCTTTTGGGGATCTTCTTTCACAAATGTATGGTTCTTTGCTGTAGATGCTATGTAAGCTGGAATTTTAAGCCACCTTGGAGAATTACTCAGTTTTCCTTCGGTATCTCTTACGTTTCCGTGAGGCATACATGTTAATGAACTTGTGTTTGTTTTACTCTTGTAAATCTTTCATGACAAGGATCTCACCTAGAGACTCGGAAGGATAGCGGGAAAAATATTTTTCTTCTCCTATTGCTGGTATCATGTTCTTTTTGTTGGTTTCCTATAATATCTCTGTTACTTTTCTATATCACTACAGCTCCCAGACTAGTGTTACTACTCTTGATGGGTTTTTAATAATATTTATTGATTTGTTGGTTGATTAATATAACCATTTTCCCCTCTACAAGGGTTGTTTTGTAATGCAGATATAGAAAAGTAAATACATTAAACTCCCATTTTTTCATGATTGCTGGGAAATTAGGAATACTCTAACTTACTAAATGTCCCAGATATTCTTACTACATATGTATTACAGTGTAATTATTGAACGTGAATTAATTTTTCTTTTCAAGTAGAGATTCGGAATTCTGAATATCTCTTCTTGATATATACTATTGCAAATAAATACCTGGTTGTGTTGGCTCTCAGGTTTTGTGGTTAATGAAAATTACTGTTAGAAATAGCAATTTATGGGGCGCCTGGGTGGCTCAGCCAGCTAGGTGTCCGACTCTTGGTTTCGGCTCAGGTCATGATCTCACAGTTCCTGAGCTCAAACCCCGCATTGGAGCACAGAGCCTGCTTGGGACTCTCTCTCTCCCTCTCTCTCTGCCCTTCTTCCGTACATGCACACACACTCTCTCTCTCTCTCTCTCTCTGAAAAATAAATAAATAAATTGAAAAAAATTAAAAAAGGGATAGTAACTTATCAGTCCTGTACTGTGGAGCTCTTCCGCATTTAGCAGATGGGAAGAAGAGAACTTTCAAAATGCTTGGTGGTATTTGGCAAGCTTTTAAGAAACTGTAAATGCGAATTTAAATCCAGTTTTTTAGTCATTCTTTTTCTATTCCGGTAGCACCTCACTTCATTCCTGACAAGTGAGATGATTTTTTTCGTTTGCCCTTGACTGAAAGCTGGCCTTAAAATCTCCCGGGAACACTATTTCCTTGAAAGTGCCAAGATCCAGAAGACGTTCCAGGGTTTCATTTCCAGGCGTCTTCTCTCTAATTAATTTGTTTTCGTCTGTTCCAAGAATACCCCTGAAGACCTTTTGCAGGTTCTCTCTTTTGCCCTCCAAATCAAACGGATGATTGTTTGCAAATATCATTCGTTTTGCAAACTGACTGCAGAATCCTCGTGGGCAAACAACTACGGATCAAACCTGCCTCTCTTTCCGGGTTGACTTTTAGACTCTTATTTTATATTTTGCTTCTGAAGTTTGTTAAAGTGGAAGCAGCAAGCACAAGAAAACTATGTAACAAAACTTTCGGGGGGGTGGGTGGGGGGGCCTCATGACTACTGGTTACAGAGGGACGCTCCACTGGTGCCCACAGGCGGTTTGGTCAAAGATAAAAAAGCTGGATATTAGTTAAAAGCGGTGAAAACATTTTATCCAGTGACTGCTGACAGTGAGAGAAAGAGCTGAGCCCCCTTCTAATTTGGGCAGCGGCTAGACAGCTCAGACCCAGCCCCGGGGCTCGAACTCGAGAACCGTGAGATCATGACCTGAGCCGAAGTCTGACACTTAGACTGAGCCACCCAGGTGCCCAGGAGATAGCTGGGCATTTTAAAGGGAGAATGAACAGGAATAAGGAGCGGGAGGGGGCAAGCGGGACCTCAGTAGGGTTCAGGGGGGGTGAGAAATTACAAAGGGTCTGCGTAGATGCAGGTAGGCCCAATGTACCTGCTAGCTGGCAATTAGTTATACAAGTTAAGATCTTATGCTCCCACTGAGACTGGGACAGAGAGGCCAGTCCTTCCTGATGAGTACATTTCAAAGGAATGGTTTTCAGGTCTGTGAGAAAGATACTCACTCCTAAATTGTAGGAGACGCGTATATACCTCAAAGGGACAGAGGAAGGATTCACAATCGTAAGTCCAAAGTGCTCTAATTAAGGGAGGAAAGGGCCTATCCTCAAGTGCGGGCAAGAGCAAACCGTAAATTCTTTTGGTGGCCCGAGCTTTTCAAGACAGAAGCTCGAAAGGGGGCTGGGTGGGCCCAGGAGAGCGGTCTTAAGCCACTAGAAGCTGGTCAGGTGTCTCAGCCTGGGGGTCTGGACGGGAGTGGCTGGGTACAGTTCTCAGGGGCCCCCCGGAAGGTGCCTTTTTTGTGTGTAGACCAAAGCTTCCATAGGGTACTAGACATCTGAGCTTGCTTTGTAATGTCTTGAATGCCCTTGATGTCATAAACAGTATCACAAGTGACATAATTTTCAATTTCCTGGTATCTTTATTTGAATACATTTATAAACTTCTTCTAGGGACAGTCTTTGATTAGAACCTCTGGGCTCTGAGGGAAAAAGAAAATAAAAGAACATGGTTTGCCCAGCAAGTTCGCACCCACTTCATTTACATATGCTTTCTATGAATGCCGATCAAAAGATTTACTTAAAACGTAAAGGTTCATCTTTAAAAAAAAATTTTTTTTAAATGTTTATCTGTTTTTGAGAGAGAGAAGGAGAGACAGAGTTATGAGCAGGGGAGAGGCAGAGAGAGAGGGAGACACAGAATCAGAAGCAGGCTCCAGGCTCCGAGCCATCAGCCCAGAGCCCGACGCGGGGCTCGAACTCACAGACCTTGAGATCATGACCTGAGCCGGAGTCAGAAGCTTAACCGAGGGAACCGCCCAGGCGCCCCAAAGGTTTAATTTTTGAGCAATTTTGGCAGTCTCTTCCAAACTTCGGCTCTTTCGCCACTGTGTCATTATACTCTTTCAAACCATCTTCTGAAATCATTCTGTAATTACATTAACCCAGAATGGATTTTGAAACTTTCTTTGATTAGTTTTGTAGAAAATCAGTCATCTGTAGAGTCAACTCAGCCCTGAGCCCAGTACCTCAAAATTATTTATTATTCAATTAAAAGATCCTGAAACAAATATAAATGGCTCCAGAATTTTCAAATATGCTGCTGACGATGATGGCTGCCCATGAGACAAGCTGTCAGAGGACTGAGTGTACCTAAAATAAACGTTTTCCCACGGGCATTTCAAGTCACTAGGCTGAGACGCTGAGTTTTTAGACTCTGGGGCAATGGTTTGGAAAAGCAGGTTACCTTTTTCGACAGCCAGAGGCTCCGCGTACTTTTCGGAAGAGCCGTGTTTGAGGGCACTGGTAATGATTTTCAAAAGCCCATTTGCCATCACAGAAGGCAACAAATGACATTTATCTTGCAAATTAACAAGAGGCTTTTACTGCTCATGCAGGCATGAATGTGCCTGTGTGTGTGGTGTGTGTGGACGTGTGAGAGAGGCAGAGACAGACACGGAGAAAGACACACAGAGAAGAAAGAGGGGGAAGGAAGGAAGAAGCAGCGAGGAAATCTGCTACATACATACCTCCTCCCTCTGGTCCCTGGTCCCTGCAGATTGATTTTCCATCCTTCCGTATAGTGCTTTATAGCCCTGGAATTAACCTGATACTTGCTTTTTGGCTTCCAGCTGGGTTAGCCAAGTGACGCACTGACAGATTGGAGGTGCTAGAAGAGAGCTATCAGAGTTTTTATGTTCCAGCTCCCTCCCTGCTTGGAGAGAGACTGACCTTAATGAAGGTCACAGCCCCCCCTGGGCGGCCTTCTCCTGCTGCTTCAAAATGTCTCCCTCAATCCACACTTAGCCTCTCAAGAAAAGTTCCCTGTGACCAAGTAACAGAAAAGAATACGGGCCTAGTTGTAGATAAATCTGTAACCTGTATGACCCCAGCCGGAAGGGGATTTGCGTCTTTCTAGAGCACCATTCCAATGTGCCTTTGAAAGGGTATTGTCCTACTGGGGAGAACTGTGAGCGGTACGTTCGCTTGGGCACTCTACGGAAGCGACGGTCTGAGGGATGGTCTGCGGCGATGTGTGGACAGTGGCTAATGAGTTGCCCGGTTAAACAAAGAAGAAGAAGGACATGTGATGAGAACGTTTGTGGCCAGCCCTCTTGGAATGGTTTCAGAAGGTGAGGCTAGTTGAGCATTGCCACCAGTGCTACGGAGGTTGCCTCCACAGCAAGGAGGAATGAAATGAGTATCTTGTGGTGTCAGACAGCCTTTTCCTGCCACCCTGGTGCTTGTGTCCTGGGCCCATGCACCACCACCAAGGCTCGATAGCAGGGATGGAGTCCAAGAATCCATCCACAACTCAGCATGGATCACCCCTCAGATCTGAGTTTACCTTCCTTGTCTCTGGCACTATTTGCGAACCTACAGAAGGCCTTCTTCATCAACACGCTACCTCAATCAAAATTTCCCCTGATCATTTTTTTTCTTTTGACAAATGAGCCCACGCCCACAGAAGTAACATGTCTTCCCCAGAGGTCATGTCATCCAGAAGCAGCTGGCCTGATATGATGGTGAAATCACCTGCAGAAGAAGCTTCAGTTGTTATCTAGGAAAGGACACCATTCACAGGATGCTGTATGTGCCTTAAATCAGAGTGTCATTCCTCCTGCATCCAGAATATTCAGGTGTGGAACCAAGGAGAAGAGGTGATGAGAGTGGCCTCTCTCACTATTAAACCTAATAACTCATATCAGAAAAATTTACTTTGCTTCCCCACCATTTTGGACCAAGTATGCTTAAAGGTTCAAATATCTGCCTTCCACCAGAATCCTGCTCCCATTCTACTGGAAGCTGATAATGCTTCCTAGCTCTTTGGAGTTCTTACTATGCACGCCACATCCAGACATTTCAATCCCAGTCACCTGGAGAGGAAACTGGGCTGTTGATACTGAACAGGGAAAGGCTCTCCATGTGAGGAATCCAGAGGCTTCTCAGGGATGCTTTTTGGTCAGTGCCTTGTCGAATAATTGTATTCAATGAAAACTGTGGTCACTCTATAAAGACAGGACCTCCAAGAACTCAGACCCGCATGAGTAAGGGTTTTGGCTCGCTTCACCAACTAAAGAATCCTTTCCAGCTGAGATGCTGGCAGAGAGTTAACAGGAAGATGAGCTGTAGAAAATCACGGTTATGACGGTAAACTCGGGTCTCCCGACCAACTTACAAAATCAGAAACTAGAGCGGTAACACGTTATGTCAATGAACGGTTTTCTTCCTTCTCCTCACTTTATATAATGAATATCATTAGTGATGTCAACATTTTAGGTTTTAGAAGGGAGTATGACTCAACTGACATCATCTCACAATAGTACTTCCAATGACATGGAAATTTGTGTGACCCCTTGCATTGAGGACACATTTTTCGTCCATATAAAGAACTCTTGACATCCCAAAGGCAAGAGTGGCCACTGAGGGACAAAGGACTGGACCGTCCTGAGCGTCCCCTGTCTGGCCTTGCCATAGTTCCTGACCACCATTCTTCCTCCTTCTCTGCTCCTCAAGAGCTACATCACTGCCCTGCTGTCTGAGCTACATCCCTTGCGATCCTGGCCTTCTAGCTTCTGGCCGCGTCTTGCCGGTGAGAGGCACTAGCAGTTTAGAGGGCGGAAGTGGGGGAAGGTCAAGGGGTTTGCTTCCCTGGCTCCTTCCCGCGGCCCTGTGGTTTGGCAGCGGCTTCCTCCTCTTCTTCCGGAAGGCTCGAGCTCCTTCCGGTCAGAGGGGCCTCGCCTTCAGCGGCTGCCTCTCCTCCATCCCCTGCGTCCCCATGCAACCGACGAAGTCTCCGTACTGTTGAAGGCCAAGGCCGCTTCAAGTTGTTTAATTGCTATTCCTCAAGCCTGTTCGCACCTCTGTGGAGAGTTCTCGTCTCGCGTGTCGGCTGTTCATTTCCAGCGAGCAAATTCCCATTTCCACAGATTTCCCTTCTGTGAGAAAGGAAACCTTCCAAAGTAGAAGTCTATTTTAATGGTCTCCAAATGGGCTTGCTCCAATATGAAAGAAAAAAAGAATAAGAACTAGATTTTTAGTAAGAGAAATACTTGTGAACTCTGCTGAACATGTTCAAGCACAACAAGACGTGACCAGTTTCCCAGTCTCCGTGTTCGGTTCTTCTCCAGGCTCCGTGGAGTCTTATTATAAAAATCAATCCATGTTTCAAGAACGCACGTAAGTAAGCAATTATTCCATTGCGACGAGTGGTGACCAACCCTGAGGTCCTTGGGGAGCCTCAAAGTGAATCATGGGAAGTTGTCGATCAGTTAAAACAATTATCAAAGTTTGATATAAACCGTCCATTCACCGGGATGTCTGTGAGGAAGTAATACAGAAGATGTTTTAAAAGCACGAAATTCATTTCTGAATTTTTAAACAACATGCGATGTATAATACATTAGAAATAACTAAATTGTTAAGGCCCTTCCAGTGCATATTATTATAATGCCTTGTGACAAATAGCTTGGTTTTTTTCCATTATACGTTCCATGCAAAAAAAGTAGGAGAAAGGCTTATTAAACCTCATTATTAGGTAGTGACACTGTCTATAAGCATAGAACAAAACAATTTGCTTAAGTTATCCGGGAATTTCAGGCTGGATGGCAACAATACTTGATTCACGTAGGCTCCTAAAATTTTGTACTGAAATCTGAATTAGCTGCTTTAATCACGCCAGTCAACTCATTTTTACCACCAAGACTAATCCCTTTCTAGATTCCAAGAAAAATGATCTTTATGTTGGAAATCCCATCTCCACCTGCAGCTCCTGTCACCTGCCTGCGTTCTGTACACGCTTCGTGGCAACCGAACTCCCTGCGTCTAATGCAGCCTGTCCCTGGCAGGGGTCTTCTATGCACATTCATGCCCCCTCTCATGGCTCTTCTCATCTGATGCTTAGCATGAGTCACTCATTTGGTTAGCGATCGCGTTTGAGGTCCTCTTTTACTGGACAGTAAGAGGCAGAAAGCCTTTTATGATTCAAATACAGGATCCAGGATGTGTTCACTCATAGAAAAGGCTCAATAAATGTTGGTGATCATTTTTGAGCGAGGAAGTGGCTTTGTTCCCCTGTCGTCCCCTTCATTTTGTCCGCGCGAGCCAGCACGAGGACATGCCACGCTGGGCCGTCACCTCACAGTACCGTGTGTGTGCACTCAGTGTGAATGCACAACATTCGGATAGTGAATGTTGATGTACGGGAAGAGCGCTGAACTAAGGTTCAAAAGGGACCTAAATCTAGTCCACACAGTTACTGGCCTAATGTGAACCCAGCTATTTCCTGTCTCACTTTTCCTTGTCTGTAGCATAAAAACTGAGATAACTTCCCAACCACAGAGAATTGTATTGAGACTCAAATTATATAATCGATAGCTAATTTCACCACCCACCGCCCCCCAAAAGGGAATCATTAAGCCAGAGTTGGATTTAGATCCCTTCTCAAAGGAGCTGTACCTCCAAGCTATTGTGCTACTCTAACTGCAGCCAGAAAGATGAATTTTCTATCCAGCAACCTGGTCCCCAAACGACTGCCCCTGCCTGACTTCCAAATGCTGGCTCGAAACTTTCTTCCAAAGGCTATTCACTGATTAGACGGACTGATTACAGTACTTGAAACTCAAACTGGCTTTACTCTGTAATAGAATGATTGGCAGTTAATCAAAAGGCTAGAGGTTCATAGAGGCTTTTTTTTTTTTTTTTAGTCTGAGGGTAATAAAATCATCTGATACAGCAGCAATTGTGTGTGCAAGCCTCCATGATCAGGCAGTTTATGTCTTGTCATTAGAAAAATAACTGACTGAGGTTCACACCGTGAACTGACTGACACTAACAAGGAAAAGAAATCATTTCTGTTTGGATTTATCTTATTTACTATATAACGGCTGGGATGCAGTTCGTACCTGAAGTACTTAAGGTGACGAATCTCACACCAAAAAACCCCTCCAGACAAGGAACCAGGAGCTGTGTTCCCCACCAGCATTGTTGTGCCCGCTGACCTCGGCTTTAGCGCATGCTGTCCAAACACGCCCATGTCTTTGCCCGTGGAGAATTGTACTCATTTTCCTTTGCTTACATATTAAACGTCCATTCTGGAAAAATGCTCATCTCATGGGAACAGTGGGGCCAGAGAAGCTTCAGAAGCCAGGGACCTGGGAGAGGGAATGAGCTTCCAGATGGCTCTCCGCAACAGAGAGGAAGAGTGTCTGAGGGACACGTGGCCTGGGCAGCCCTGGTTACATTCTGAGTGATGTCATTGTCCAATCTCATCAGAGGCAGCTAAGCGACACCCTGTTATCTCTTTTAGTGTTGACATCTCCATAGATACTCCTAAACACAGTGAGGAAGAGTATTTTGTTATACCGCGTCTTCAAAAAGGCTGTGATCTTTAATTCCTTTACCCTCTTATTGTGAACGCACAACAAACATTGCATTGTTAACTAGGCGACCTCCCTGCTGCCAGGCTTTGACAGGTCCTGGTGTTGATGATGACGGTGACAGCATGGCCACAGTTTCCTCTGAAGGCAGTTCAAAGTCCTAGCGATAATCTGGAGTCTGTTTTGATACAAAATCATAATCTCCTGACCCCTAACCTTGATTTTTGCCCTGAAAGGCCTTCACAA
Source organism: Neofelis nebulosa (assembly GCF_028018385.1). Classification (NCBI taxonomy): domain Eukaryota; kingdom Metazoa; phylum Chordata; class Mammalia; order Carnivora; family Felidae; genus Neofelis; species Neofelis nebulosa. The sequence continues at coordinate 5,721,501 of NC_080795.1, forward strand.
AACTACGGTGTTGCTTTCTTTTACTTTCTATTTAAGTTTTTATTTATTTTTTATATTTTTTTAAGCATTAGTCAGAAAGAGTGATTTTACTCTTATGATGATATGAGCAAAAAGGGAAGGCCAGAGCCAGAGAAGAGTCGAAGACGGGGCCCGGTTTCAAGTCTCCTGAGACTCTTTACGGTGTGTTCGGCCAATGTAAGTGGTGGAATTTTGTCTCTGGTGTTTTGTTTTCGTTTGCACAGTGCTTTGCTCAGCGGTTGGTCCAGCGGCTTAAGATCCACGAAGAGATGTCGGCCACTGGTTCTAACCCAGGCCCAGCTGCCCCCCCTGGCGGCCCCCGCCTGCCCCCCTGCCCACACCGCATGCCTCCGGCCTTCTGCCCGCCATCTTTCTCCTGTGAGGCGTCAACTATGTCCTGGTGCCCGTTTGGCCCCTGCACATGTGCAACCCGCAAATTTAGGTAAGTTAACATTCCTCAGAGTCAACGTTTGACTAACGGGAGGCTCTTCCAGAAATTCTTCTCCCTCTTCTCTGGCTGCATGTTGTGAGGGAGGGGAGTTCATGTGGCTTTATGGAGGGCAGTCCCATGAGTTCGACCAGCAGGTGCACTTGGGACCACGGAGGGCCAGCTCCGTGTCCTGCCTCTTTGTGCCTGCCATCTTCTCTTCCTGCCCCCTCTTTGTGCTCACTCCTCCTTTTCTGGATTTGCGCATGCGGCAAACATAGTGACGCATGTTTTTGCTTCAGGCTTACTTTTTGTGTTTTTCTTTTACAGACATCTATGAGTGAAGTAGGTAAAGGGAATTAAAAAGGTGCACACTTCCAGCTTGAAGATAAATGAGTCACAGAGATGAAAAGTACAGTATAATGAGTATAGTTAATAATATTGTCATAATGTTGTACGGTGACAGATGGTGACTACACCTACCGTGCTGAACCCTGAGTAATGTATAGAATTGTTGAATCACTAGGTGGTACACCTGTTGGTACATAATGTTATTGATATAACATTATGTGTCAATTCTATTTTAATAAAAAAGGAATATGAGCTAAGGGAGTGGGAATAAATATGAAATGAAAGGCATGAAATTATTAAGGTGGAGGAACTTTGAGGCCAGGGTAATGAAGATGTCTCCATTTCAACAGTGAAATTGATGAGAAAGATGACAAGATCGTTAGAGAGAGGACAGTCTTACACCCAATTGTCAAAAGTCCTTACACCCTCCATGGAGACGTCCCCACTCCTCTTGTCCTTAATTATTGCCCTGTATGCTGAATTCAATCAATACACTTTGTCTGAGCCAAACAATTCCATAATAGTTGGCAATGGGCAGTAATCATCCAAAAGTCTGTTGCTTTTGTGTCCTTGGCTAGATTATAAGTAGTTTGTCTATAAATTCTTCTGTACACCTTTATAAAGGGCTTGGCACAGTGATTATTCCAAACTGGATTGAGTCAAGGCTTGCTAACTGATTGAGTAATTTATTAAAATGAGACCAACCTCAGTGTAGTCTGTTGTTTTCATAATTGGGAGCTTACAGAATTCTTACATCCCCCCCCCCAATAGCTATATATCAAAAAAGAACGTGTATCTTTTAGAACATGTATCTTTTATTCATCCATTTAACAAATATTTATCACATACTCACTCTGTGCCAGGCATTTTTTTTTCTAGAAACTGAAGATACTTCGTGAGGCAAAAAAAATAAAATAATAAAATAAAGCTTATGAATAATTCTTGTTTTGGGGGAGTCTAGTACAGGAAGAAAGAAAATGAAAATCATAAATACAGTATCTAGCATATAGGCAAGTGAGAAATGCTAAGTAAAAACAGAGCCACAGTAAGAAGCCTTTTGCCCAGGTGGGTGGGGTTGAGGGGTAGGGAAGAGTCAGGTGGGGTGGGTCTCCCTAAAAAAGTTGACTTTGGAGGGGTATCTGGGTGGCTCAGTCGGTTCAGTGTTCGAATTTGGCTCGGGTCACGATCTCACAGTTTGCGGGTGCGAGCCCCGCGTCGGGCTCTGTGCTGACAGCTCGGAGCCTGGAGCCTGCTTCGGATCCTGTGTTTCCCTCTCTCTCTGCCCCTCCCCTGCTCTCTGTCTCTCTCAAAAATAAATAAAAACATTAAAAAAAAAAAAGAAGTTGGCACTGGAGGATAGGGAATAACCACGAGGTACTTCCTGTTTCCATGTAGGATCCTCCTACCTCCATGCTATTTTCATCCGATGTTAATATTATTAATATCCCCTGTCCCTTTTCTCTTTTTTTAATGTTTATGTTTGAGAGAGAGAGTGCAAGTTGGGGAGGAGCAGAGAAAGGGGGACAGAGGATCCGAATCAGGCTCTCCGGTGCCAACATAGATTCTAGACTTGAGCTCATACACTGTGAGGTCGTGACCCGAACTTAAGTCAGATGCCCAACCCTCTGAGCCACCCAGGCACCCCTCCCTGTCCCTTTTCTTATACTTTATGTAAAAGCAGGGACAGTGTTCTCTCTTCACCTTCTCCGAACAGCCCCTTGTTATTTTTATCACCTAACATGGTTCTACAGGCAGCTTGGGACTCTGGACCAGCAGAACGTCAGATTCTAACCTGCACTTTCCCCTTCAACTAGTTGTATATTTTTACTGCCGTGATTAATACCTGACGTGTCTGAATACTGACCGCATGCTAAACTGAGTGATTTAGGAGATTATACAAATTTTTCTTCACAGAAAATGTTTAGGTGGTCATGAACTATCATTCCCGTTTTATAGATAAAGTAAACCGACACACAAGAGGTTTCGAAGGTTCGACGGTTCTTTGATGCTCCAACCTTCTATGTAGTTGAGACGCTTCGAATCATCTCCTAAAAAAAGATAAGAAATGGTTTTACAAAACTGTGGTACTTGATGTGAGCGCTTTGTGTGTGTGTGTGTGTGTGTGTGTGTGTGTAAGAATCTTCTTATGCATGGTCTCATTTTAATCCTACTCTCTGGTAGGTGTTTTTAACAATGCTACAGATGAAAAATGCAGCTCAGAAGTGCAAGTAACTTCTCCAAAGTTCTATAACAGGTCTGGGCTTCCCATTCAGGTTCAAATCCAAAGTGCTGCTGTCCCCACTCATTTGGTTTACTTGCTTACAAAGTATTTTTGAATATGTACCAGGCATAATGTATTAATGAATATGTATCAGGCATTAATGTATTAATGACGTCCCAAACTGCAGGAACCTAAAGAGTTTTTGCTGGAGACAGGCCAGGAAAGAGATAATTATAGCATAAGTATTAAGTGTAATGATTGAGGCGGGGACCAAACAGAGCTGCATTTGCTTTGAATCTAATAAAATTGAAGTTGCAAAATGCTGGGAAGGGTTCCAGTAAGGTGTTTATAGGATTGTTTTGTGTTTTTTTGTTCAGTTTGCAAAACTTAGATATTTTAATCGCAGTTGAAGATAGCTCTCTCTTACGGTCTGACTTTTGTCACATTTCCCCCTTTGCAAGATAGTATTGAAATAATTGTAGGCCATTTTGGGTGTCCAGCAAAGAAAAATTTAAGTTGGGACTAGGTTAGCTTGGATTTAGTGAGAGCCATTTACGTGGTTTGTAGTTATTTCCATGTAAAGTCAAGTCATTTATGAGACTCAAGGAAGGGGTGTGTGATAGGATAAGTAATGGTGTCCAAAGATCCGCAGGTCCAAATTCCTGGGACCTGTGAACGTGACCTTACCTGGCCAAACAGAGGTGGGGAAGGGCGCCTGGGTGACTCAGTTGGTTAAGCAACTGACTTTGGGTTTCAGCGCGGGTCATGATCTCACGGATCGTGGGATTGAGCCCTGCACTGAACTCTGTGTTGACAGCACTGAGCCTTCTTGGGATTCTCTCTCTCCTTCTTTCTCTGCCCCTCCCTCACTCTGTCTCTCCTGATAAATAAATAAAGGTAAAAAAAAAAAAAAAAGAATCTTCACATGGAGAGATTATCCTGGGTTATCCAGGCGGGCCTTACATGCAATCTCAAAGAGATGTGAGAAGAGAGAAGAAGGAAATGTCACCACTGATGCAAGATATGAAAATGGAGGAAGAGGCCACACACGACAAGATGCCAAGACGGAATGCAGGACAAAGAACGGATTCTCTCCTGGTACTTCCAGAGGAAGTATGATCGTGCTGACATATTGACTTGGGCTCATTAATAGTGATTTCAGATTTCTGAACTCCAGAACTGTAAGAGAGTAAATGTTTACCGCTTAAAGTGACCAAGTTCGTGAGAATTTGTGACAGCAACCATAGGAAACTAATACGGGGTGGAATAGTCCAGGAATATTCCTGCTGCCCAACGGGTGACTCATGGAGTGCTGGAAAGGAGGCTATTGGCTACAGATCAGGGAGAATGCGTGTCACAGTGTCCAGCACTAAAAGTTTGAAATTCAAGAAACCAGAAGCTACTCTCTGGAAAATTCTTTCAATAATCAGACTGTAAAATCATAATCAGAGATCAGGGCGCCTGGGTGGCTCAGTCAGTTAAGCGTCCGACTTCAGCTCAGGTCACGATCTCATGGTCCGTGAGTTCGAGCCCCGCGTCGGGCTCCGGGCTGATGGCTCAGAGCCCGGAGCCTGCTTCCGATCCTGTGTCTCCCTCTCTCTCTGCCCCTCCCCCGTTCATGCTCTGTCTCTCTCCGTCTCAAAAATAAATAAACGTTAAAAAAATTTTTTTAAATTGTAATCAGAGACCAATCGATACCAATGTATCATACATTCACTTTATCTTTCCTGAATTATAGGAAATCAAAGTAATCAGAATTCTTGTGTTTGAGAGTATAAAGAACTAGCAGTACTGTGGTTGCATGTGAAGTTTCATGTTTTATGCATTAACTTTAGGGACGTTTCATATTTTATGCATCCCAACTACCAACATAAAATAAGCTTCGGTCAAATGTGTTAGTGGAAGGATTGCATCATCTTTTTTTCTTTAGAGAACACGATGATGAAAATTCTCAGCATTTAGAAGACAAGTGAGGCGACCACAGCGGGGGGGAAATGTAGGCAAAAAGTATTTCGGCAGAGTGTCGGGCAGTTAATTGGTAAAACTGTAATGCTATTTTTTCTGGATTTTGTTATGCTTGTGACCTTTGAGGTTTATCTTCTCATCCTAAATAAGTATTTGTTCTGTACCTAATTTCATATTTATTTAATTATTCTTTTAAAATAAGTCCCCCATTGAGCACTGGGTGTTGTATGGAAACCAATTTGACAATAAATTTCATATATTAAAAAAATAATAATAAAATAAAAAAATTAAAAAAATAAAAAATAAATTTAAAAAAGTAATAAAATAAAATAAGTCCCCCATGATGCTTAAGCTTCAGGCCCCACAACACCTGATCTGTCCATGGCACCAATGATTGGAAATGTGACAGAGGGACTCAACCCAGCACATGGTGGAAGTCAGGATGAGCTTCTGGGTGGGTGGGGGCGGGGGGACCCCGTGGCAACATCCAAAGGCTGATGGAGGAAATTGGGATGTGGGGAAGGAGGCTTGAGAGGAGGCAGAAGTCAAATGATGCAGAACTTTGTCTTTTCCCTTTTACTAGGGATAGGAGAATTTATGTGGATGATGCACTTAACAAGCAGGGAGGTTTTCAATATTATCTGCCTCTTTTAACTTTACAGAATTATCACTCAGATTTGTTTTTGAAGCAACCACGAAGGTGAACACTCAAACCCAGGCTCCCATGGACTCAAGGGAAAAGCACAGCCCTTAGGCAGAAGATCTCTGATATTTACTAGCCTGAAAAAGGCAAACAATAAGCACAGCAGGAAAGGCTTTCACACTAGCAAGAATATAACGTACCCAATATTAGATCAGGAATATGAGCTCAACTTGTTTCGCTTAATTGCAACTTCATAGTTTATTGTGACATTATGGAAGACAACCTCTTTAACTCTTCTAAGCATTACAGTTGATGTTAGCAGAAGTCTTCTCTGCCCCAGAACTCATACGTATATAGCTTTGGTCAATCCATCGATGCACTGAAAGAGTTATTTGCAGCCGCCCGTTTTAAGAGCTGGGAATATCGGGGTGCCTGGGTGGCTCAGTCGGTTAAGCAACTGACTCCTGATTTTGGCTCAGGCTAAGATCTCACGGTTCATGGGTTGGAGCCCCGTGTCAGGCTCTGGGTCGACAAGCCTGTTCAGGATTCTCTCTCTCTCTCCTCCTCTCCTTGTCCTTCCCCTGCTCGTGCTCTCTCTCCCACCCCCCTCTAAATAAATAAATAAATAAATAAATAAGAAAAGAAAAATCTGGAAACGTATGTGAACGCAGGGGCAGAAAAGCCAATGATTATTCTAAAAGAACTCTTTCATACAATTTCTTCCCTTTTTCTTCAAGAGTAAAAGACTCAAGTACCTCGTTCAACAGCACCTCGGCATAAGTATTGGAGTGCATTTGGTAGAAGCTGGGTTAGGATGACGCCCATCCTGTAGCCCATGCGTCAGCCTTAGGAATGCCTAAAACAAACCAGAACAAGACTAGCCCAGAGGGCAGCTTGGTCAATAAAAGGCAGAGTCTGAGGGACGGAGTGAAGCTCGTCCGATGGTGGTCTAGGAGCACAGGTTCACATTATGTAGGGGTTACCCAGGAGTTGCTGGCATTCAGCGTTGGAAGGGAAGGAATTGGGGGATTTTTAGTAGCAGATTTCTAAGTAAATTGGTATCTATGCATCAGAAGGGCATTTGTAGAATTCTATAAAAAAATGTGAATGTGACACATAATCCCACCTCATGGCTAACTATCATGAACATATATTTTCTTCCGGTCATTTCTTAGGCGTCTACAAACGCTTCATTATTGGGTTTATTCCCGGTAAGTTTTGTACCCTACTTTTAAAAAATTCTTTCTTTTTAATTTTTTAAATGTTTATTTATTTTTGGGAGAGAGAAGGGCAGAGAGCCGGGGAGGGGCAGAGAGAGAGGGAGACAGAATCTGAAGCAGGCTCCAAACTCTGAGCTGTCAGCGCAGAGCCCGACGCGGGGCTCAAACTCACGAGCCGTGAGATCATGGGCCACCCAGGCTCCCCTGTACCCTACTTTTTATCTGAATGAGATCTTTTGCGTTTCCCCATGCCAGTAACCATTCCTCAAACACATTATTCTAAATGACCGAAGAGCATGCCATTGTATCTGAGTGTCATAATTTAGTATTTTCTATACTTATAAGTCTATGTCATTTATAGTATAAGTTTATGTCATTAGTTAGTATTAGTATAGGTATCACTAATACTCTAATACATATTCTTACATTAGGAAGGCGTACACAGCTAATTATTTCCTCAGTTAGTTTCTAGAAAAGGAACTATTGGATACAATCATTATTTTTAAATCTCGATAGACATTTTTCTGAAGAAAACACGCAAAGGCTCACCATCACTCATCACCAGGCACATGCAAACCGAAACCACAATGAGATGTCACTTATTCACACCTGCAAGATGACTATTATCAAAGAGACAAGAGACAGATTGGTGCAGCCATCATGGCGAACGGCATGGGAGCTCCTCGGAAAATTAAAAACAGAGCTACGACATGATCCAGCCATCCCGCTCCCGGGTATATACGCGAAAGAAAGGAAAACTCTAAATTGAAAGATGTATGCACTTTCGTGTTGTCGGCAGCGTTGTCTACAGCGGCCAAGATCTGGAAGCAACCTGAGTGCCCATCAAGGAGGAAGTGGGTCAAGAAAATATAGCGTATACGTATCCACGGAATATCACTCAGCCATAAAAAAGAACTCAAGCTTGTCATTGCGATAAGGTGGGTGCACCTTGAGAGCATAATGCTAAGTGAAATAAGTCGGAGAGAGCAAGACAAATCCTGTATGATCTCACAAGTGGAATCTGAAAAGCAAACAAAAACCAAAACTCTGAACCCATCGATACAGAGAACAGATAGGCGGTTGCCAGAGGCAGGGCGTGAGGAGGTAAGTGAAATGGCTGAAGGCGGTCAAAAAATGCAAACTTCCAGATATGAAATATATAAACCCTGGGGATGTAATGTACAGTGGTGACTGTAGTTAATAATATTGTATTGCATATTTGGGTTTTTTTTAAGTATATTTATTTTGAGAGAGAGAGCACACATGCAAATAGGGGAAGGGCGGAGAGAGAGGGAGAGAGAGAATCCCAAGCAGGCTCCATGCTGTCAGCACAGAGCCCCCTGTGGGGCTGGATCTCAGGAACCGCAAGATCACGACCTGAGGCGAAACCAAGAATTGAATGCTTAACTGACTGAGCCTCCCAGGCGTGCCTGTATTGCATATTTGAAAACTGCTAAGAGAGTAGATCTTAAAGTTCTCATCACAAGAAAAAAATTGTGTGTGTGGTGATACATAGATGTTAACCAGACTTATCGTGGTGATCATTTTGCAATACACACAAATACTGAATCGTCATGTAGTACACTTGAAATTAGTATTATATGTCATAGTATTATATGTCAATTTTATCTCAATGAAAAATTTGACAGATATTGCCCAGTTGTAATCAAGAAGATTCCATTAGCAACATCAAGAAGTTCTGCTTCACCATCAGTCATACCAGAGAATCTCCGATATAAAGTCAGAATACTTTATTATTTTCACATTTATATTTATTGAATCTTTAACGAGTTTGAAAATTTCCATATGCTTCTTCACATTTGTACTTATTTTTTACTTTTTTTCTCTATATTTTATACTCATTTTTATCCAGCAATTCTTATTTTCTATTGATTTAAGTAAATTTTGCATTTATCCTGGAGTATTGTTTAACCATTTTGGGTATTATACAAAATGTGTTTTAAGTGTTTTCCCATTTGGCGTTTGCATTTTCATTTTTCCTTTTTGAAGTTGATATGTGATTCCTATGCCTAAAATTCACCTTCATGGGTATAATTCATTGGGTTTTAGTATCCACAGGGTGGTGCAACCATCACCCCTATTTCATTCCAAAACATTTTCACCACCTGCAAAGACACCAGGGTCCTGTTGGCAATCATACCCCATTCTTGTCTCCCTCCAGCCCCTGTTAACAACCAATCTCCTTTTTGTCTCTACCGATTTGACTCTTCTGGAGATTTCATATAAATAGAATCTTACAATATTTGGCCTTTCGTGCCTGCCTTCTTTCATTTAGCAGAATTTTTAAATTTAGATATAATTGACATATAGCATTGCATAAGTGTGGGAACAATGTATCCATTGACACATAGGACAACTCTTGGACAACGCAGGTTTAAACTGCATGAGTCCTGTTATAAGTGGATATTTTTCAATACAGTATAGTACCACAAATTTATTTTTTCTTTCTTATGATTTTCTTTAAAACATTCTATTGTCTGTAGTTTACTTTAAGATAACAGTATATAATACGTAAAACATACAAAATGTATTAATCAACTGTTTATGTTATCGGTAAGGCTTCCGGTCAACAGTAGGCTCTTAGTGTCACGGAGAGTTAGATGGAAAAGGAACGAAGCCCTGGTCCTTTCCGCTGCCACAGTAAACAATTCCAGGACAGGGAAAGGAAAGTACAGCTGAGCAAGGTGTTATTAAAAGGACACTCCAAGGGAGAAGCAGGCCAAGTGAGGAGAGACAAAGGCCCTAGAAACTCTAGGGTGTGGGCTTCTATCAATTTCGCTTTTCCCATGGGTTCTAGGGTGGCAACATTTGAGGGACAGTCCCCGATTATATAATAATTAGCCAACAAGGCATGTCCTTTCCCAAGATGTATTTAACATACCCGCATGGGGTAGGAAGTTGCAACATTATTTCTATTCTAGGGACATAAGTCAGGTCTGTACAAATGCAACAACCATATCAAACTTAACTCTTCCTGGGCCGGGATGTTGTGACCACAGACCCACTGCCAGATGGGTGCAACGGGTGGTCCCGGGGCGGTCCTGGGTTGGGGCTGTCCATCAGGACGTCTAACGTCCATCCTCCTGTCGCTCATGCCCAGCTTCCTGCCTAACATTGGTAGTTACGATTTTGGAGAGTTCATACTTATCCATGGATTTACAACTGTGCGTCCCTAACTCATGCTGTTCCAAGGTTGACTGTGCTTCTATACTGCAATATGATTACCCCCTTAGCCTTAGCTCAAAGCTTCATTAGACGACATAATTACCTCTTGTTTTGTGGTGGGACATTTAAGAACTGCCTCATTAACAATTTTCAAATATATAATATAGTGCTGTTAACTAGAATCACAATGCTGTGCATTAGATTCCCCAGAACTTATTCGTCTTCCAGCTGGAAGTTTGTACCTTTTGATCAACACTTCCCCAATTCTCCCACCCCCCCACCTCCTGCTAACCACCATTTTACTGTTTCTAGGAGTTCCATTTTTTCTGGTTCCACATGTAGGTGAGATCATATAGTATTTGTCTTTCTCTAACTAATTTCATTTAGCATAATGCCCTCCCGTTGTCACAAATGGCAGGATTTTCTTCTTTCTCATGGCTGAACAATATTTCATGGTGTATAAACACTACGTCTTTTTTATTCGCTCATCTATTGATGGACATTTAGATTATTTCCATGTCTTGGCTATTGTGAGTAATGCTGTGATAAGCCTGAGAGTACAGATATCACTTAGATAGACTGCTTTAGTTTCCTTTGGGAATATACCCAGAAGTGGGATCACTGGGTCATATGGCATTTTTATTTTTAATTTTTTTGGAGGAACCCCCTGCTGCTTTCCACAGTGGCTGCACGAATTCACATTCCCGTCAACAGAGCACCAAGGTTCCTCTTTTCCATGTTCTCACCAGCACTTACTTACTGTCTTTTTAAAATGATAGCCATTCCTTGGGGCGCCTGGGTGGCGCAGTCGGTTAAGCGTCCGACTTCAGCCAGGTCACGATCTCGCGGTCCGTGAGTTTGAGCCCCGCGTCAGGCTCTGGGCTGATGGCTCGGAGCCTGTTTCCGATTCTGTGTCTCCCTCTCTCTCTGCCCCTCCCCCGTTCATGCTCTGTCTCTCTCTGTCCCAAAAATAAGTAAAAAACGTTGAAAAAAAAATTTTTTTAAATGATAGTCATTCCAAAAGCTGTGTAATATAGTTTGATGTCTCCAGCTTTGTTCTTTCTTAGTAATGCTTTAGTTATTTGGTGTCTTTTATAATTCCATACACATTTTGTAATCTTTTTTCCGTTTTTGTAAAAAAAAAAAGTCACTGGAATTGACAGACATTAAATTAAATTCACAGATGGTTCTTGGTAGTATGGACGTTTTCACAATATTAATTTTTCCAATTCATTAGCATGGAATATCTTTCCACTTCTTTGTGACTTCTTCAATTTCTTTCAACAATGCCTTGTAATTTTCAGTGTACAGATCTTTGAACTCCTTGGTTACATTTATGCCTAAATATTTTATTGTTTTTGATGTTATTGTGATCGGGATTGTTTTCTTTACTTCTTTTTTGTAATTTTTTTTTAAGTTTATTTCTTTATTTTGAGAGAGAGGGAAACTTGGGAGGGGCAGAGAAAGAGGGAGAGAGAGAGAATCCTAAGCAGGCTCTGAACTGCCTGATGATTCTGTATCAGAATCATCTGATACATGATTCATTGTCACGAACTGTAAGATCATAACCTGAGCCAAAACCGAGAGTTGGACGCTTAACCGACTGAACCACCCAGGCGCCCCTCTTTACTTCTTCTAAAAAATACCGTGTTCTTAATGCATAGCGACACAACTGATGGGATGGAGAGATGGCCTTTTCTGAACTAATTCTGTAAAGTCTATGTTATTTGTTGTGTTTATCCACTGAAGTCTTTTCTTAGTTAGTGTTTGGCTAATGACCGGACAGAGACTTCCTTGCGCTCCCTGGACCAGCCAGTCTCCCAGTCTTTGCTGAAGGCCTCTGTGTGTTGGTTGAGACAGTTTCAAAACTCAGGCAACTGACCTCTGTCTTGCCCTTCGCTTCCTGCTTGTGCAGAGCTCAAGATCAGCCCAAGGTGAGATGTGCAGGCACTCCCGGGTGTGTCCTCAGTATGTGCACGGTCCTACACATGTGAGTGACCTTCTAGATCCTTAGGAATATGTTGGAGCTCTTCAAAGCCACTACGGAGATCTTGTCTCTTATATTTTCTTTTTAAGCTTTTTGGTTAGTCTGACGTCTGCCCCAGTTGTCATTCCTCCAGCAGTTGATAAATTTAACAATTGCCCCTCACCCCCAACCCCCAACCCCCAACCCCCAACAAATGATCCCAGGGCAAAAGGCCTCCCTGGGAAAATTCTGAGTCAGATTAAAGGTAGCCTTGCAAGTAGAATCTTCTAGGGAACCATCAGACAGAACAAAACATGACCAATTGGGGAAGAATGAGGTCTTGAAGAAGTGTTAAGTTTTGTTTTGCCTTCTCTGGTGACTTCCATTTTCATTGTGCTGTGACTTTTGGTCTCCAAGATTACTGCGGATGTGGAGAAGGAAGGAGTTGAATCAGGCAAATTGAAAGGCCACAATATCCACCATTCTTACCCAGATTCATCCACTTTCTTGAGTAATTTCTCCCCAGATAGCTGGAAGCCTTTTCTTAATTTCCAGAGGTCTGAAAAAGTCGATTCGATTTCTCGCCGTTTTCTAATTGGTTTTATGGAGAACAGAATTTTCAGAGGTCCTTAGTCCACAGTTTCATGGACGCCACTCAAACTAATTAAATTTCAAAGTAACCGTAAGAATTATTTTTTGGGCATCAGTGGACTTTTCAGTTACGTGGGCTTTTCTTTAATGTTAGAATGAAGTAAGTGAGCAAGAGTAAAAGCAGAGAAATATTAGAAAAAATGGACGTGGAAAAAGAGTGAAAATTTTGGTTGACTGTGCCCTTCTCCTCTTCAAACCCATCAACTTTTGGAGCGTATTGCCTGCATATAGAAAATAGCACTAAATGCAAACCTTTAAACAATAATTTCACAAATAACTACAAAATTATTGTTAAAAGTTAACTACTGACTACTCCCCAAGTTCTCGGTATTTATAGGAGGTGTGGAAATTGCAATTAAGTGAGTAAGCATAAGAAGAAAAATAAAATAAATCAGTAGAGTATAATATGTAGTTTATAGAATTAATACACAATAAATACTACACGTGGGATAGGTTTCTTAAAACTCTAAAAAGCCCAAAGCTTTCAAATTAATGAATTAAGCATTATTTCTATTAAAAAACCTGTACTGTGAATATTACACACTGTAGTGCAGAATTCCTTCAAATGCAGCTCCTCTTTTCTTATCTTTCTTTATTCCTTCCTTTTAAATCTTTAGTTAATTATCAATCACGTAGAATGTCAGGGATATTGACCCAAAACTCTCAAGCTTAATCATCAGCGATTCCTGCCAATTAAAGATCCATATCATTGTGTAGAGTTTCTCTGAAACATATTGTAGTATCATGAGGGGGATAGAAGTCACATTCCAAGAATTAAATGTACAGGATGCTTTTGGGAAATTCATAGTTGAATCCTGGCAGGAAACCCATCCATTCACAGAACGGGTGATAGGGACGCAGAAAGGTGGGTGAGCGAGACCAAGAAAAGTGATTGTATAAATTATTGATCTAGGTTATTTAGTTACCTTAAGCCTTTTTTGGCAAAATTATTGACCACAGAGTTGTAGATCAGATCACAAAGACCTAGAGAAGGCATGAGAGCCCAAGGAGGTAAGCATTTTTCGCAGAGCGGGAATTAGAGCCGTGTCTCTGCATAGTCCAGTATTCATTACACACCATGTGGCAACTTTTAGGGGGGTTACTTTTAGGGGGATTTTTCTGAGAATGCCCAACACACTCTTAAGGTCACCCACCTGAAGACTGAAGAAGAAGAATCTGTGCAGAGAGTATGAGAGCGGTTATTTTTTCAAATCATAGGAAAAGCATTTTCTCACTACATATTCATTCATCATATATATTTTTAAGTTCACGTATTTGTTTTGAGAGAGAGAAAAAGCACGAGTCGGGGAGGAGCAGAGAGAGGGAGGGGGAGAGAGAGAGAGAGAGAAAGAGAGAGAGAAAATCCCAAGCAGGCTCCACACTGTCAGTGCAGAGCCTGATGCGGGGCTCGAACTCATGGACTGCGAGATCATGACCTGAGGCGAAGTCAGACGCTTAATTGACTGAGCCACCCTCATTCATCATTTCTTACAATCAATAAATGTGTATTGATTCCCATGCTCTCATGTAATTTGCAGGTCAATGGAGGAGACAGATAGTAGATAACTAAACCCAGTATTTAATATATAATGAAAAATAAATGGGAATTTTATGTAAGAAAGAGCGTGGGGGCAGATTTTCAGGCATCAGGGAAGACCTCATTGAAAAAAGGACCCTTCGATCGGACACACTGAAATCACACCGAAATCTGAAAAGTCTGAAATCTGAAAAGTCAGTGTAATTGCTGTACTGTGCACCCTGTAGTCAAGATTCGTTCAGAACCTTCATAAGGCAGACCGAGGTCCGACTTCCTACTGGAAAATGGAGGCAGAAAATCGAAGTCTTTATCTGGCTGACATAGGGAGAAAAACACAGGTCCAGAGTAAAGCTTTGGAAGATCTGAAGGCTAGAGCCTGAGATCTCACAGCAGGATTCCAGACGATTGGACAAAGGCAAACTTCAGGACCAGCTGTGGCCTAAGGGGATTGAGTGACAGAACGAATATTCACCCTTTTAGTCTTGCATACTTTCTATTTTCCTTGGCTCTTAGAAATGAGTAAAAACGATCTTGAGGGCTCACTACTAGACAGAAATACTTGCCATTATTTCTACCACGACTCTCTCAAGAGGGTGAATAATCGGCAAAGCTGATTACTCGAAGCAAAGCTACTTATAACTGATTCGACTCCTTCCCGTTAGCTTGCATTTCACACAGGACTCCTAGCCTATTGCCACTTCTCTCTCTCACTTTTGGTTTGTCTTCACAACTGGACGCTGATCACAAAAGTAGAGGGCAGATATACGCAGGAAAAAAAAAAACCCCCACAAAAACATGAGGAGAAACCTGTTTTCCTTTAAGTATCAGAGCAGTTTGGATGCGGGTGGCTTCGTTTTATTTTGGGTTACGATTTCATCTGCGTTAAGTAGTGTTGATTTTTTCAGTGTGACTGTGAGTGTGTTCGTATTATGCATGTCGACAGTTCACACACAGGAAGGCTGTTGGAGAAGCGGACGGTCTCCTGCTGGCAATGACAAGGAGTTCTGGAAAGAATTCAGGCTGCAGTAGGGCTGAGGAGAACATCAGTGGGCAGCTCTCCCGTCTCAGTGGCACAGGCTGCTCTGGAGATGAAACAGGTCCCCGCTTCACTGAAGATCCAACAGCCAACGGGATTATTTTAAGGCAATCCCATGTTAAAGAAAAGGTATTTTATCTATAGCTTTTCTCGCAAGGTTCCAACCTCTCATTTGTGGAGAGATGCAAACTCAAATCAGAAGATTCTGCTTAGGATCAAGATAATTGCCTTAAAGTGCATGACAGTAGGTTTTGTTCCGGGAAGAAAATAGAATGAGGG